>NC_143581.1:111676548-111984837 GCF_048544385.1 Mastigoproctus giganteus | reverse complement strand
TACTATTTTCAAGGCAGTCAGAGGATATCCACTGAACTGTATAATTATTCAAACCGGAAGATGACACCCCATGGGCTGCAATAGTGATCAGGAACCCAGACATAAGTGCAACATGGATCACGCATCCCTGCACAGCTTGGGCGGCCTGGGCCCACATACTCACCGTCCTGCGCTCCTACTGCATCGTTGCTTTATACTGCCGTCCTGGGGAAGATATCACCTTTGCGGTCAGGTACCTCCAAACAGTCCTGGACACACTGCCAGGAACACTGATTATTATAAGTACTGATGCAAACTGCAGGTCGCCAGTTTGGCACAGCTACACAGCAGACTGACGGGGAATCAGAAACGGGCAAAGGCTGGAGGAATTCCTGGCAAACTCCCCCATCACGGTGCTGAATCAGCCTAACAACCTCCCGACCTTTTGTAACACCATGAGGGAGACAACCATAGTTGTGACAATGACTACCAGAAACACAGCAAGATAATATTAATGGGTGGACAGTGCATGATGCATGGACCACCTCATACCATCAAGCTATCATCTTCCACCTCAACTGCACAGTTAACCAACCTCCTCTCACAAGGCAGATTCATGAAAGATTCTCCATCCGGAAAGCAAACTGGGAGACCTTCACAGCAACACTGACTGCTGAACAACAGAAACATCGTGAAGAACTACTGACCGAACACGACTCCAACATACTACAAAAAAGAATCACAGCGTTGATCACACAAGCTGGCGAAGCGGCAATACCTAAGAGAAATCCGGTCCCTGGCACGGTACCCTGGTGGAGTAGGGAACTGCAGCGACTTAGGAAGGAGACCCAAACCAGACGAAAGGCTTTCCAAAGAGCAAGAAGAACCTGGCTGGCTGCGGAAGTAGAGGCCATGAGGCAAAATTACAGGACCTCAAGAAACATGTACACTGTCCAAATACAAAGAGCCAAACAGGAATGCTGGGAGCACTTCGTTCAGATTACCAGAAACAATGACCCTTGGGGACTTGTGCACAAAGTTACTACAAACAAACTCCCCAGGGGTGAGATAGTTGCTACAACCTGACTCCCGAGTGGAGACATGACAACCCAGGAGCAGAAGCATCAGTGCCAACAAAACGATGCCTATCAGACCCAGGAAGCAGAACCATACTTCACTAAACTCAAACAAATGCCCAGGACTGGACCTGCTTGAACCAGAAATGATTAAAAAAGTAGTCGAGCTCACACCCGATCTTCTCCTCAATCTCTATAACAACTGCCTTCAAACAGGAACCTTCCCAACAGATTTGAAGAAGGCTAATGTAAAATTAATCTTAAAGAACTCTTCCAAACCTCCAGACCTTCCAGACTCATACAGGCCTATCACCCTTCTCACTGTAATAAGCAAATTACTAGAATACCTTCTATACCCCGGACTCTTGAAGCATTATGACAGGGCTGGGCTTTCCTCCACGAACCAGTTTGGTTTCAGACAGGGGTACTTGGCAGTGGATGCGCTTCAGCACCTACTGGATAAAGTGGCCACATGCAACAAAAAACACTTCCTCGTGATCTCTGTGGACTTCGCCGGGACATTCGACTCCCTTTGGTGGCCGAGTGTCCTGACGAGGTTCAGGACACTCGTTCCGGGAACCTCTACAATCTCATCCAAAGCTACCTCCCAGACAGAGAAATCACAGTGAAAGCCCCCTTCCGGACACTGACTAGGAACATTTACAGAGGCTGCCCACAGGGCTTGGTCCTGGCCCCCCTACTGTGGAACATCGTACTGGACGCCTTCCTTATCCAGAATCATGGCGAGGTCAAAACTCAGGTTTTCGCCAATGATCTCATCATTACCGTTATGGCAAATTCACGAGCAGAACTGGAAAGCATGGCCAACACCTCCCTGGACAAATTGCAGCAATGGGCTTGACACAATCAGCTGCACATCTCCCCAGCAAAGACCAACTCAGTGTTGCTCAAAGGCACCTTACAAATCAGACAGCCCTCACAAATAAAGATAAACAATACAACCATTAAATTCTCTGCACAGTTGAAATATTTGGGTGTGATCCTAGACGCCAAACTAACCTTCAGGGAGCATATAAAATACATCCGCAAAAAAATCAGATCCTACACAGCCATGATCGCGAGAGTCACCCGAAAGGATTGGGGCCTCACCCAGCGCATGCTCTATCTTTTCTACAAGGCTGTATACATCCCCTTCTTAATGTATGCCGCAGGAGTATGGTTCCAAAAGGCCACACTCACTTCCAATAAGCGATTAATAGACTCCACCCAAAGAACCATACTACTGTCCATCACCCGTGTGTGCAATACTATAAGTAACCACACTCTCTAAGTCATTGCTGGAGTACTCCCACTGGACCTGGAAATAGTCACATGAGGACTTCTATACCACCATACGAAAGGCATTTCAAAAACCTGCCTGGACTTCACAACAGACCCGGATGCTAATCAGAGAAGAGGAGAATGAACGCACACCTAATATAGGTGTGGGAGGAGAGATGGCAAAACTCTCCTGTCACACTGTGATGTGGCAGGAGATGTCCCCACTACTGGGGACATCACGAGAAAATTTATACCTAATGTGACTTGGGCATACCCCACGTCACTCAACTGGTTCTCCCCTGGCTTACAATCAACTTATCTATTCACAGGCCATGGGGCCATTAATGCAAAGCTATCACTCCTTGAGATCCAAGACAACCCCACCTATGTTTGCGGAGGATTAGAGAGCTGGCAGCACCTCATGTATGACTACCAGCTCTGTGACGACCTACGCAACACTGCAATCACCAAGATCAGATACCTACAAATTCCAATTAAAATCATGAATTTAATTTATTTAAATTGATTTAATTTAATTGAGGAATTTAATCATGAAAAATGTGTCGATTTTGGGTTGTACTTTGGCCCTCTTCATGGTAAACTAAAAGCGGTTTTAATTTTAAATCTCCTGCAATGTTTCCGCCCAACAATAAAGTCAACGGATCCTTCGCTGCTTTGAAACCTGGCATGTTTTTTTTTTTTTTTTTTTCAATATGAAACTTCTTTTAGGCATTCATTCCCAAAAAAGTCCTGCTTCATATATGTTAAACACTTGTTGATAAATGTAACATATAATACACCTCTTCAATAATTTTAACAAGTTCTTTTTTTGAAAGTTTCGGTTCCTTGATCTTCACTTGCAGCTTCTCCCTGGATTTTAAATCTGTTCAACTAGCCCTTACTAGCGTTAAATGGTTCCACATGTTTTTTTTTAGATGAGTTTTCTTCAGATCACCATATAGGCTAATCTCTCTCTCTTTTTTTTTTTTTTTTATATTTAACTTAACTGAATTCTGCATTGGATATTATCTTCAATAAAATTATTTGCAGTGGAACAGCTGTCTTTCCCGTTGCTAAAATTAATTCTTTATTTTTTATAATTGCTCTTACACTTAAACTCACCAGTCCTAAATTATGGCACACATCTGCTTGTCATTGACCGGAATCGATTCGTTTCAAAACGACTAATTTAATTTTCAAATTCAGTCTTTTTCTTACATTTATAGTCTTCGTACTGTGTTCAGACATTGTTGCTTTTTCATTCTTGTCCGCCATTATTAACTCTTCGAAAATGTAACTGCGTTGGTTTGCATTAATTACGATACAATGTTCAAGTAAACTGTCCGTTACGCACGATGTCTATAATACTGTACTTAGTGATCACTAGACTTCGAATAAATGCATATAATGCGACTATTACAAGCAATATACTTGATAATTTTTTAAAATATCGATCTCGGAATACGTAACAAGTCACTACTGCAATTAAATTAGCGTGGGAATATTTCTCAAGTCGGCGTGGGAAACATTTTCATTAAATTTGCCAAAAATGCAATCTGTAAAAGAGTGTTATAGTGGTTTGTGACAGCCTTATAGTCAGATATGGGTTATAATGTAAGAACAGCGTTATAGCGAATCAGCATAAAGCGAACCGCGTTATAATGAGGGCCAGCTGTATATGTTATCAAAATTATTTTTTTGTATATTTGTATATTCCATGATTAATACATTATAGTAGCCAATCAAAGTGTGCAGATAAGGTATTCCATTAATGAATGCATTCTCTGTTTGCTGTATTCCTGTCGAATTGACAAAAATTAATTGAAGAAGGTGGTCATTATTTTGATATAATTGGATAAATTCTGTTCATCCCAGGTGCCTTATTTAATTTTAACTTCAACAATTTCTTTCACTTTTCTCTCAGTTATAAGTTAGCATTATCAAGATCAAGAATCAGATCAAGAGTATTACTCCCTCTAGTTGCCACCCGAATATGCTGCTGTAGAAAACAATCATCCAATAAATCCACAAAAGCCTTGCTAGTGTGCGAGTGACCAATCCATAAATTCCAGTCAATCTCTGGGAAATTAAAATCCCCCATTATAAGACACTTTGATTTACTGGCCCACTATTTCTCTGCACAACTGCTCATTATACTCATCAGATTCATTGGGTCTATAACACACACCTCCTCTCATTTTTCCTTTTCCTGGCATGACATAAGCACTGAGTATAATCTGGGACAGATGGAATTTATCCAAGTATATCAAAATAATGATCAACAAAGTAATGCAGAATCAACTTGACAGGAATACAGTTCAGTAATGCATTCATTAATGGAATAGCTTATCTGCACACTTTTATTGGCTATTATAATGTATTAACAAAGGAATATACAAAAAAGTTGATATACCTCTTGTATGCCCATCCCAAAACTTCATACAGCAGACTCTAGATTAACCGAGCCACTTCAAGACTCCAAATTAAAAAAAAAAAAAAAAAAAAAAAAAAAAACCCAAAAATCAAAAAAATTCAAGGAATGACTAGAATATGGTAGTTATAAACAGATATTTTGCAAGTTGTAAATAAGCGAGAAACGGCATTATAAGTCGTCATTGGGAGATTAGTGTACCTATTATCTTGCAGTCCCCGCTGTGTTCACACCGCTGTTAAAAGCGGTGTGAACGCGGTTTGGTCCTTGAGGTTGTCACAGACATTCTCTCAGATATGCCAGACAAGCTGTACTTGCTACCTGGGAGTCTAAAACGCTGATGGAACTGATATTCGGGTGACACTCAAGTCAAGTGGACCTAATTTCGGCGAAGTCCGGACGGTCTGTGACAACCAAATCCTCTGCTTGCACCTTCACGATGGTGGGACTGTTAGTAATCCTGGGTATAACCTCCATGCACAAGCACATGGTGGGTGACCACCCAGGTGTGAACCAACGTAAGCAGGGGTCGAGGTGTGGCGCCCACACCACATGGAGGAATGCCGCCCCTCTATGTTACCAGGCAGTACTAGGTGGTAGATGACTCTCATCAACCGGTGAAATACCACCACTTTGCTTATTGGAGGCTTGAAGTGGTGGAACCCATGTTTAGTCTCTAGAGCTAAGTTCCGGTCAACCCTTCCCTATCTCTTCCATCATGCAGTATGATTGATGACTCTTGAGGTTATGATGAACGTTGTGGCGAGATCCAATATTCCTTACATTTCGAGGGTACAGCTCTAAAACGGTTTTCGCAGGCCGGCCGCTAGTTAGTACACCGGACCGAACCTATTGGTAACTCTCTAGGAGGCTTCCGGATCAGCTAGTGTATAATCTTGCTACCTCTACTCTGCCAGATAGTGACTGGAGGGAGTCCGAGTAGTGTGTATGCGGGGAGCATTGTCGAGGCCACGTTATGTCAAGGATCTGGGTATATTCTTCCCACATGTACGCCATATCCAAAAATTTCATTACTTCATACAGCATGTCCCACCCACTTTTTCTTACTATTGAATACACCATGAATTGTCAAACTAATAGAACAAGCTTATCTGCGAAAAGATCTAAACCTCCCAAGGATTTCCTAATTCATTTCACAAATATACGTGGTCTCATTTCTAATCTCAACGATGTCCATTTCCACTTGCAGTCTGCCAAACCCCATGTACTTTTTCTGACAGAATCTCAGTTATCGGTTGATTCAACTACTGTTCATCTCAGATGCCCAAATTATTCGCTGTATGATTCCTTTCGCCTCAAAGGTGGTACTTGTGCATATGTCCGTTCTGATATTCCCTGTCAGAGACTTGGCAATTTGGAATCTCCTCTCTTTGATCTTCTCTGGCTTAAAATCTCTCTACCTCATTGTGTCAAATTCATCTGTTGTCTCTACCGTTCTCCCAACTCCACTAATCACTTGGAGCTCTTTGACTTCCTCTCGTTGCAACTTGACTTTCTCCAGTCCAACTTTCCTAACAGTGAGGTAATTTTCCTTGGTGATTTTAATGTTCACAACTCCAGCTGGCTTCCGTTTTCTAGTCACACCGACCCAGCAGGTCGAGATGCTGAGGCTTTTGCAATTACTAATGACCTAGCACAGATTGTTCATTTACCTACAAGAATACCGGACAATCCGAATCATACAGCCAATACGCTTGATCTTTTTCTCACAAACAACCCTTCTAAGTACACGGTCGAAGTGAGAGGTCCTTTAGGCAATTCAGATCACAACTTGGTGATTGTCTCTTCTCCAATGGAACCTTTATCTCATGGCTATTCCCAACCTCGTGTTGTTTGGCATTACAAGAATGCAAAATGGGATGACCTGCGAGACTTCTTTTCTTCTTTTCCTTGGTCAGATTACTGTTTCAAAACTCCTGATGTCAACGTTTGCTCAGATCGTGTCAGTGAAATTATTCTTGCAGGAATGGAATCCTTTATCCCACACTCCACTTTAAAATCTCGTCCTTTATCTAAACCTTGGTTTTCCAATAAATGTGCTAAGGCTGTTCAAGAGAAGAATGTTGCATATCGTAATTGGCTTGTTTCTAATTCTTCAGTTTCATTTTCTGCCTACACCAAAGCTCGCAACAATTGTAAAGCAGTTATTAATCAGTCCAAACTAGAGTTTGAACAGGCTAAGAGTAGAAAACTTGCTTCTTGCCCTAATGGTAGCCGAGCATTCTGGTCTCTTGCCAAAGCTATTGGCCGCAACTTTTGCCCATCTCTGCTTCCACCTCTGTCCAAACCAGATGGTTCTGTTGTCACTTCAGCCAAGGATAAAGCTGACCTGCTAGCATCCCATTTTTCTTCCAGCTCATATATTAATGAACTTGGTAAAACACCTCCCACCATTCCCAACACGGTCCATTCAATGCCTCCTGTGGTCTTCCGTCAAAAGGATATCAGAAGGATTTTGATGAATCTTGATGCTAAGAAAGCTCCAGGTCCTGATGGTATTTCTCCACTTGTTCTCAAAATCTGTGCTCCTGAACTTACTCCTATTCTTTGCCGCCTTTTTTCACTTTCTTATTCCAAAGGTGTTTTTCCTTCTGCTTGGAAATTTGCTCATATCCAGCCAGTTCCTAAAAAGGGTGACAAATCCCTCCCATCCAATTATCGTCCCATTGCAATTACTTCTACTCTTTCTAAAGTAATGGAGAAATCAATTAACCGCCAACTCTTAAACTACCTTGAAACCTTCCGTCTGATCAACGATCGCCAGTATGGATTCCGTCGGTGTCGATCCACTGGTGATATTCTGGCTTATGTTACCCATTTATGGACTACTTCAATGGAAAGGTTCGGTGAAACACAAGCAGTTGCTCTTGACATCTCAAAGGCTTTCGATCGTGTTTGGCATAAAGGTCTTCTAAACAAGCTTCCATCTTATGGTTTGCCAACTGTTTTTAGTAATTGGTTATCCAGTTTTCTCTCTGATCGCTTACTGAGGGTGATGGTAGATGGCTCTCTGTCTTCTAACTTCTCCACTAATGCCGGTGTCCCCCAAGGTTCAGTTCTTTCCCCCACTCTTTTCCTCTTGTATATCAATGACCTTCTTCCATTGACTGGAAATCCTATCCATAGTTTTGCCGATGATAGCACATTGCATTCAACTTTCCATTTTGAGAAACCTTGCCCTGCTCAATCAGCTTCAACTTCACGAAAATCTGCTACCAATTCCTTAAATGCCGATCTTCAGGTAATTCTCCAGTGGGGCAAAGACAACTTAGTTGATTTCAACCCTTCTAAAACTCAGTCTTGTCTTATATCTCGCAAAAAGGATTCTTCTGCTCCTATGCTTATCTTTAGTGACACTCCAATTTCTAGGCAAAAGGATATATCTCTTTTGGGGATTACCCTGACTTCTAATCTCTCTTGGCACAAGCACATTACAAATATTGCTTCCTCCGCATCTAAAAAACTTGGTTTTCTCTTTCGCTCTCAGCGTTACTTTTCTTCCAAACAGCTGCTCACTCTGTATAAATCGCAAATCCGCCCTGCCATGGAATATTGTTCCCACATTTGGGGTGGTGCCCCCAAAACCTCTCTCAGGCTTCTTGATTCCATTCAGAAGAGGGCAGTTAGGTTAATTAATGATTCATCTCTAACAGAGTCTCTCCACTCGCTTTCTCATAGACGTACTGTTTCTGCTGCATGCCTCTTCTACAGATATTTCCATGGGCACTGTTCTTCTGAATTGGCTTCTATAATTCCCGCTCTCTCTTTCAAAACAGTCCGAACACGTGCCGCCACCAGCCAACATCCATTTACTGTCCAACTTCAAACCCACAGAACCAACTTTTCATCTTCCTCATTTATTCATTCAACTGCCGTTTTCTGGAACAACCTTCCTTCATACGTATTTCCTGAAAATTACAATCTACAGAAGTTCAAGTCCAATGTCAACAAATATCTTCTTTCGTCTTCTCAACCTCCAACCCAAGCACAGTACTAAGTACTATAGGTTCTAATACCTCTCGTGTTTGGGGTTCACATAAAAAAAAAAAAAAAAAAAAAAAAAAAGAGTACAAATGTTTAGTTTGTTTTATTGGCTTGCATGGATTGTTGTGTTCTGTTGCATCGCAAAAGACAAATTTTGTTTCGTTATTTATGTCAGGGATGTCAATTTTTTTTTTTTTTTTTTTTGTTTACAAATCAGGAAAATGATGGGTAATCGCAAAAGAGTTGCACTTTTAGTTAAACAAAAACTTGAAATTATTCAAAAGTTTGAAAACGGTGCATCCGTTAAATATATAAAGACCATTATAATGTTTGTGACCAAACCATATGCAACATCGTAAAAAATAAAGGGAAGCTATTAGATTTAAAATCGACATCGTAAAAAATATAGGAAAGCTATTAGACTTAAAATCGACGTTGCAAAAAATAAAGGGACGCATTGTATTGGATACGCGAATAGTGCGAGGTAAGGTTTTTCGTTTTTTATCTGTCGCCATATTTTTCTACGTAGGTTGCTGAACATTTTTCGATACAGTAAGTCCCCGAGTTATGCAACTACGGATTTACGTAAATTTTTTTCCCCTCAAATTTTTTTTTTTTTTAGGATTGTAAAATTTAAAACAAACAAAAATAATAAATAAATAAAATAAGCAATCAATAACGACAATAACGGCACGCACAAATTGCACAAGTGAGATATAGTGTAACTAGCAAAAAAATAGGAAAGAAGAGAAGATGCTTACAATTTATTTCTGTTTATTTTATTTTTTATATAACTAAAGATTCCAGTGAAGGGGACACACATTTCACCATCATTACGTAAAAACCCACACAATTCCAGCTATTGGTATTATCGCAAATGCAATAAGATTGAGTTTACTACCAGTTTATAATTAGATGCACAAACAGAAAAGCTGAGTAACCCAGAAGGTACAAATTGTTTAAATGCAGTGACTTCCAGAAATGTGCTTTAGTAAAATGCGAGTTCACGTGAGATGATAATAGTGAGTTTTTGCCTTAACCCTGTGAAGTTCTTTTCAGAAAATTTCATTTTGACCGTTATCATGGTGCCAATTAAGAGAATAAGTGACAGCGCTACTAGTAAATCTACTAAGAAAAGGAAACGATTGATTTGGATCAGAAAATTAAACTAATAAGGATCTATGGAAATGGTCAAACGTTAACAAGTATCGCACAGAATTCAGATTTGTCAATAATAATATAGTAGCAATATGTTATTAGTCATTCCCGAGTTACATAAAACTCGACGAAGTAAGAAGTTCTGGAACGTATCTCTTACATATGTCGGGGACTGTTGAATTTTTGGATTAACCGGGAAATCGATTATCCAGGATTTGTTTTTTACCATCTATCCCGGAAAATCGAGAGTCTACTGTATATGAATGAATATGCAAAATATTTGTTCAGTTTGTAGCAACCAGACCAGGATCAGAATTACACCATTCATATCCAGTAGACCAGCAGAGTTCATTTCTTTCCTTCTAATGTTAACACAAGAAAAGAATTCTTTTCTACTTTTCTTCCCATTCCTAGCCAAAGACAGATTTATTGTTAAAATATTTTAAGTGACATTTTAAGTACAATTAAAATAAACAATAAATTGATAAAAACATAACAAAAAACATTATACACTTAAGAAATATATTACACTTATGGGGCTCTATATGTCCCTGTATTAAAATATGGAACAAGGATGGACTGTTGGCTCTTTTCTGCTTATTGCACAAAATCTGGCTACAGAATTATTTAAGTGGTCATAACCTCATTTCACAGCACTCAATCATGAAAAGCTATTGTCTTGGTCTTCCAACAAATTCATGCACTGACTTGTGTGCTGAAAATGCCCCTTCATCAACTTTAGTAGTCAAAATCATCGTGGGACCTTACTCATATTTAATAACTGAAATTCACAGTTCAAAAGGAACTCAGTCTGGGAGAATACTACAATATGGTTGCAAAGGAACTGGATGCAAAAAATAAGTTTGATATCATATATTTGTATTTCAGGGGAACCTTTTGATACTGTTGCGCATGGAAGACTACTGTACAAATTGGAGCAGAATGGTATTAAGGGTGAGTTGCTACAATGGGGGAAAAGACAGTGGTAATCAATGGATGCTGCTCTTCATGGACTAATGTTATTAGTGGAGTCCCACAAGGTTCGGAGTTGGGCCCACTGTTGTTTTGTATATTTATCAATGATATTGATATTGGTATATATCAGGCTTAGCGTAGAAGTTTGCAGGTGATACAAAGGTTGGCAGGGTTGTTAATGACAGTAATGGCAGTGTGCTACTGTAACAGGATCTAGAAAATTTGGATAGATGGGCTCAGAAGTGGAAACTGAAGTTTATAACATTGACAAATGCAAAGTACTGCATATGAGTAGAAGTAACCCCAGCGGCACGTACCAACTGTGTGGTACTACACTTAAGGGTGGTAGAAAATGAAAAAGATCTGAGAGTAATTGTGCAGTCAGATATGAAGTTTTCTGAGCAATGCAGACAGGCTGCCAGAGCAGGCCATGGGATTTTGTCAATGATATACAAGAATTTTGCTAGCAGAGAAAAGGAGGTGATTAATTATGCCCTTTGTATAAGGCAATGGTCAGGCCACACCTTGAGTACTGCGTACAGGTCTGGAGGCCTTACTTTAGGATGGATGTAGATTTGTTTGAGCGTGTACAGAGAAGGGCAACAAGATTGGTGAGGGGGAACGAAAGGGTCCTCTTACCAAAAGAGAGGGGCTTAGAGGGGAACAGGTATCCTGTGTGTTATCAGACACTCAGCCTAAAACACTGATGGATCCAATATCTCTCTATTACAGAAGATTTAGGAGAAGTCCGGTTGGCCTGCCTCCCTAAAATCCACTCATGCACACCTTCTCGATGGTAAGCCCTGTTATGTCACTTAGGTGGCAACAAACGTGTAGAGTGGTTGCCTGGTCAGTGTGAAGAGGAAAAGACCAAACCCTCCAGCATATGAGAGCACAACAATACAAATGGCCCTCAGTCCCCAGCAGCTTTCACTCTCCCTCTAACGGCAGCGAGAGGATCAGAGTGGAAGCAGAGGGTGCTAAGAATCTCTGGGTACGACCAGGCTGCCATGCACAGAAACTGAACTTGGCCTGTTATAACGTACGATCACTCATCGGTGAAGACAGGATATTAGAGCTGGAAAAGGAATTAGAAAATGTGGATTGGAATATCATCGGTTTGGCTGAAACAAGAAGAAATGAATAACTTATAAGTTTATCAGGTGGAAATCTGCTGTACACCAATGGAAACAGTGAAAGGAGTGAAGGTGGATTTGGGTTTCTGGTTCATAAAGATTTTAAAAACAACATTTTGGAATTCAAAAGTACATCATCAAGGTTGTCAAGACTAATACTCAAGATTTCTAAGAGGTATAAACTAAAGATTATAATGATTTAGGCACCAACATCGAGCCATGATGATGTAGAGTTGAAGAAATGTACACCGAAATTGAGAGTCTTCTAGATGAGCAGAAAACCCACTACACTATTATTATGGGGGAATTCAATGCTAAGGTTGGAAAAAGGCAAAACAGCGCAGAAAGAGGAACTATAGGAAATTTTGGAATTGGTGAAAGAAATAAGAGATGAAAGACTTGTGGAATTTGCAGAATCTCAAGGACTGTCAGTAATGAACACTTTTTTCAAGAAAAGGGTGAACAGAAAGTGGACATGGAAGAGTCCAAATGGATTAACAACTAATGAAATCGACGTCATCCTCACTAACAAAAGATATATTGTGAATGATGTTACCGTCCTGAATAAGGTAAATGTTGGAAGTGATCACAGAATGGTAAGATGTACACTTGATATAGATGTAGGAAAGGAAAAAACCGACTCAAGTAAATAATACAAAGGTCTTTGAGATAACAGAGGAGGAGAAAAAGCAGTATGTACTGGAACTTAAGAACAAGTTTGAGCTTCTGCAGACTGCTCAGGACCAAGATATCGACGAGGAATACTACAACTTTCTGAAAGTGATAAAGCCCAAGAAACCTATAGGGAAACAGAAATCCAAAGAAGAAAAAATTAGTCAAGAAAACTTGTCATGATGAACCGAAGACGAGAAATGAAGAGTAAGAAAAACACTGACAGGGAGAAAATTGAGTATACTGAGTTATGCAAAGCCATTAGAAAGAGACTCAGAGAGGACGTAAGAAGATTTAACACAAGAAAAGTAGAACAAGCATTAAGGGAAAACAAAGGATTTAAATCAGCAGCCATGAGCAGTAATACAGAAAGACAAATGATACTGAAACTGAAGAATAGTGATGGTGTACTTATAAACAGCAGAGAAGGCATAATTCAGATAGCAGAAGACATAATTCAAATAGAGAATTATACAAGGAGTGAGGGAATGATGCCAGCAGTGGGGAAGATGGATTGCATAGTAGCAACACATACGACATACCCGATGAGGTAGAACATGCATTGAAGAAAATGAAGAATCAGAAAGCCCCGGGGGAAGATGAAGTTACTGTAGAGTTGTTAAAATTGGGAGGAAGAGACATAACACAAAAACTGGCAAGTCTCTTCACAAAGTGCATTAGAAAAGGTGTGACGCCTAAGCAGTGGAATAATGCAATCATAGTTTTGCTGCATAAGAAAGGAGATAAATCAGAAATTGGAAATTATAGACCAATTAGCTTGTTATCCCACAAGTTCACAATGACCCTTGTGAACAACTTGTATATCTACAAGTTGTTATACTGCCCTGTCCATCGATGTCGACTGGCTTCACTTCCTTGGAGTTTGTGTTTTTTAACTAATAACATAACCCCTCCTCCCTTTCTATTCTGTCTATCCTTTCTGTAGACGTTGTACTCCCCAAATTCCAGTTCTGCATTCCTTATATCTGTGTGACACCATGTCTCTGATATCCCAACAATATCTGCCTTTGATGTTTTGAGCAAAACCTCAAATTCATCAAATTTATTTACTAAACTCCTAGCATTGGTGTACATGCAAGTATACATGCACCTGTTTCTATTCTTAGCTACCCTAACACAACCCATGTGTTTACTTGTACCGCAATGACTTCCAGCAGTCTCCGCTGGAAGTCATTCTGCTGGAAAACATTCGAATATTAAATATTTTGACCGACATTTGTGCATCTTTTCACTACCGTTTATTATTGATTAGGAAATATCCTATGGCACCGACCGCAACTCACAAATACATATGTTACCTTATGGGAACGCGGCACTTGCTTAGCACGGATTCACTTAGCGCTCTGTTTTTCCGGAACGAATTATCAGCATTAAGCAGGGGATCACCTGTACTTAGATTTCAGTGGAGCATTTGACTTGTTCCATGTGAAAGACTGCTGTAGAAATTGGTGCAGTGTGGCATGGGGATAAGTTACTGCTGTGGATAAATGGTAGCATAAGGAAGAGAGTGGTTATTAATGGGCACTTCTTTTCATGGATTAATCTTATTAGTGGGGCCCCTTTAATCTTTTCCAATATTTATTAACAATATTGATGAAGTTTGACCTTAAACATATCAAGTTTAATGTCAAACTGCAGATGATACAAAGGTTGGCTAATGAGAGAAATCAGGGTATGATGTTACCTAACCTAGAAAGTATGACGTTAACTATGATACCTAGAAAGATTAGCCATGTGAGGTTAGATGTGGCAATTGAGGTTTAACATAGAAAAATGCAAGATACTACATGTGGGAAGCAGTAATCCCAAATAACATATCAATTGAGTAGTACTGCACTCACGGTAGCAGAGAACAGGAAAAACATGAGAGTAATTGTACAGTCTGACATAGTTTTCTGAGCAACAGAGACATTGCTAGGACAGCTCATGGTTCCCTCAGCAATATAGGAACTGCAGGAACAAGGAGGTTATTGTCCCATTGTATAAGACAATGGTTACACCACATCTCGAGTACTGCATTTTAGCAAGGATGTGGATCTGTGAGAATGGTTGTGGAGAAGAGGAACAAGATTAGCCTTGGACACAAAAGTTGCTCTTACCATAAAAGAATTCAGTTCTGCAAATTACAGCGTCTAGAAACTAGGCACCTGCAAGGAGACCTGATTGAAATATTTTAGTCCTTATATAGATTGAGTAATTAAATGCTGAGGGCATCCTAACTCTTGCTTCGACAACACACATAAAAGTCATAAATTGAAAAAGAATAGTTGCAGGATGAATATGTGAAATTTTACTTTCAGAGAGTGATTGATTGATTGGAACAAAGTACGATCTGCTGTTGTGGAGGTGGATAGTTTGAATAAATTTTAGGAAGAATTGATAAATTATTAGAGGTGATAGACAGATGAGATGGGTAGTTTGCCCCCCCCCTCCTGACCCCCACATTTTCAATGATGCTATATAAGCTTTCTTCCTTATTTGCCACTACTAATACTAATTTAACTTTGCAGATGATGAGATGGCTTGGCTTTCTTTTGTTTATCAATATAGTGTCCAGTAATTAGATAGAAAAACTAAAATATCATATGAAGAATTTTTGTTCTCTTTTACAATCATTGAAGTAAATTATTGAAATACTGTACCTAGCCACATTTAGAGTTCCTGCTACTATAGAGAAATTATAAAGAAGCCCAATTTTGTATGCTGGAGGGTCCAGTTTTAAGCAAAACTTGTGCATGTGATGAAAAAGTTTGCTCTTATGAGAGCTTAGCAAAACTGAATGAAGTACAATGCTGTAATTCATATAGTTTGTTAACAAGAAGTGTGGTGTAAAAACACTCTCATTACAGTATTGTTCTATAGTTTCCATCTTGTGCTGTAGTTTGAAACTTTGCAACTGCAGTTTTCTTTTTTTGTAATGGATCTAAGAAGGGTAGCGAGAAGAGAAAGCTTGTAAATCTGAGCATTTATGATGAAGTTTCAGAATTTTAAATTTCAAGCTCTTCTACTCCACACAATTGGTAAGGGCAAGAAAATATGGTACAATATTATGTGTAATATTTTTTATGAAAACCAACTGTGGAGCGGAATCACTCAGATGGCCTGATCCAACAGAAACAAGCTGGTGGTGGCATTGTTTTCATATGGGGGAACGTTTTCCTGGGAATCCCTTGGAGCTCTTAATACCCCTGGACTGCACTCTTAATGCAAAAAACTACTTATCCATTGTGGCTGATCAGGTACATCTTCATGGTGACACTCTTCCTAGTGTTGCCATGAAGGTGTACCTGGAACACACTTTGGTGTGTTCCAGTGCATCATGTTGCCAGTATTTTTCACTTGTGACAAACACAAAAGTGACTTTCAGGTGCTGCTTGACCATCAGGTTCACCAGATATGAATTCCCTAGAACATCTCTGGAATTACATGGATCCTCCACTGTGGACTGTTGCAGATATATGGGATGTAAACCTTAATACATAGCTACTTAACTTCTGCGATGTTCAGAGGCCTTTAGAGTCCATGCCCTGCCATATTGCTGTGATATTGGTGACAAGAGGAGGACATATCACTTTTAGGTAGGTGGTCTAATGTTTTGACTAGAGAGGGTATATATAGACACTGTATTGCCAAAAGTATCTAGAGACGCTTAGAACTTTGAGAAAATAAACCATACTTACTACTCGTGGATTTCTCAGGATTTTAGGAATTGCACGAGAAGTAAAAAGATCAACAAATTGCAGTAAATTCGAATTGCAAAAAAAAAAAAAAAAAAAAAGCAGCAATGGGTTGAGATATTGAGTTCAGCAACTTTCATTGGACAGTTATCATAGGATGCAATGTTAGACAATTTACTTGTGCCATTGCAGCAAAACTGCAATGCAGATCAATGTTGGTTGTGTAATCAAGAAATGGAAATATCAGAGTGCTACTATACCCAGAGAACATTTAGGTGGACTAAACATTTATGGAATATCTCATTGAATACTGGCAACCAGGCATATTGTTAGGCCATGGGAAACTGATATTAGTACAAGGATAATAAGTAGCAGGGCTGTATGGTAACTGATTATACAGTAGAGTTGCAGCATACAAATCAGACATCACGGCACAAAGTGCATAGCACCACCTTACCTATTGCACAATCCATCATTACTTATGGATTTCTGGTTTGATCAGTTTATTGTTATTCTGATTCAGTCCAGTTAAGCTGTTAATAAACTTATCTTTATGACATGTGCCCATATTGTGTAGGTTAATAATTAGCATGATAGTGAATAACTTTTCAAGTAATAAATATTATAATAATGCTATTTCCATTCATATGTTTTATATTTATTGCAAAATACTTGACATCAAATTAGATTATGTTAGCACATAAAATTTTGTTTTTATACTTTAGGAGTCACTGATTCACAATATTAACAAGGGTAATGGTGTCATTGTGACTTCTTATGCAGGTGTGGCTTTATATCAAAACTCTCTTTTAGCTCATGACTGGCATTATATTATCCTTGATGAAGGACATAAGATTCGTAATCCAGATGCACAAGCAACACTGGCTTGTAAGCAGGTAAATTTATTTTTGATTTCAGTTTGTAGGTGTGGGTTGAGATATTTAGTGATTCATTAAAATTTATTTTGTTCTGTGATTTATGAACATAGTAAAAGCAGAAAATATGTACTGTGTGTTTTTTAAAGTTAGACAGTTCCTCTTATATAAAGAGTAATTTCTCTAAAATTGAGAGATGCAGTAGGCCCTACCATTCTCAGCAGATAGCACCACCCATGGTTCGTGGTATCTACTGAGAATAACTAACATTAGTCTTCTCTGTGGGAAGTTTTGCTTTTTGAAGGTAGTGCAATAACAGGCAACTTGTTGTGAAGGCATTCACAATATATAACAAAAACAGTGCCACTTCATATACTTTGTTTATCGTTAGTAGTTAATGTATTAAACAGCAATATAAAATAATAAATGCAAAAAGTTATCTTAAAGATATAAATCAGTATTGCATACTCAGTATCCAGAGACCTGGCATTTGGTAAAATGCTTTGACAACCACTTGAATAATTTATAAGTTATCATGGAGTCAAGTATTTTAAATCAAAAGTGTAAACACTTGATGAAATCTTTTTGTTTTAAAACATTTTTAGGGAAAAGTACTGATTACTATAGTACTTTTGGGTGGATGAAAGTAAAGTATTCTGGGGGGGGATATAATTGTGATCCGAAACATAGCCGCTAACAGAGAAGAGTTCACGGAAAGTTATAATATCGAAATACAGTTTTGTTTTTCCAGTTGTGAGGAAATTGTAAACAGGCACAAACTTTGAATTACCTGTTAGATATAAAATTGATTGTGGGGAGAGAAAATTGCAAAAAAGGGTGAGAATCTTAACGCTCCCCAACCAATGATAGAGTAAAAATGCTCTTGCTATTTTTACATCCTAATATCTGGGCTCTACAACCAGGTGATTGTACATTGCCACAAAGCATGCACAGCTCATTGGTAACTGTGGCATTGGCTGTTGTAAGCAATTCTCCTTGCCCCTGGGATGGGGCTGTATCAGACTATTAAAAGGAAAAGAAACCTCTTATAAAATAAATGGCCAAAATAAATATACAAAATATATAAAAGTCGAGTTTCAGTAGACTTGTATATTTTATAATACAGTAAAATAATAATAATGTAATAAAAGTTCAGTAGTCTAGCAGCTGGTTCAGCCAGTCAATTAATTTTTCATTTGAGCTGGGCAGCACTAACACACATCTTTGCCAAGCTACCATTGTGATCTACTTTATGCTAGTATGATTTTAATTCACCAGAATGTTCTAATTCACTAGAATAGAATTAATAATTATAACAATTGTATCATTCTTTTGTACATAACAATTCTGAGGCTTTTGCCTCAGAAATTGTCTAACAATTCGAGATGCTGAGGCTTTTGCAATTATTAATGACCTCGCAGAGACTGTTCATTTACCTACCAGAATATCAGATAATCCAAAACACACAGACGATACTCTTAATCATTTTCTCACGAATAGCCCTTCCAAGTACACGTTCGAGATCAGTGGTTCTTAGGCACCTCGGATAACGACTTGCCAATGGTCTCTTTTCCAATGGAGCATTTCTGTCATGGCCATTCTCAACCTTGCATTGTCTGGCATTACAAGAATGCAAAATGGGATGATCTGTGAGATTTCTATTTCTCTTTTCCTTGGTTAAATTACTGTTTTTAATCTTCTGATGTCATTGTTGCTCAGTTTGTGTCAGTAAAAATTATCCTTGTAGGGATGAAATCCTTTATCCCACAGTCCACCTTAAAATCTCATCCTTTCCAATGATTGTGTTCAGGCTGTGTTCAAAATAAGAATGCTGCATATCACAACTGGCATGCGTCCAGGTTCATTACCTGCCTACACTAAAAATTGAAACAATTGTAAAGCAGTTATTAATTAGTTTGTCTGTTTGTCTGTATTAATTAGTTTCCCAGTTTGTCTGAAATGTAAAATAACAAATCAATGTATACTCCCCACCATGACTTATGGAAGTGAAACTTGGGCACTCACCAAAAGAATGGAAGAGAAGCTGAGAACTACACAGCGAAGAATGGAACAAATTATATTGGGAATCAGACTGTTAGATAAGAAGAGAAACACATGGATTAGGCAGCAAACTCAAGTAAAGGATATTCTTATCAAAACTAAAGAACTAAAATGGTCTTGGGCAGGACACATAGCTCGAAGACATGATGACAGATGGACTAAGAAAATAACAGAATGGTACCCAAGAGGAGCTAGAAGAAAACCTGGAAGACAAAGGCGGAGATGGATAGATGAAATTCATGAGTTTTTGGGTAATAAATGGATGGCCAGTGCTCAAAACAGAAGGAACTGGAAAGTTGCTGGAGAGGCCTTCATCCTGCAGTGGATTGAAAATGGCTGATGATGATGATGATATTAATTAGTCCAAACTATATTTTGAATAGACTAAGAGTAGAAAACTTTCTTCTTCTCCAAATGGTAGTCAAGCATTGTGGTCTCTTGCCAGAGCTGTTCTGCAACTTTTGCCCATCTCTACTCCCACCTCTTTGAAAACCCGTCAGTACTATTGCAACATCAGCTAAAGGTAAAGCCAACCTGCGAGCATCCTACTTTTCTTCTAACTCTTGTAACCCATCTCCTACCATTCCCAGTACTCTCCATTTAATGAATTCTGTGGTCTTTTGTCAAAAGGATGTTAGAAGAATTTTGAATAGTCTTGATGCTAAGAAAGTGCCAAGGCTTGAAGGTGTTTCTCCACTTGTTTCAAAGTCTGTGCTCCTGAGTTTATGCCTGTTCTGTGTTGCTTTTTTACACTTTCTAATTCTTATTCCACTGGTGTTTTTCCTTCTGCTTGGAAATTTGCTTATATATAGCCAGTTTCTAAGAAGAGTGACAAATCCCTCCCATCTAAAGTAATGGAGTAACCCATATACTACCAGTTTCTAAATTTTCAATCAGTGATTGCCAACATGGATTCCACTAGTGATATACCAGCTTATGTTATCCGTATATGGACAAATTGAGTGGAAAGGTTTGGAGAAACTCATGCAGGTGCTCTCGACATTTCAAAGGCTTTTGATCTTGTTTGGCCTAAAGGCCTTCTGAATACACTTTCATCTTATGTATTGCCTACTGTTTTTTGTAACCCATCTCCTACCATTCCCAGTACTCTCCATTTAATGAATTCTGTGGTCTTTTGTCAAAAGGATGTTAGAAGAATTTTGAATAGTCTTGATGCTAAGAAAGTGCCAAGGCTTGAAGGTGTTTCTCCACTTGTTTCAAAGTCTGTGCTCCTGAGTTTATGCCTGTTCTGTGTTGCTTTTTTACACTTTCTAATTCTTATTCCACTGGTGTTTTTCCTTCTGCTTGGAAATTTGCTTATATATAGCCAGTTTCTAAGAAGAGTGACAAATCCCTCCCATCTAAAGTAATGGAGTAACCCATATACTACCAGTTTCTAAATTTTCAATCAGTGATTGCCAACATGGATTCCACTAGTGATATACCAGCTTATGTTATCCGTATATGGACAAATTGAGTGGAAAGGTTTGGAGAAACTCATGCAGGTGCTCTCGACATTTCAAAGGCTTTTGATCTTGTTTGGCCTAAAGGCCTTCTGAATACACTTTCATCTTATGTATTGCCTACTGTTTTTTGTAATTCGATATCTAGTTTTCTCTCTGATCACTTACTGCAGGTGATGGTAGAAGGCTCACAGTCTACTAACTTCTCCACTAATGCTGGTGTTCACCAGGGTTTAATTTTTTTCTCTCACTCTTTTCCCTCTTGTATATTAATGACCTTCTTCCATTGACTGAAAATCCTATTCATACGTTTTCGATGATAGCACATTACATTCCATCTTTCAGTTTGAGAAACCTTGCCTTGCACAAACAACTTCTCAAATATCCACTATCAATTCCTTAAATGCTGATTGCCAAGTAATTCTCTAATGGGAAAATATAACTTAGTTGATTTCAGTCCTTCTAAAACTCAGTCCTGTCTTAAATCTCACAAAAAGGATTCTTCTGCTCCTATGCTTATCTTTGACAACATTCAGATTTCTAGACATATCACGTCTCTATTAGGGATTACCCCAACTTCTAATCTCTCCTAGCATAAGTACATTGCAAATGTTGCTTCTTCTGCATCTAAAGAAACTGGGCTTTCTCTTTCACTCTCAGTGCTACATTTCTAAACAGCTATTCCGCCCCCCCCTTACAAACAAATATCAGATCTGCCCTGCCATGAAATATGTTTCCAAATATTCTGTGGTGCCCCATAACTTCTCTCTCTCTCTCTGTCTCTCTCTCTCTCTCTCTCTGTCTCTCTCTCTCTCTCTATGTGTCACCTCTAGACTTCATAAAAGGCAGTTAGATAATTAATGACCCATTTCTTAAAATGTTTCTTCACTCTGTCATAATGTTCTGTTCCTGCTGCATGCCTTTTCTGCAGATATTTCCCCTGGCACTACTCTTCTGAATTGGTTTCTATAACCCCTCCATGCAAATCAGTCTAAACCAGTCAGTGTTCTTTTACTGGCTAACTTTAAACTCACAGACGAACTTTTCTTCTTCCTCATTTATTCCTTTAGCTTTTGTTTTCACATGTTTCCTGAAAATAACCATCTACAGAATTTCAAGTCTAATGTCAAAATGTATCTTCTTTCATCTTTTCAACATTCAACCCATGCACGGTACTTAGTACCGTGCATGGGTTGAAGTACCACAGGTTGTAGTACCATATTTTTTTGGAGTTTTCATTTAAAAAAAAAAAAAAAAAAGGAACATCTGATAATCCAGCACTGCCACAGGCTAGTGGATTTCAGATTATTGAACTTTCAGTGTAATTTCACTTACACTATTATTTTCTCAAGGAAAATTTATTTACAGTTGAATACTTAAAATGGTATTTTCATTAGATATTCAAACTATCTGGCAGAATCAGAATAAAATTGCAATTCACTGCATAGATGTAATCAGATTGATTAATGTACAATACAGAACACTTACTGCCTTTTCCATCTTGGGAACTTTATTAATAACATGATCAAACTGAACAGTTTAATCATATTACTTGAACATGAACATTTTAAAGGTATATTTTCAATTTCTAGTTACAGAAATATTTTATATTAAAAAAATAATTTTTATTAAGTTATTTTTAAAAATAACATACTCATAATAGTGTCAAACATTATCAGTTTCCTGTAAAGAATCATTCGGCATCTGAAGATAAAATCAAGCAATGGTAACCTCATCACTAACTTCTATAAATTAATTAAATTAATTATTTAATAATAATTAGATTATTAAAAGAATTTTATATAACAATTTCTGGAATTTGTACTCCAATTGAATGTTCTAAACCCACAGGCCTGAAGCTGAGAAACAGTGAGTTCCCAAAACAGAGCTGTTTTAGTAGTAGTGGCAAATGATGCAGGAAGGCAACATATATAGCATCAGCAAAAAAAAAAAAAAAAAAAAAAACTTGGACACTTCACCCAATCATACTCTCCAGGAATTTGTCTGGTTCTTCCTTGAATTTATTCAAACCACCCACTTCCACAACTTCTGCACATTTGTCTGCAACCATCCTTCAACTTGAATTTGTGACCCCTCAAAGTGTGCAGTCTTGGCAAGGGGAAGAATACTATCAACGTGTAACTTATTCAATCTGTTCATGGCTGTAAATACCTTAATCAGATCTCTCTGTAGGTGCCTAGTCTCCAGATGCTGCAATTTGCAGAACTCATGCCTTTCTTTGTAAGAACATCTTTTGTTTCCTTCACCAGTCTTCCTAATTCATTTCACAAATATACGTGGTTTCAATTCTAATCTCAACGATGTCCATTTCCACTTGCAGTCTGCCAAACCCCATGCACTTTTTCTGACAGAATCCCAGTTATCGGTTGATTCAACTACTGCTCATCTCAGATGCCCAAATTATTCGTTGTACGATTCCTTTCGCCTCAAAGGTGGTATATGTGCATATGTCCGTTTTGATATTCCCTGTCAGAGACTTGGCAATTTGGAATCTCCTCTCTTTAATCTTCTCTGGCTTAAAATCTCTCTACCTCATTGTGTCAAATTCATCTGTTGCCTCTACCATTCTCCCAACTCCAATAATCACTTGGAGCTCTTTGACTTCCTCTCTTTGCCACTTGACTTTCTCCAGTCCAACTTTCCTAACAGTGAGGTAATTTTCCTTGATGATTTTAATGTTCACAACTCCAGCTGGCTTCCGTTTTCTAGTCACACCGACCCAGCAGGTTGAGATGCTGAGGCTTTTGCAATTATTAATGACCTAGCACAGATTGTTCATTTACCTACAAGAATACCGGACAATCCTAATCATACAGCCAATACACTTGATCTTTTTCTCACAAACAACCCTTCTAAGTACACGGTCGAAGTGAGAGGTCCTTTAGGCACTTCAGATCACAACTTGGTGATTGTCTCTTCTCCAATGGAACCTTTATCTCATGGCTATTCCCAACCTCGTGTTGTTTGGCATTACAAGAATGCAAAATGGGATGACCTGCGAGACTTCTTTTCTTCTTTTCCATTGTCAGATTACTGTTTCAAAACTTCTGTTGTCAACGTTTGCTCAGATTGTGTCAGTGAAATTATTCTTGCAGAAATGGAATCCTTTATTCCACACTCTACTTTAAAATCTCATCCTTTATCTAAACCTTGGTTTTCCAATAAATGTGCCGGCGTCTCCGTAGCCAGGTGGGAAAGAGCAGCAGTGCGTAGCACACGCTTCTTGAATAGACCGGGGTTCGAGCCCGTCACCACCAAATACGGTGCATGCGGAAAGGTCAGGGAATGACCACCGCACCGGAGCAATATGGCCTTAGTTGCTAATGCTCCTAAAAACCAAATAACAACAACCAATAAGTGTGCTAAGGCTGTTCAAGAGAAGAATGTTGCATATCGTAATTGGCTTGTTTCTAATTCTTCAGTTTCATTTTCTGCCTACACCAAAGCTCGCAACAGTTGTAAAGCAGTTATTAACCAGTCCAAACTAGAGTTCGAACAGGCTAAGAGTAGAAAACTTGCTTCTTGCCCTAATGGTAGCCGAGCATTCTGGTCTTTTGCTTTCTATTGGCCGCAACTTTTGCCCATCTCTGCCCCCACCTCTGTCCAAACAAGATGGTTCTGTTGTCGCTTCAGCCAAGGATAAAGCTGACCTGCTAGCATCCCATTTTTCTTCCAGCTCATGTATTAATGATCTTGGTAAAATGCCTCCCACCATTCCCAACACGCTCCATTCAATGCCTCCTGTGGTCTTCTGTCAAAAGGATATCAGAAGGATTTTGATGAATCTTGATGCTAAGAAAGCTCCAGGTCCTGATGGTATTTCTCCACTTATTCTCAAAACCTGTGCTCCTGAACTTACTCCTATTCTTTGCCGCCTTTTTTCACTTTCTTATTCCAGAGGTGTTTTTCCTTCTGCTTGGAAATATGCTCATATCCAGCCAGTTTCTAAAAAGGGTGACAAATGCCTCCCATCCAATTATCGTCCCATTGCAATTACTTCTACTCTTTCTAAAGTAATGGAGAAATCAATTAACTGCCAACTCTTAAACTACCTAGAAACCTTCCATCTGATCAACGATCGCCAGTATGGATTCTATCAGTGTCGATCCACTGGTGATATTCTGGCTTATGTTACCCATTTATGGACTAATTCAATGGAAAGGTTCGGTGAAACACAAGTAGTTGCTCTTGACATCTCAAAGGCTTTCAATCATGTTTGGCATAAAGGTCTTCTAAACAAGCTTCCATCTTATGGTTTGCCAACTGTTTTTAGTAATTGGTTATCCAGTTTTCTCTCTGATCGCTCACTGAGGGTGATGGTAGATGGCTCTCTTTCTTCTAACTTCTCCACTAATGCCGGTGTCCCCCAAGGTTCAGTTCTTTCCCCCACTCTTTCCCTCTTGTATATTAATGACCTTCTTCCATTGACTGGAAATCCTATCCATAGTTTTGCCGATGATAGCACATTGCATTCCACTTTCCATTTTGAGAAACCTTGTCCTGCTCAATCAGCTTCAACTTTTCGAAAATCTGCTACCAATTCCTTAAATGCCGATCTTCAGGTAATTCTCCAGTGGGGCAAAGACAACTTAGTTGATTTCAACCCTTCTAAAACTCAGTCTTGTCTTATATCTCGCAAAAAGGATTCTACTGCTCCTAATGGATGGCCAGTGCTCAAAACAGAAGGAACTGGAAAGTTGCTGGAGAGGCCTTCATCCTGCAGTGGATTGAAAATGGCTGATGATGATGATGATGATGACTGCTCCTATGCTTATCTTTAGTGATAGTCCGATTTCTAGGCAAAATGATATATCTCTTTTGGGAATTATCCTGACTTCTAATCTCTCTTGGCACAAGCACATTACAAATATTGCTTCCTCTGCATCTAAAAAACTTGGTTTTCTCTTTTACTTTTCTTCCAAACAGCTGCTCACTCTGTATAAATCGCAAATCCGCCCTGCCATGGAATATTGTTCCCATATCTGGGGTGGTGCCCCCAAAACCTCTCTCAGGCTTCTTGATTCCATTCAGAAGAGGGCAGTTAGGTTAATTAATCATTCATCTCTAACAGAGTTTCTCCACTCACTGTCTCATAGACGTACTGTTTCTGCTGCATGCCTCTTCTACAGATACTTCCATGTTCTTCTGAATTGGCTTCTATAATTCCCACTCTCTCTTTCAAAACAGTCCAAACATGTGCCGCCACCAGTCGACATCCATTTAGTGTCCAGCTTCAAACCCACAGAACCAACTTTTCATCTTTCTCATTTATTCATTCAACTGCCGTTTTCTGGAAGAACCTTCCTTCATACATATTTCCTGAAAATTACAATCTACAGAAGTTCAAGTCCAATGTCAACAAATATCTTCTTTCGTCTTCTCATCCTCCAACCCAAGCACGGTACTAAGTACTATAGGTTCTAATACCTCTCGTGTTTGGGGTTCACATAAAAAAAAAAAGTCTGGTTCCTCTTTCTGCATTTGTTACAGTAGATCTACATCCTTCCTAAAGTTAGGCCTACAGACCTATTTACAGTACTCAGGATGCAACATAATCATGGCTTAGTACAAAAGGATAATCACTTCCTTATCCCTGCTAGCAAAGATTCTATATGTCATTGACAAAAAACCCATTAGCTGTCCTGGTAGCCTGTCTGTACTGTTCAGAGAATTTCATATCGAACTGCGAAACCCACATAGTTGATAAGTTACTCTGGGATTAACCCTATGCAGTACCTTGTATTTGTCAAGTTAAACATCAACTGCCATTAGCAATCCAGACAACCCTCATATTGTCTGCAAACTTGGTCATTAAGCTTGATATTGATGAGGATATATTAGGTTACTGCTACCCATTTTTTTTTTTTTTTATTAAAATCCCAAACACGAGAGGTATTAGAACCTATAGTACTTAGTACTGTGCTTGAGTTGGAGGTTGAGAAGATGAGAGAAGGTATTTGTTGACATTAGACTTGAACTTCTGTAGACTGTAATTTTAAGGAAAGACATACGAAGGATGGTTGTTCCAGAAAACGGCAGTTAAATGAGTAAACAAGGAAGATGAAATGAGTAACAAAAGTTGGTTCTGTGAGTTTGAAGTTGGGCAGTAAATGGATGTTGGCTGGTTGCGGCACGTGTTCAGACTGTTTTGAAAGAGAGAACGGGAATTATAAAGTCAATTCAGGAGAACAGTGCCCATGGAAGTATCTTTAGAAAAGGCATGCAGCAGAAACAGTATGTCTATGAGACAGCAAGTGGAGAGAGAGACTGTTAGAGATGAGTTATTAATTAACCTAACTGCCCTCTTCTGAATGGAATCTAGAAGCTTGAGAGAGGTTTTGGGGGCACCACCCTAGATGTGGGAACAATATTCCATGGTAGGGTTGATTTGTTATTTGTACAGAATGAACAGCTGTTTAGAAGAAATGTAAAGATGAGAGCGAAAGAGAAAACCAAGTTTTTTAGACTCAGAGGAAGCAATATTTGTAATGTGCTTGTGCCAAGAGAGGTTAGAAGCCAGGGTAATCCCCAAAAGAGATATATCAGCTTGCCTAGAAATTGGAGTGTCACCAAAGATAAGCATAGAAGCAGAAGGATCCTTTTTTGCATGATATACGACAAGACTGAGTTTTAGAAGGATTGAAATCAACTAAGTTGTCTTTGCCCCACAGGAGAATTACCTGAAGATCCGCATTTAAGGAATTGGTAGCAGATTTTCGAGAAGTTGAAGCTGATTGAGCGAGGCAAGGTTTTCAAAATGGAAAATGGAATGCAATGTGTTCTCATCGGCAAACTATGGATAGGATTTCCAGTCAATGGAAGAAGATCATTAATATACAAGAGGAAAAGAGTGGGGGAAATAACCGAACCTTGGGGGACACCAGCATTAGTGGAGAAGTTAGAAGACAGAGAGCCATCACCCTCAGTGAGCGATCAGAAAGAAGACTGGATAACCAATTACAAAAAACAGTTGGCAAACCATAAGGTGGAAGCTTGTTTAGAAGACCTTTATGCCAAACACGATCGAAAGCCTTTGAGATGTCTAGAGCAACTGCTTGTGTGTCACCGAACTTTTCCATTGAATTTGTCCATAAATGAGCAACATAAGCCAGAATATTACCAGTGGATGAATACTGATGGAATCCATACTGGCAATCGTTGATCAGACAGAAGGTTTCTAGTTAGTTTAAGAGTTGGCAGTTAATTGATTTCTCAATTACTTTAGAAAGAGTAGAAGTAATTGCAGTGGGATGATAATTGGATGGAAGGAATTTGTCACCCTTTTTAGGAACTGGCTGGATATGAGCAAATTTCCAAGCAGAAGGAAAAACACTTTTGGAATAAGAAAGTGAAAAAAAAAAAAGGCAGCAAAGTACAGGAGTAAGTTTAGGAGCACAGGTTTTGAGAACAAGTGGAGAAATACCATCAGGACCTGGAGCTTTCTTAGCATCAAGATTCATCAAAATCCTTCTGACACCATTTTGACGGAAGATCACAGGAGGCATTGAATGGAGTGTGTTGGGAATGGTGGGAGGTGTTTTATCAAGATCATTAATACATGAGTTGGAAGAAAAATGGGATGCTAGCAGGTCAGCTTTATCCTTGGCTGAAGTGAAAACAGAACCATCTGGTTTTGATAGAGGTGGGAATAGAGATGGGCAAAAGTTGCGGCCAATAGCTTTGGCAAGAGAACAGAATGCTCGGCTACCATTAGGGCAAGAAGCAAGTTTTTTACTCTTAGCCTGTCGAAAATCTGGTTTGGACTGATTAATAACTGCTTTAAGTAAAACTTGTTGCGAGCTTTGGTGTAGGCAGAAAATGAAACTGAAGAATTGGAAACAAGCCAATTATGATATGCAACATTCTTCTCCTGAATGGCCGTAGCACATTTATTGGAAAACCAAAGTTTAAGTAAAGGACAAGATTTTAAAGGGGAGTTTGGGATAAAGGGTTCCATTCCTACAAGAATAATTTCACTGACACGATCTGAGCAAATGTTGACATCAGAAGTTTTGAAACAGTAGTCCGACCAAGGAAAAGAATAAGATATATGCAGTACTTTGCACTTACTGTCCAAGTTTGCAGATGATACGGAGGTTGGCAGGGTATTAATGACAGTAATGCAGTTTGCTGCTATAAAAGGATCTAGATGGTCTTGGCGCATTATAGCCATAGAAGCTAATGCGCCAAAAAAAACCAAAACCAAACCAAACCAAACCATAAAAGGATCTAGAAAAGTTGTGCGGATGGGCTGAGAGGTGGCAACTGAAATTTAAAATTGACAAATGCAAAGTACTGCATGTGGGTAGCAGTAACCCCCTGAGTAATATACGAACTGTGTGGTACTGCACTCAGGGTAGTGGATAATGAAAAAAACCTGTGGGTAATTGTGCAGTGAGATATAAAGTTTTCTGACCAGTGCAGATAGGCTGCCAGAGTAGCTAAGGGGGTCTTGTTAATGATATACAGGAATTTTGCTAGCAGGGATAAGAAGGTGATTATCCTCTTATCAGGCCACACATTGATTATTGCATACATGTCTGGGGGTTTCGTTTTAGGTAGGATGTAGAATTGCTGGAATGAGCACAGAGAAGGGCAACGAGATTGGTGAGGGAAACAAAGGGTTGTTCTTACCAAGAAAGGCCTGTTCTGCAAATTTCAGCATCTGTAGACTAGGCACCTCCGTGGTGATCTAATTGAGATGTATAAGGCTTTGAATGGTTTGAGCAAGCTCAGTGCTTATGGGATTCTTCTTCTTGCTCAGATTATGCACTTGAGCGGGGCATAAATTTAAATTGAGGAAAGACAGTTGCAGAATTGATGAGCAGAAATTTGCATTTAGCCAGCACGCAGTTGATTGCTGGAACAAACTTCCATTTGGCATTGTGGAAGTTGATAGCTTAAATTAATTCAAGGAAGAATTGGGCAAACGTTTGGAGCAAATGAATAGGTGAAATCAGAAGTTTTTGTGTTTTTTTTTTTTTGGCTGATGCTGAATAAGCTTGCTTTCTTGCATTAGTAGAAGCATACAGCTTCTACTAATGCTAATTTCTCAGCTCACCATCATAATTTCCCTATGACGTTTCAGTAGCTGACCATGAATGCTGTCATTAACTACCCTGTCAACCTTTGTATCATCTACAAATTTGATGTTAAGTCTGATATATCAACATCAGTATTAGAGTTTATACAAAAATCGACTTTTGAAAAAACCGGTTTTCGAATTCCAGTATTTCCAAAAAACCGGTTAAACTGGTTTTCGAATTTTTACAAAATATATATATATATATATATATATAAAATTAAAACAGTAAAAAAATATTTATACTTACTTTAAAATTTTTCAGTTTATTTAATATTTATGGTACTACAAAAATATAACAAAATAAAATATACTCCATACAAAACCAAATAAAAAACCTAAAATAACTAAAATCTGTACAAAATATAAATTTAAAATTTTTATTTCATTTAGTATTTTCTTCAGGAAATATGATTTCAAAAAACAAATGTCCACCGAACGATTGCTTAATCTTGTTCTTATTCTAGATACAAAATTGCCTGAAATAGAAAATACTCTCTCACTTGCTGCTGAACTTGGTTTTATGTATATCAAGAAAAAGGAAAGGAATTAAGTCTGATTCTTGACTGCCGAACAAGATGGAATAGTTTAGAGGCCATGATTGAAAGATTTATAACATTAAAAGAATGTGTTGTTTTAGCTTTTAATGATATTGGTGCTTCTCATATGTGGAATAAAGCTCAATATCCTAAAATCATGGAGCTTCTTAAAGTGTTGGGAGCTGAGTTGAGACCTTAGGGCCGCAAAATGCCAATTTATTAACAAGTGAAGGCATTTGAATTTCTGTTAAATGAACTAAAAAATTTGAAGACTGAAATTAGTTCCAAATTATTAAATGCTTTAGAAGTACGAATTCAAGAAAGAAGACAAGTTAGATTGGTAACCCTATTGCTATATTTGCAAAATCCACAAAACATTTCAACAAAGAAATCAAATAATAAATCTAAATTCTTTGTTCTTTTATTGCTTGCCTCAAATACTGAAAATTCGGCCTTCAGTGTCTTCGGATTTGATATTATTTCTTCAGGTTCCTCAAGAAACCTATGAATTGATTTTTCCATGGCTTCTTTTAGAGCATTGCCCTGATTAACAGTTTCTCTGTCTCTGATATATTCATCATTGGAATCTGTTTCCATACAAGTATTTGGATATATTCTAGACAATATTTTTCCTGATAACTTAATAATATCGAGTTTTGAAACTAGTGGAAATACACTAGATTTCTTTGTTGAAATGTTCCTTGGTCACGGCATCCTTGATCCAGTTCCTTGGTCACGGCATCATAGTACCAATCAGATTGGTTAGACAAGACTGCCCCTTAAGAAATCCATATTGTGACTGCAGTATAATCTCATTCCCATCTAGATCGGGGGTGGGAAACCTTTATAAATGGCTGGCCAAATAAAATGTCTGTGAAGTACATAGAGGCCAAATTTTGTTTTTAGTTTTTAATGATTTTTAGGATTATTAAAATGGTGTATAATGAAAAAATTGGCATAGATAGTTTTGTTTTTTATTGTAATATTTATAATAAACCTACATATAATTTATTTTATTAATAAGAAAAACAAAATATAATAAAATTACAAAAATGCAAATACAAGTCCAGTACCAAAAATTGCAATAGTTTATTTTTATAATTTTTTTTTTTTTTTTTTTGGTAGTTGTTGGCGCATTGGCTTCTGTGGCCATAATGCACCTCCCAAGGTTTTTGCAGTACTCTGATCCAAGCCCGAGGCGGGATTCGAACCTGCGACCTTTGGGTTGCCAGGCAGGCACTTTACCCACCCGTCTAGCCTGGTCGGCTTTTAATATTTAATGAGAGCTTTGATACTGTTTATTTTTATCAGTGAATCAATATTTATCTTAGCAATGCACAGAGTATTTTCTGAATTTACACCAGAAATTCCATTAATTCAGAAATATATATATAATAAATGGCGGGCCATTTATTATACATCTTTAGGAAATGATTGTGGGCCGGATCCTTTCACACGGATCACACATTTTCGCAGGGCGAAGTTGGCCATGTGGTCTAGATGATCCTGCTTTATTTCTTTAACCAGTAACTCCATTATTTTCCCTGGAACTGACATTAAGCTAACAGCTCTATAATTATTTGTCACCTTTTGCTACCCCTTTATGAGTTGGAGATACTTTCATTCATCTCTATTCCATAGGGACAGCTTTAGAATCCACGATTGCTCTCGTATTTATGACTAAAGGTTTGCTTACCTCCTTTTTTGCCTCCCTTAATAGAATTGGATAGATTCCATCCACGTGCCTCTTTTATGTTTAGCTTCAACTTTCTCTTTCACTTTCCTTTTAGTTATCATTTAGCTGCCCATTAGAATTTGTTAAACTTCTGGCATTCTGTCCCCTAAAGAATTCCTCATCTGTGAATGCAGATGCAAAATACCTTTTAATTTTCTCAGCAGCCTTGAGCAGGTTTTATCAAGAGTTTACCCATTAGCATCAAGTGGGCCAATGTGATTCAACCACTTACTTTTACTGTTAATATAAGTGAAGTCTTTGCTGCTGTTTTTTTTTTGCATTCTTTGCCAGTGATTTCTCATAATCTGCCTTAACTTGCCTAATTGATTACACACCAATTTATATATATACCATAAGCTTCTGCATCAGCTGATAATTTATATGCATCCCATGGTTTTTTTCTTCTCTGTTTCTTCTCTGAATAGTTCATCTGACATCAATTTAAGTCTAAGCCTTGAACTCTATTTCTTCTGGTATGAAAAGCAAAGTGCTTCTATGATCCCTGAATTCTTCTAATTTAGAATTTTCTGTTAGTAACATCATCACTAGTTGGTTCTACTGCATAGAATCTAAAAACTATGTAAGATCCATGTAGTCAACCTTACGAAAGCAAATGCTTTAATGTTGAGAGTAGTTATGTCTTAAATTAAATTCCACATTTGTGTACTGTGATCACTGCCACCCAGTGGGTCCTTTACCTGCAGATTCCTAATGCATGAAGAATCACTGCAGATTACCAGATCAAGAGTATTGCTTCCTCTTGTTGCCTTCTAACTTGCTGCTGTAGAAAACAGTCATGCATGAAATCTACAAAAGTCTTGCTAGTGTGTAAGTGACCAACCCACAAATTCGAGTCATCATCTGGTAAGGTAAAATTCTCCATTATAAGACATTCAGATTTACTGGTCCTCTGTATAGCTATAATGTTGGTATGCTCATCACAGTCATTAGGCCTATAACACACTCTTGCTCTCAGTTTTGTTTTCTCATTGCATATATCACACTAAACTGACCAGCATTGCACTTGTTACCCATGTTGACTGGATGCACTGGTTTAGATTTAAAATGCTTAACTAAGAGCATAACTGCTTCACCTCTCCTGTCTGTCCTTTCTGTTTACATTTTACATATCATATTCAAATTCAGCATCGCTTATGTCTGAGTGACACCATGTCTCATCTATTGCTGCAATGTCTGCCTTATTTGCCATTCTCCTAGCATTAGTGTCCATGCACATGTTCTTATCCTTACCACAAGTTTAAACAAATACACCAACCGTTTAAATAAACTGATTTAATGAAAAAATAATACTGAATAATATACTGAAATGAAACAATAAAAACTGTAAAATAATAATTTATCAAAAACTGATTTACTTTAAAACAAATAAAAATGAATTGATGAATTTAAAATACATTTAAAAGCGATAAAACACCATTGAAGCTTTCTGGGGCATCTGCCTCCTTTCTCAACAATAATGAAGTTCAAGCGACACAACCTTAAATATCAGGCTCACGGCACACGTGTCTGACCAGGCGCATGTTCAATACTCCCTTCACTTGTGCTGGAACTGGAAATGGTCTGAGAGCGTGGCAAATTAAAACGTTTGTCTCTGGCAAGGACCACAGCCTCCAAAAGGGGGTGGAGCCGAACTCCCCTATCTCTATTCATACTATTGTTACCAGATGACCCAATCCACAAACTCTCCAGCCACTTGCGGTCCCAGAATCTGTGCGCCCGGTCAAGGATGACAGCATTCTCAGGGAATACCTGGTGTTGTTTTTCCCAGTAGTGCTCAGCAGTGGTGGACTTATTGAGTTCTGCGGTCTGTATAGCTCTCATCCTTACTTATCCTTACTTACCCTAATACAACTCATGTATTTACTTGTTTCATGATGACCCACAGCAGGCTTGAAATCCCTAACACTTTGCTTTCCAGGCTTTCCATGTTCCAATAGAAGCAGTGCAAGAATCAGCAAATATTCTTGCACTCCTTCTATTTAAATGTATCTCATTCCTGTCAGAACAGTCTCTCTATTTAACAAGTGTTTGGCATTGAGGTGTTTCAATCGTGTAAATTGTAGCATTTGAATAATAAATTACTTAAATCTCCTGTGGGGGGGGTTATTTATAACTTATTGTTTATCTATTTCTTTATTTAAATAATTTCCTTTATAAATATCCTCTTTTTATTTCAACCTGTTCCACAATGCAATAAGGGCTTATTTAATTATTCCCTGTACTCTACTGTGCCCCCCGTTTAGTCCCCTCCCACTTTACACCTGACTTGTTTGTCTCTCAGAAGATTCTAGACTCTAAGGGGGTCTCAATACTTTTTTTCCTCTGGATTGGCTGAAGTTCAAAATGACTGACAGACTCTTAAGTACCAAAACATAATAATATTTATTGACAATATATATACATTTCCAATCAATAGCTACGATTGACTGTGAACTTTAATATGTGTAGCTTTGTTAGGCCGTTAGGCTTTATCTGTGTATATCTTTGTAATTCAAACTACAGAGTTTTCATACATACATATATATATATATCATTATTTTCTTCGTGTGTCTCATCCTTGGGTTCTAACGGATCTAAGAGTCATTACATCTTATGATCCTTACATGAGTTTTCCGACCAATCAACTGTCCTAGTAGGTTTACAAGTGGCTTCCAGCATGGCAATAAACAATTTTAAGTAGCTATATATATATACATATTTATATCCCTTTCCAAAATCACCACGTATACATACATATATATAAATATATCTCAGTTAGCAAATCCTTTCCTCAACTACAGACAAACCTGTTCATCATTCATAATCAACAATAGTAATTAACCGTTTTCCCGTATCTAATCCTATAATCCTTTAACTAGCAGGGCACTCTATCAGCGTTTTATCCATTTAAAACAGTTACTATCACTCTGTGTTATACTCTCTATAAATCCAAATTCACTATAATTTCATAATCAACTACAATCCTTTGTTACCTACTTTGTCATTCCCTCAAAATCAACTATTATCTCAAGGTAGCCTTTCTACCCATTTATAAATCTTTATCTTAAAAACTTACACTTAATTTCACTACAGTTCTGTGGGCATGGTTACAATTACATTTAACTTTCTCTTATAGATTAGGTATTTGTCCTAGAGTCCTTCCTTTATAAACTTAAGTTTTGTTTCTTACTGAACTATCACTTACTCAGTTTCCAAGTGATTTTCCTATTCAGGGCTGCCATAACCATCAGCGTAACGGCGTAGACTAGAAGGCGGGCGGTTGCTCATCCTTGGGCACTCTTCTTCCTTCGCTATAAATTTTATCGGCTTCTCACACTGCTGTAGTATACATTGGCTATGCAGAATATTCTTTCTTCCACATGGACACTTTTCCTTTCCCAACTTTAGGCTTACGAAATTTCTCACAAAGAAAATTTCCTTCCCATTCCTAAACCATCTCCCCCAAACTCAGCAACGACTCTGCCCCACGACTGTCTTCCTCTACGCACTTCCAAAGACTACTTCACCAACTACCCCAAACTCAGCAACGACTCTGCCCCACGACTGTCTTCCTCTACCCACTTTCAAAGACTACCCAACCATCTCTCCCAAAACTCAGCAACGACTCTGCCCCCACGACTGTCTTCCTCTATGCACTTCCCAAGACTACTTCACCAACTACCCCAAACTCAGCAACGACTCTGCCCCCACGACTGTCTTCCTCTACCCACTTTCAAAGACTACCCAACCATCTCTCCCAAAACTCAGCAACGACTCTGCCCCCACGACTGTCTTCCTCTACGCACTTCCAAAGACTACCTCAAAAAAACTTATCCTTCTCCTCACTCTGAATTTCAAAATTTCCTGCGCTTTTTCGTTCAGACCAATCGCTGACCATTACATCCCTTCCCCTGTAATTCCCATTCGTCTCCTATACTCTCCGTGGGCGTGTCTTCCATCCTTTTTAGAGAGGGCTACTTGTTTCCAGCAATTCCTAGAATTTTTTAGAAAGGCAATTGGAAATTCCTGTAATTTTGGAGTTTCTAGATCGTCTTTGTGTTTGCCCAACTACGCCCTGTATTGGCCTTGATACACCTGTCGTTAATTGCCCCCGTGAAATTTTAAAGTGTGCACTTAAATATCATGAATACCCCCATTACTGAGCTCCATCTCTATCTTATTTATTTTTGTTTCAGCTCATTGTTCTTTAGGGCGAAATGTTAAATCTGATCTAAGCTCATTAACTACGGTCTGCTCCATCAGTGTTTCCCATTGTATCGCGTGTTCGAAACGCTTTCCCCCCCGTTGCTACGTTAATCTTCCTCTACTTAAAGATAATAGGCGTAACGAGCACAATTAAACCTTGACTTATCTGAATTATCCTATACAATTTCAGTTATTAGTTTTTGACCATATATATTTCAAATGGTTGTCTGTGTTAATATTCCTTAATAATTTTATTCAATATCAATAACCCTCATGTTTTTTTTTACAGTTGTAAGGACAGGTCCTTACACTCCCACATGATATAATAGTGTAGTCTCAGTCAATTGGCTAATGCACAATTTTTTTTATTAACAGAAATGTTTTGGATTCAGTATAGATCTGTGGATTCTTTCATTCACAGTTTTCGCTGTATCATTTTATTAGAAACTTGGTTTACTTGAGCTGAGGGAAAAACCTGTTAACAGATGTTATTCACAAGTCAGTAAACCATACAATAAAAAGAATAATCATATAATAAAAAAAAAATATCATGAAAGTAGTCCTCTCTTCTTTTGAGTCTGGCATGATTTCCAGTGTAATGATCTTTAATGCTGATAGCAGAATGAAATTCATCTTTACGATGAGTTGCCAGAGTATTGCACCACTTTTAAGCAAATAGCATTGCCAGAAGGTTAATGTTTACTTATTTATTTTATTTTTTATTTTGTTTTATTTATTTAAAAGATGGAAAACTGCTGTTTACTAAAAACTGTTGCTATCTGATGAGGGGCAATAGGACTGAGTCTTTTAAACGAATATTTTCAAAATTAACAAATTTGATGATTATAATAATAATAATAATCATAAAAAGTTGGAGACTGTCTCTAAGGAAGACAGTGGAGCAAATGTTACTGTCATCTGTATGGCTACCACAAAGAAAGGGCAAGACTATCTAGTCCAACCAACTGGAAGTGCTTCCTGCACAACTGTGCTAGGGACCACCCAGGAAGCAAGAAAATGCCAATGCACGAAGTGGAGCATCGAAATGAATATGTTCATTATGCAAGCATACTAGACATAGTCAGTATGCTTGCATGTTGTCTCTAGTCTCTAGCTGCATGACTTCACACAGTCATGCAGCTAGAGACCTGCATGACTATGTGAAGGCGGAAACTATATACTAAGTGTTTGGAACAGTTCTGTACTGTTCAACTCACTGAATTGCAAATAACAGACTAGAGAAGGACTATTGTCATGAAGAACATGATTGCACCTGCAATCTTGGAAAAATTGAAGCAGGATGTGAGTGACCGAATACAAAGAAGTAAGAATGTTGGCATAACTGTATTAGTACTAGATGAGGAAGTACAAGAACTACAACCTGGAGCAGCAGAAGGGGAAACAAATGAAGTCACAATATCAATAATAGAGGAATGATGGAAGAAGGCTCTAGCAGAATTTGAGGGAATTGACCCAACAAAGACACACATCATTCTGAAGCAGAGACCCAAAAAAGTATCCTATGGCAAGTCACACACCCCCTCAATCAGCGAATAATACTGGATTAACTCAACAACAACAAAGTAACACTAGACACCATATGCACAGTCATTTACTGTTCCACACTAGCAGCCACCAGGATCAATGGAAGAGAAACCAGAGACCAACAGAAAATACAAAGGAAAAGCACCACCAGCCTGGGAGAAAAGGCTACAGCAGAAGATAGCAGAGATAAGAGTAAAGATAGGACAACTGCCACAGTACCAATGGGGTAATAGAAGTAAGAAGCTGATCAGAAAAGTGAAGACTATACTCAAGAAGGACAGTATCCACAGAAAACATGGATTTATAATCTGAGAATTGAAGAATACACCATCAAGAAGAACCTCCTTGCACTCAGTAAGACTTTTCTTATACAAAGAGAGTGCCCAGAGTTAAACAGACTATTCAATGAAAACCACAGCCTTCTACAGGATAAGAGGAGGGCAATGGACCTCCTGACCAGAAGGCACCCAAGTAGTTCTGGGGTAACCTGTGAAGCAGTGAAGTTAGCCCAGGCCACCTGGATGAACCTATAGAACAGAAGAAAAACAAGGATATACAACAGACAACAGATTAGAAGATTCAGAAGGAAGAAGTACAACAGTCCATCAGGAAGTCCTACAACTGGTAAACCCTGGGAATACATAACAATCACAACTACTGGTACAAAAAGTTCAACTGCACACTTAGGCACATAGCGGAAGCAGACCACCTAGATGATATGGCACCCTGCTACAATTCCAGAGTCCCTGACTCAAGGAGTCGCCTATCTGAAAATTAAGTACAGACCTATATAGGAAGAACTTTCCCTTCATCATTGTAATACGTAAATAGGAATGAAGCGAAGTTTCTGAAAATTTGTTTTTTATATGATTGAAGATTTCAGTGAAGGGGAACTCATTTCACCATAATACCATAACTTAAAAACCCACACAATTGCAGTTATCGGGATTATTGCAAATGCAATAAGATTCAGTTTACTACCCGTTTTTAATAGATTGTGCTAACAGAAAAGCTCAATAAACCGGAAAGTGCAAATTGTTTTCATTGTTTTTTGGCCGTGACCTCCAGAGATGTGCTTTAGAAAAATATCACAAAGGCATTCAAAATTGATTCTTATAACGGGAACATATGATAACGATGAAAGGGTAGTTCAATTTCCATTATTAATATGACCTTTTAGAGAGATAAATGGTTTAGTAAATAGTGAAGTTTTCAAATTCCAAGGACTTGGAACGGATTAACAAAAAAAAAAAAAAAAAAAACAATATGTTATTGGGTTCATATTACGATATGAACCCAATTCTAGACAAGTGTCCTGTTCTAGACAAGTCCGCAAACATTTTACATTTCTTGCATTTTTTTTAGTTTGTGATGACTTGGAGAATCACCCCCTTTGGTTCTCCCCTGAGCCACGGCACTCTGGCTAATCTGTGAGCATTGCTTTGCTGCTCTCAGAATCATGACCCAGATTCCGTTTAAATACAGTTTAATTGATAATGAAATTTAATAAGATTAATAAATTTTACCGATTAATTGATAATACTATATTATACTAAGCTAACAGATTTCTAATACAGTGCTATGCGTTTCGCTATCTAGTTTTACGTTAAACCTTATGCTATCTAGTTCGGGATATACGTTGTATTGTACAACAATGGCAGCAAGTTATGGATGGTAAATCTACGGACACTAAGTATTATCTTTCAAAATCACTATCTAAATTCAAAATATACCAAGGAGCTTGACTAGGACTATAAACTATTTATAGAAAATAATTTAATATAACAAATAAGTCAATAAAACAGCTCAATATATAATAAAAAAACTTAGCATTCACCGGAGCTGCAAAATCTTGTCCAACATGGATACCCTTACCGATACTAAGTAAAACACTACAAAATATCTATCTAAATTTAAAATAAACTAAGTATTGTAACTAGGCATATAAAGCTACTTCTAGAAAATAAATTAATATGTCAATTTAAATCAATAAAATGGAAAAATAATATTAATAAATAATAATAATAATAATAATATTGAAGGCAGTTTGTCTTTGCATAATTAAAATTTTTATTTTTTACTTTATACTTATTTTTCTTCACTATATTATCTACCGTTTGCCTACACAATTTTATCCATTTAAATGCTATTGCTATTTAATCATTTTCTAGCCACATTCCATCACATCACACTAATTATATCCTATTCACCACTGTTGTACAACGCATTTAGACACTGTATATGATTCCATCTGAATGCTGTAAGTAGGAGCATCACACCATTTTACTTACTGTGCTTTTGCTTTGCTTCATTCCAACTTGCACCACACCACATTTGTAAATAGCACATTTTATATTATGAATTTTAATTTTGTTCACTGTCTTTTCTCCTTTGTAGAATTGTTTAAAAAAAAAACATAAAAAAACTCTAGTTCTTTTACTTATGGATGGGAGACAAATTGATGACCAAGAGCTGCCAGCATCACCTGAATCAGCCCTTGAGACCATATTGACCATAGCCTGGAAAGATGGAGGGAGGAGTTTGACTGACTTCATTGAACAAGATTGATTAAGAACCTGCAGGATTGCTTCCAGGAAGAAACACAGCACCAATCTACCAAGCCGTAAGAAAGATGGACAAGCTCTACACAACACTCAACCATAACAAGGAGACTCCATTGACACAGACAGAAGAAACAAACACGTGGAAAGATGGGCAAAGGAGGCATTCCACAGCAGACACTTCAATTACCGCCATCGCAACTGTCAGTCTCATCAATGAGTTGTGTGAGAGGGCTGTGATACTGGAAAGTGCAAAAAAGCACTTGTTATTGCCATAATTGTTTATTGGATAGATGTGCAGAAGCATCATCTAACAGTAAAAAATTTTTTTTTTTATTTAAATGAATATCTTTTCTTTTATAAAGTGAATTGTGAAACCGGGAAGTAATTTCTGAAATAATTTACTAATTGTATCATTAAATTATCATTTATGAAAAATCCCTATTCTGCCTATATAAAATGCAAACATTAGAAAAAGTAGTCAGAATTATAATGTCTGAATTAGTGGGGTTTTAGTGTATACGAGATTTGTCAATAGAATGGCTTTACCAAATGGAAAGCAGAAGAGAATGGATCTTGCACAACAGCTAGTTTATCAGCTGTAATATGCTTTTTCTTATGTGCTATTGGAGCTGAAGTTGACCCAGAAGACTTATTTAGTTTAGTTGACCCTTATTTAGTAGTTTATAACTACTAAATAACCTTTCTGGAGGTTATTTTGAGTACTAAACTGCATTATTCAAATGTTGATTTGATAATCATTTATAATTGCATAATTTGTAGGAACCTGTCATTAGAGCAAAATAAGAAGAAAAATTAAGAATAAATGAATATTACCATATTGTTTCTTATAGTTTCGTACACCTCATAGAATAATTCTTTCTGGGTCACCTATTCAAAACAACCTCAAGGAATTGTGGTCCTTGTTTGATTTTGTCTTTCCTGGAAAACTTGGAACGTTACCAGTATTTTTGCAACAGTTTTCTGTTCCAATTACACAAGGTGGTTATGCAAATGCCTCACAAGTACAGGTAATTATTTTTGGCATTGTTATTTACTACCTTTATAAACACTTTTGATTTTTATCAAAATATTAGGTGTAATGAACTTTTCTTGTTTACCGAATGATACTGACATTGCTCTGAAATGATACCAAATGATACACATATTACTTAGTGTTCCATTAATTCCTAACCAAAAACAAAAGGCAAAAGGTGCTTGTCTCACATGAAGTACCTGTTCTTAGTGACTTGATTGCCAATAAATGGGAATATATTATGCAAAAAGGATAGGTTGGGACACCCTGGTCATCCAGGGTATGTTTACTGTGGGCCAAAATTAAAATTATAGAAAAGATACCACCTTTTAAGAAACAAAAGGTGATGGTACTAATAATACATGACAGGCAAACTTGAGAATTGCACCACAGGTATAAGGCAATTGTGAAAAAAGCTAGACTAATAATATTTTAGGGCAGAAAGCCTCAAACTATGCAAAATTAAAACTATGACATTATTTAGTGCATTTGCATCATTACTACATACTTGAATTTTTTTAGACAAATTGAAATATGTACATTGGCATCTTTATTTTGTAACATCTATATTGTGAAATCCTTCACAATGAGTTGCCTCTGATGCCTCTTCACAATGAGTTACCACTTACCCGCTCACTGTTGAGAAACCAAATAGTTTCAAAACAGTGCTGAGTGATGTTGCAATAATCATGTTAACTTCAGTTTATTTAAAAAATTCAACTATGTAGTAATGATGCAAATGCACCAACTGATGTCATTGTTTGAAAAGAAGTAAGTTAACATACATAGTACATCTAATTTTTGCATGTCAGTCACATTGTCAATTCATTGCTCCAACCAGTGCATAGTAAGAAACATAACATCCTATGCTTCAGCTGCAATTTGAAAGTGTACAATATATATGATATGCATATAAAAAATAAATAATTGCTAAATTTAATTAAAATTGCTCCAATTTCAGTTAAATTTGGGAAGGCTCAACAAATTTTTCCAAAAAGGTCCAAATACGAAATTTCATGAAAATCTTATCAATTGTGAGTTGAAGTATTATATGCAGATAGACAGACAAAGAAATAATAATTTTTGGGTATCTGTTGGTCTGATTTTAATAAATTTGGGATGATCTGATAAATCATTTACAAGGTCCAACTGTAAGATTTCATGAAAATTAATCCATTAGGCACTGAGTTATCATATGCATGGTGAAGACAATATTCCACACACAATTTGAAAGCGTGTGGAATTTTTCTCAGGGAAAAATTGGATTATGAGAGTCTTGTCAATTAATTTGACCATGGAGAGATTGCACAAAGCTCATGGGATAGAATATTTTTCAGCATGGCTTGCATTAAGGTGGGACTGATGGGATGCACTTAAATAAAAGGGCTGCAAGAATATTTGCCTATGATGCTATTGAGGAAATGTTCTGTGAGTCAGAAAACTGCTAGTTTTGGTGATAACAGAATAATAATTTAATGCCAGTCTTATCCAAGAATTAATTTTTGACATAAGGCAAAATTGACTCATATAGTAATCTGGAAAGTAGGGTGAATAGGTAGGAGCTAAGTAATTATATGGGTTGTGTTATAGTTACTAAGAGAAACAGGCACACGTAATGCACACTGATGCTAGGAACACTTTGAATAATAACACTATGAATAAATTTGTTGAAGTATTGTTTAGGATTAGTTAAGTCATCAAATGCCAACTTATAGAAATATCAGAAATATTGGTGCCACTCTGACATAAGTTGTTTGTTGTTTGGTTTTTAGGAGCATTAGCATCTAAGTCCATATTGCTCCTGGGGATATGCGGTGGTCATTCCCTGACCTTTCTGCATCCTCCGTATTTGGTGGTCACGGGCTCGAAGCCCGGTCTAATCAAGAAATGTGTGCTACACACTGCTGCTCCTGGCTACAGAGGCGCCCTGACGTAAGTGAATCAGAATTTGAATACAGCAAGTTCAAAAGTTTAATGTGTGGTAGATGGCACTTTGCTTATTGGATGCTTGAAGTGGTTAAAACTATGTCTAGTTTCCAACCCCTCATCAATCTTTTGTGCAGAAATTCATCATGTCTTTTGAGTTTCATGAAAATATATTGGTCATAGCTTTAAAGTCTGAGACCCATTCATAATTACATAAGCAGGAACACTGTAAATATGAACTACAGAAAGATCACTGTTGACCAAATGCAGAAACTTGTTGCTATTTTTAACACCGGGCAGGCTGTAAACTATATTGTAAATAAAGGAGTGGGGGATAGAAATGAAACATAGCATGAGCAAAAAAATAAATAAATAAATAAAATAAAAGCTTCATTCATACACCCTCATAAAAATTAATTTAATCCTTTCTTAGATTTATTCAAACTATCCACTTCCACAACACTAGATGAAGTGTGTTTTAACAATCAGTTACTCTCTGGCTGAAAGAAGATTTTCACACATCTGTTGTGCAACTATCCTTTTTCAATTTAGTTTTATGTCCTCTTACATGTGTTCTGAGAAAGAGTCAGTATGCTATTAGCATTTCGTTTACTCAATCTATTTCAAGCCTTCAACACTTCATTGAGATCTCCTTGCAGGTGCCTAGATACCGGGTGTTGCAATTTGCAGAACTGAAGTCTTTCTAGGTAAGAGTACCCTTTTGTGTACCTGACTAACCTTGTTGCTCTTCTCTTTACCTATTCCAGCAGATCCATGTCCTTCCTAAAAGAAGGTTTCCATATCTATATGCAGTATTTAGGATGTGACCCAACCAATAAATTATATAACGGGAAAATCACTTTGTCCCTGCTGGCAAAATGTCTTATGTCATTTACAGAACCCATTGAGCTATCCTACCAGTGCACTTCTTGCACTGCTAAGAGGACATGTCAGACTGTTCAATTACCTCTAGACCTTTTTCATTCTCCAGCTGCTACCCATATGCACTACCTTGCATTTATCAATGTTAAACATCAATTGCCACTTCTCAGTCTGTCCCCTTAACCTGGGCACCTATATGTGGTGGGGGTCCTCCCAGTGACACTACTGGGCATCCAGATTAGCATCACTGTGATCCAGCTCCCACAACTGGGTTCCAGGCTAACATTATAGGAATTCGGTGTGTTTGCCATGCTCTGCGATCTGTAGAAATTTGGAAAGGGGGACCCTGGTGGTTGAGGGGTCCCAGCTTCAACACACCACTTTGGTCCCCTGCTTTGACAAAACAGGTGGTTGTGGAAGGCATGCATTGACATGGTTGACCCTGCGAGGGTCAACCATGTCAATGCATGCCTCCCATCCATATGATTTGAGGGATGGGATTTAGGCTGGTAGCGATGTGGGTATGTGGTATCTGGCGTCCCACTCCTTGGTGCATTTATTAGTTGCCATGTATTGGGCATCCATATTATTTCATTGATCATTTAGATTTCGATCATTTGGGCTTCATGGTGGGTGGGGAGTTCAGGCACTGAACTAAAATAAACATCACTATGAATCCTGATAAACTTGAACAGAAAATGCTAATGCAGCCAAGTGACCTTGAACTGAAATACTGTTGGTGCCTATTTCAAAATTTTAAATCATCCATTCCAACACCAAGAAACCTATTGGGAAAATGTCGCCCTTTTTTATACAGATGGGTTTAGAGGGATTGGCAGATCAAGGCTCTCAAAAAACTGCAACTGCAAAAACATGAGCCAATTTGATTTTTTTTTTTTTTTTGCAGGAGACATATTTGGAGGCAAATGAAAACTCATCATTTCATAATATTTCCATCATATGTAAGGACAGAACTGGGGATGGACCTGCCCACGGAGGAGCTGCCATCCTCATTGGCAACAAGACCCCATTCCAACATCTGCTTCTTTCCACTAACTGAGAACTGGCAGCAATTTGCCTTATGGTTGGTTTTTGTTAAGTCTGCTTGATTTACTTGCCACCTGGGGCTGACATCTCCCAAAGAGATCTTGATGATCTCATAGTGCAGCTGTCTTGCCTTGTCTTACTTCTCGGGGATTTCAACAGACATATCACCCTGTGAGGGTAGTGCTGACATTGATGGAAGGAATCTGTAACACCTAATGGACTGCTAACCAATCCTTTGGTATTTGAATCCGATGGCTGCTAAATTAACTAAACATTATATGACACATTTCCCAATCACCTGGAAACTCATTCCACCTTGGATTACCCAGCTTTTATCTTGTGACCTTTCTCAAGATAGAAGCTGGGGGAAGGCTGTCTACCAGCAACTCTTTGCAGCACATCTAGTGCAGTATTCTGACTTTCTGCCAGAATACACAGATGGCTTAAAGTCAGAATTATATGTAGGATCAGCTGTTGTCCTCTCACACAAAATAGATTTTACAAGAAACTATTATATGTACCACAGAGTTGCATGAAATAGCCCTTGATCACATTAAAGATTGCAATATATGATACAGGCATACCTCGATTAACGAATAGGATGCATTCCACGAAATTACTTCGTTAAGCGAAACTTCGTTTTCAGAGGTAAAAATACTATGGCCAGAATAGGGATACGTTCCTACTTAAAGAAAATGAAAAGCTTTTTTTCGAACAAAGAAAAGTTTTATTAAATAAACAGTCAACTTACATACAAAGTGAAATCACATTTTAAAATATGAGGTTAAAGTTGATTGTTTATGCTTTTTTTCTCTTTCATATAACAATTGCCTATACGGAGTTATTGCATTTAACACTGATCGCTTAACTATAACACTTCTTCCTAAATCAGGATCATTTTCACTAAAAAAATTTAAAACGTTTTCAATGTCATTTAAGCACCTTTTTAAATCTTTGGTTGTTAACACTTTTTCGGCAGGAACTTCTTTAACTTCGCCTTCATTATCTTTGTCTTCGTTGCTAACAGGGTTTTCTAAATCTTCCACTGAAAAACCATCATCTTCTGCATTCAATAAATTTCTAACATCCTCTTCATCGACATTTTCAAAACCTATTGATTGAGCCATCTGGATAACTTCATTTCTAATTTCTTGGATGTTATTTTCTTCTTCTAGTACAACTTCTGGCCATATTTTGCGCCAAACTCCATTTAAACATTTCTTAGTGACTTCTTTCCAAGAACTATCAATGTTTTCAATTGCGTTTTTAATGGTGTAGTTTTTCCAAAAAGTTTTAACTGTCATTTCCTCTTTATCCTCTAGTTCAGGTAAATTGCTTAAAATTCGACGCAGATAATAAGCTTTAAATGATGATATTACTCCCTGATCCAATGGTTGAATCAGGAAAGTTGTGTTTGCTGGAAGAAACACAACTTTGACAGGAATGCATGTGTCCAACGTGTTAAGATCAGTAGGATGTCCCGGAGCATTGTCTAACAACAAAAGAGCTTTTTCTTTAAAGTTGTTTTTTTTTTGACAATACCGTTTTACTCCAGGACAAAAGTGGTTAACAAACCAATCAGTAAATAACTACTTGGTAACCCACGCTTTTCTATTTGCTTTCCATATTACAGGTAAATTCATTTTTATGTTACCTTTTAACGCCCTCGGATTTTCTGAATGGTAAACTAATAACAATTTTAATTTATAATCGCCAGAGGCATTTGATCCAAAGGGTAACGTTAAACGGTCTTTGGCTGCTTTGAACCCAGCAGCTGATTTTTCTTCAATAGAAATGAAGCTTTTTGTTGGTAGCCGTTTCCAGAACAAACCGCTTTCGTCAACATTGAACACCAAATTCGGTGGAAAATTTTCACGTTCAATTATTTCCTTTAGTTTTTCTGGAAACTTATTTGCAGCTTCTCCTGTTAATTTTACACTATGAATCCTGGCCCGTTTTTTTAAATTTCTCGAACCAACCACGAGAAGCCCTAAAGGTTTCCGTAATTTCTTCAGTTTGTTTAGATTTCGGGTGATTAAACAAAAATAATGCTTTTTCTTGAATCACCATTTGACTTAAAGGCATATGACGTTGTGACATATCATCTATCCACAAACTTAACATTTTCTCCATTTTTTTCTAAAATTGGATTCCTTAAGCGAGTTAATTTTGCCGCTGTAACATCTGTACAATTCTGAGCAGACTGTTTTATTTTTTCTGATTGACTTAGTATGGTTGTTAAAGTTGATTGCGCTAATCCTAAAGAATGTGCCACATTGGAGATTTTCTTTCGCCGCTTTCAACACGTCGTACGATATTTAGTTTAGTTTCCAAAGAAATTGCTTTTCTTTTCTTTGATTCTGACATTTTAATTAACTAAAACAAAAATATTTCTATTAAAATTTACAAAATCTAGGTTATGTAATGCTACAAAGAACCTACGTCGATTATTGCAATGCGCCACGCTGAAACAACGTCAAATCATGTAAGCAACAACTAAATTATGCGATTGACGCGCAAAACTGTTATAATAGACACGCCCGCAGCTCGGGAATACGTAACGAGTCGCCGTCAGTCACCAATCGGGCGTTGTCGTCAGTCACCAATCGGGATTGTCGGGCGTTGGTCTTAAATTGGAATATTTTTTTATGTTAAATGGGGCTTGAAATTGCCGACTTCGTTATATCGAGGCTTCGTTATCAGAGGTAACATTAACCGAGGTATGCCTGTATATACTGATTTGCCAAGCATGGTACCGGCTTTATTATTGGTGAGGTATAACCCTCACCCAGTCCTGTCCAAGATTTGGCAGATGCTTTTTTCTTTTGTTGAATCAGAATTTGACATCACTTCTGTTGGGCCCCCAGGGGTGACGCTGGGGCAATTGGAAAGCTTTTTCTTGCTGTTTAGTAAGAGTGTCATATTCTGTGTGAGTTCACAGGAGTTTTTATCTTTCTGTTGTTTGAGGCTGATAGCTTAAAGTGTCGTTGCTCACACTTCTACAAGGTCCAGGGTGGGCAGGTAGGGGGATCCCCTACCTTGCTGAATTGAGCAAGTGACGTAGGGGGACGAAGATTCTCAGTTAATTTAAATTTTCTGAATTTTTTAAGAAACTCGGGAGGGGATTTAAAATTCCTCTCCTGAGTTTAGTTAGAGCATTTCCATGCCCCAAATAGAATTGTTTAAGCCTAAATTGAGATAGGTTTTCTGAGATCTATTAGCATTTCTGTGCCCTCGGAAATAGCTTATGCCTAACATAAGTTATCCTTGGGACCACTACCCATTTAGCTGGGGTGTTGAGTGATTTTAGATCACTGGGAATAGTTTCTCACATTTTATTGTTTCCAATTGAGTTGAGTCTGGAGCTGAGGCTCCCTGCCTCCCTTACAGTATTTTTGTAAATATTGTAAATAGTTAATTGATTGTCGTTTTTGGTGTTTGATTTTTATTGTAAATAGTTGAGTTTTATAAAGTTAGTGAGAATGACCTGTTGGCAGCGACAAGTGAAGTCATGGAAGATGAGCGAGAAGAACTTACTCAAGAAGTGCTGGCTCAAGCTCAGGAGTTGACTGAAATAGAAGTTTTCTCAGGCAGAACATTGCAAAGGGCTCCTGTAAAGACCAGATCATTGTCTCTTCTAGGACCATCACAAGAATCACAAAAAAGGGTCTAAGAAGAAAAGGAAGCAAAGTGATGTTGTCTCTGATGGAGGTAATCAAAACGGTAGAGAGAAGAATAAAAAGAGGAAAAGAGAGATGAAGGAGGAAAAACAAATGATGATGATAGTTTTGAATATGTATACAAAATGAGAGATAGGTCGAAGTCTTTCCTTTGGGATGTCCACAGTAAGATACTAACTGCTGCTATCAGAATGATTATGGATATGTGGGACGTTATAGAAAAGAAAGCATATGAAGTTCATTTGGAAAATGCTTTGTTAAAAGACAGAATAAAGAGAAAAGATGAGAAGCAATAGAAAGATAGTTACTTGTCGATTGTTAAGAAGAGTGTGGATGTAGAAAAGAGCATTCCAAAAGTGATGATTATAAAGGCAGTGACGAGTAGGGATAAAACTAGTGACGAAGTTAAGATGGATGTTTTAAAGGAGGTTAGATCTATAAGAGACAGAGGTGATTATAGAGGCAGAGACACATGATGATCTGGCAAAACTGAAGATGTGTTCCAAAATTCAGGAATTAGGATTAAAGTATAGTATACCTAAGCCAATATATCCTAGGATAGTAATATTTGATATTGAACAGGATATAAAACGGGAAGAGCTACTAAGTCAGCTATGGCAAAGGAATTTTAGAGAATGTAAAATAAGTGAAAAGAAGTTCAACAAAAGTGTGAAAATACTGATGGTGAATAAGAACAAGAAATCTCAACTAAATAACTGGGTGATTCAAATAAATACAGATATTTGAAAAATTTTAAGTGAAAGAATTCGTTTATTTGTAAGGTGGTCATCCTGTAGATTTAAGTGGATATTTTCTGTTACTCAGTATTTTAAGTGTCTTAACTTAGGCCATGTTGCCAAATATTGTAAGAGGGAGATGGTGTGTGGTCACTGTGCAAAATCTGGCCATATGTGTAAGGATTGCACTGAAAGAAATAAAGAGCCTGTCTGCTGTAATTGTAAGAAAAGGGATGTTGTGGCTGCAAATTATGTGGTGAATACAAGTTGTCCGGAATATATAAAGGTACTAGAAAATTATAAAAGGAAAATAAATTATGAATAGTATAAAAAATTTTCAGCAAAATGCACAATGTGCAAAGGCTGTTGCATCCCAGTTGCATCAGGTGATGGAGTTGGAAGATGTGGCCATTGCCTTGCTGCAAGAGCCATATTTTGTACAAGGTCAGATTCAATGGTATCCTCAAAGATACAGTACAGTATCAGAAGGAGAGAACCCAATGATGGCAGTTATTGTAAGAGATAAAGAATTAGTTGTAACCAAGGTGATGTCATTATGCGCAGAAAATTATTTGTTGTGAAATAATTAGTAGTGTGAAATAATAATAATTAGTAGTGGAAGAATGTATCTTATAACTATTTATTGTCCTTCTGAAGATATTGAGGTGTATGTTAATTATTTGGAAAAGATATGTAGATTGGTAGGTTCCTGTGGCATGGTGGTGGCCATGACTCTAATGCAAATTCCACGTTATGGGGTGGTGATATCTCTGATGATAGGGGAGTTAGCATTAGCATTAGTAGAGGCATTTGATGCAAGAAAGCAAGCTTATGCAGCATCAGCCAAAAAAAAAAAAAAAAAACCCACTTCCACTTCACCCCTCTGTTCGTTCAAAATACCTGTCCAGCTGAGCCTTAAACTTATTTAGGCTATCAACCTCCACCACAAGGGATGGCAGTCTGTTCCACCAACCAACCACCCGCTGGCTAAAGGCAAATTTCCGCACGTCTATCCTACATCTGTCTTTCCTCAATTTGAATTTATGCCCTCTCAGGTGATTTTTCTGAGCTAGAGGAAGAATCCCATCAGCATTGAGCATGCTTAAACCATTCAAGGCTTTATACACCTCTATCAGATCACCTCGCTGGTGCCTAGTCTCCAGACACTGTAATTTGCAAAACTTAAGCCTTTCCTCGTAAGAGCACCCCTTTGTTCCATTCACTAATCTTGTTGCCCTTCTCTGTACTCGTTCCAGCAGCTCTACATCCTTCTTGAAATGAGGCCTCCAGACCTGTATACAGTACAGTTATGCTAGAAGAGTTTATTGCTACCTCTGGGATGGAAATAGTAAATGTTCCTGGATATGACCCTACTTTTTCATCAACTCATGGGCAGTCTTATGTTGATATTACTATGGCAACATGTTCTATAATTAAAAAAATTGGAAAGTGCAGGATAGTTATACAAGTGACCATAACAGCATCTCCTTCAGTATTATGATACTGAAAGATATAGTGTTAAGAGTGCGGAATGGCCTAGGTTTGATGCTGAATTTGATAGTTGTACAAGTGGATTGGACTAAAATGACTTCAGAACAATATGTGTTGAAATTCACTGAGATTATTCAGAAATCTTGTTATAGGAGTATGAAAGTTATGAAAAACATGAACTGTCCAGTGTTTTGGTGGTCTACAGAGTTGAACCAGAAAAGAAGGGAACTTTTTAAAGTGAGGCACCAGTTTCAGAGTGAGGAGATACGCTGATCAAGAACTTAGTGATGTGATAAAGGAAAGATATTGAGAATTAAGCCGTGATTACGTTCAAGCTGTCAACAGGATTAAGGTTATGAAATGGAGGGAATTTGTGGGGGAGCAGGGATCCAAGAATCCATGGAATTCCATATTTAAAGTTTTAACTAATAAGAAGAATATTTCAGAATTTTTTTACACCATTGGCACTGGCGATAATGAAACTAACTTGGCGAGAGTCTGTGAACAGGATTCTTGGTGAACTTTTTCTGGATGAAGAGTTACATATAACAGATGAGCAGAAGCAAATGATAGAGGAAAATAACAGGTATAGTTCTGATGAAATAGAAGAGCCTTTTAATTTAATAGAGGTCACGGATGCAGTGGATGCAGTGCAAAGGTAGGCAAATCGCCGGGCCTTGATAAAATAGAAGTGGAGGTAATAATTAGAGTATATAATAAGTATCCAGAAATAGTGCTTAAAATGTATAATAAGCGTTTAGGAGAAGGAGCCTTCCCATCGGGCTGGAAGATTGCACAGATTAAATTGTTAATTAAGGGTACAGAATGTTAATTAAAGATATAGAATGTTGATTGATACTGGGGCGTATCGGCCTACTGCCCTCTCTGTTTTGGCTAAGATTTATGAAGGTTAGTAATGAACCGAATAATGATTAAATATGAAAATAAAGGCTTGGCATCAGTTAACTAATACAGTTTCAAAACAGATTATTCTACGGAAGATGCAGCCTATACATTGGAGTGGGGTGTGAAGCGGTATGCCCTAGGAATTTTTGTGGATTTTAAGGGTGCTTTCAACTGGCTCTGGTGGGAGGCCATCTTATATAGATTGAGTAAAACTGGATGCTCAAATAAGATGTTTTCAGTGTTTAAAAATTATTTGAGGAAGAGAAGTGTTATTTTGGAGGAAGAGAAGTATTGAGAAACATAGTTAAAACTAAGTTTACTCAAGTGAACAAGAAAATTTATAGAGGGTGTCCACAAGGCTCGGTGGTTGGCTCCTTTGTGTGGAATATTGTATTTGATGAATTTTTAAACATGAACTTATCTGGAATAGAGATATCACTGCCTGTGGATGGTCTGGTGTTAGTTAAGGGAGATGCTAGATCACACATAGAAAGAAAGGCTGAAAAACTCTTAAGTAAATTGGAAGAATTATCAAAGAGATATAGATTGTTGATATCCAAAGAGAAATGCTGTTAAAAGGTAGATTAAGTATGAACCGGGCCCCCACCGTGAGGCTTCTGGGTGATGCTGTTCGGTATGTGAAGGTAACCAGGTATTTGGGATTAAAAATAGAGGAAAGGTTGTTCTTTACAGAACACGTCAAATATTTAAAAGAGAAAATAAGGGCACTCTATGCCAGGCTCCGGAGAGTTGTAAGGGCAGATTGGGGCATTAAAGGAAGAGCAATAAATTTAATATATGAATGTTTATTTGTTCCAATTTTAACTTACACTGCCAGGGCTTGGGTGCATAGAGTAACTATAGTAATAATCCAAAAACACTTAATACAAGCACAAAGGTTTGCTCTATTAGGTATTACCAGAGCATGCCGAACTGTCTCCTCAGAGGCCTTACAGGTGCTCTCTGGGAGGATCCCTGTCCAGTATGTAGTGCTACTCTCAGGTCTGTTGTATTTTACCAAGAAAAATATCAGGAAAACTTACATGGGAATAATATCATGTCCTGATGAAAATAGAATTTACTCTAAAGCTAATATTAAGGGAGAAAATAGAATTTTAGTTGTGGAAATGGCAAGAAAAATGGGAAGAAACACATAAAGGGAGGCAAACCTATGATTTCTTACCGAGAGTAGGAATTATAGATCCTAAAGTGAAATCTTGGCTGCAATTTGTTTTGCATGCAGGTTTCTTATTAACTGGACACAGATTTTCCCTAAGATTGAGCCAATTGGAGCTTAAGGAAGATGGTTCATGCTATTGTGGTGAATTAGAGACATTAATGCATATAATGATGGATTGTCCAATCTATGTTGATTTGAAACAAGAATTAGAGATGTCTATGGGGATTCTAGAAAGAGGGACCCTTTGGATGCCGTACACAGATAAAAGGTTGTTTACCTATTTCAATAAATTCGTGGTCAACGTGTTTATGCTGCGATGGACTAGATAGTATAGGCCCACCTCCTAGTGGCAGGGGCAGAAACTCTTGTAATAAGATCGATGGAAGGATTATTCAATATCAGATTCTTCTTACAGGAGGCTAAATGACCAATAAAATAAAAGTAAGTTAATATTTCGTGTTGAGTTGTTCTATTTGTTTATATTTTAATTTGAATTCTAAAATGACTCAGAATTTATTTCCCATATATCTATGGATAGGCTACGACCTGGGAAATGGTGGCAAATGGTGGCTCAAATGGAAATCACTAATGTTGGATGCCAAGTCACATTTAGTTCAGGCGAAATGAGCTGATACTGCTGCCAAATCAGCTATTCTCGTGGATATTATTAGGAGACTCCATTGTCAGGGAAATGGGGAATATTTTTTGTAATAAGGATAGGTGAAGTAGAACCAGGGTATGTCTGCCGGCAGCAACTATTAATGATGTCACCAACAGATTGTCAGATTTTAAGGGGGGTAAAGAGAATATTATTATTCATGTGGGGACTAGGGATATTAAACGTACACGATCTGACGATTTGTTGGAAAAATACAGGACCATGCTGAGGAAATGCCACAAGCTAGGCCACAATGTCTGTGTCTGCAATTCGGCCCAGACATGATAGGATGGATTATATGTTAAAAGCCTTGTGGATTAACTCAAGACTTGAAGGACTCTGCAAGGCTTTAGGGGGGAAATTTCTATCAGCTTGGCCCACACTTGTAGGTAGAAGGAATTTGTTTTGTAGAGACGGGATACACTTAAACAAAGGTGGTGCAAAAGTTTTTGCCAGTATTATTGAGGATACCTTAAAGGTTCAGGGAAACTGCTAGTTAGGGGGGATGTGGGTAATACTGACACGCGTTTATCGTATAATATTGGTCAAAGTAACTCTTGCACATACCTCAAGAGTTCTTATCTTACCCCAACTGGACATATTATCTAGATGTTCTGGGGATAGAAACGTTTCAAGTGAACGGGTAACTAATGCCAGGGAAGAGAGCCTAAAAATCTTCAAGGGTTGTGTTAGGGTTGTTAAATATACAAGATCAGTAAGTCTTAATTGTTTATACAGTAATGTTAGAAGTGTCGTCAATAAAATGAGCGAATTGGAACTGCTGGTTAAAACAAGTAACGCGGACATAATAGGGCTTACGGGGATGTGGTGCCACCCATAAATTGGGGATGATGAGTTTCAGTACGGCTTGTATAATGTATTTAGGAAGGATAGGGTAGATAGAAGGGGTGGTGGGGTAATGCTTCTTATCAGAAGCAGCCTGAGTGCAACGATAGCTTTCCCAGATTCAGACGTTTCACATGCTAGTATAGAATCTGTATGGTGTGAGATAGTTGGAAACAAAGGTATAATACGAGTAGGAGTAATCTACAGACCAGGTGATTGTGAAGATTATGACGAAAGCCTCTACATGCAAATGGAATGGGCAAGTAAGTGTCAATGTCTTATTATGGGTGATTTCAATTTGCCTCTAATTGATTGGAGTAAATGGGAAGGAAACATGACATGAGGGAACAAAATTTTTAAATCAACTAGATGACTGTTATTTGTATCAACATGTCAGGGAAAGTACTAGAGAAAAGAATATCCTAGACCTCATCATCACCCATGAATCAGATGACATAACAGGGCTGACAGTAGAGGAACCAGTAGCAGGAAGCGATCACGGAGTTCTACGGTGGATGATGATGAGAGAGGTAGCAGCAGTAAAAGGCAAAGGAATGGGTTTTAATTTCAGAAAAGGAAATTACGATGCCTTAAGGTGCTACATGGCCTCTATTAACTGGGTAGATATCGCGCAGAGAATGAATACATTTGAACTGTGGTATGCTTTTAAAACATTATTCACAGATGCCTTGAATGCGTATTTACCATTAAAAAAATACCCCATGAGGAGGGTTCCAAGTTGGATGAATAGTGAAGTTGCCACATTACTTGAGCAGAAAAAGGCGGCATGAAAAAGTTAGAGCAATAAAAGGTGCTGAAGCCTATAACAGCTACAAGGTGATGTGTAATAGAGCCACAGAAAAGGTTCGACAGGCAAATGCAGTTTATGAGAAATCACTAGCAAACAGCAAAGAGGGGGGATAAGGAATTCTTCACGTATATAAATGCCAAGAAGGGCAGGACAAACCAGATCGGACCTTTACATAAGGGAAAGGGGATAGTATTAAATACACCAGCTGCCGTTGCAGATGAACTCAACAGTTATTTTGCATCGATATTTACAAATGAAAAACCTTTTGTGGCAATGGGAAATTGTTGGAGCGAAGTTGAAAAATATGTAATTAATTATATTGAAATTTCGCAAGATTATTTAATGAAAAAACTTTCGAGCCTACAGGCCAGTAAGGCTCCTGGAGTTGATGGAATATACCCTATAATCTTAAGGGAGGCGGCAAGTGAGTGCATTGAACCATTGAGGCTAATTATGCGATCATCACTAGACTCTGAAGAGATTCCGTTGGATTGGAAAAGTGCCAATTTATCTCCAATACATAAGGGTGGCTCTAAGAGTGAAGTGGGAAATTATCGACCTGTCAGTCTGACTTCAGTGGTAGGGAAAATCATGGAGGCAATGATCAAGGGTGGAATTCAGGATCATTTGGATCGAATTGAAATTCTCAAGGATACTAAGCATGGTTTTGTAAAGGGAAAATCATGTTTAACAAATCTGGTTTGCTATTTTGAAAGGGTCACTCAAGAGCTGGATGTAGGGAATAATTTCGACATTGTTTATTTAGATTTCAGCAAAGATTTTGACTCAGTCCCACATGAGTGGTTGCTTTACAAGCTGGAACAGGTTGGAATCACTAGGAAAATCCTTAGATGGATAGTAGTATGGCTTCAGGGCAGGAGGCAGAGAGTTGTGATAAATGGCTATTCCTCAGATTGGGTTGATGTAAGAAGTGGAATTCCCCAAGGATCACTATTAGGACCACTGTTGTTTTTAATTTTCATAAATGACATCGATGAAGGGATAGAGGGTGTGATGTCTAAATGTGCAGATGTTAAAATCGGTAGAGTAGTTAATGATCACTGTCAAGCTGAGCTTCTTCAGAGAGACCTAGATAGACTTCAGGAATGGTCATAAAAATGGCAGCTATGCTTTAATCCAACAAAGTGTAAGGTATTACACCTGGGAAACAGTAATCCCAAAATAACTTATTCACTTGGTGGAGTTCAACTAAACCCAGTGCTGGAGGAAAGGGACTTGGGTGTTATGATACGGTCAGACATGAAATTCTCTGAGCATTGTAAACAGGTTGCAAGGAATGCCCATGGTGTCCTATCGATGATCTATCGAACTTTTGCAAGTAGAGATAGGGACGTGATAACCCCATTATATAAGGCTTTTGTTAGACCACACGTGGAATACTGTGTTCAAGTATGGAGACCGCACCTAAAGAAAGACATCGAGCTTCTTGAAAGGGTGCAAAGATGAGTAACTCGCCTGGTGAGATCGGCAAGACGGTGTCCATATGAAGAAAGACTTCGAATATGTGGGTTGCAGATACGGTCCTTAGAGGAGATTTGATTGAGGTGTTTTAGGCTGTGAGAGGCATCAGTAAAATGAATGAGGACGGAATTTTCTAGGTTATAAATGATGCTAGAACTAGGGGACATAAATTCAAGTTATTGGGGGGAAATGTTTAGATTGGACTGCAGGAAGTTTTATTTTAGCCAGCGAGTTATAAATTACTGGAATAAGTTGCCTACATGGGTGGTAGAGCTGACAGTTTGGGGAAATTCAAAGGTCATCTGGATAGTACTTTCGGGTGAGGGAAGCACGCATAGGATGATAGGTTTAATTTCCTTTTCTTTTACTAATTATTATTATTTATTTATTTTATTTTATTTATTATTATTATTTTTTTATCATTGTTTTATTCATTTTTTTGGCCGGCGCAGCATATTAGTATTAGTAATGGCTGCATGGTGCAAGAAAGCCATAGGCCTTCTTGCACCATGTGGCCATTACTAATATCCATTGCCTTTTGGTCCCCTATACACACTACAGGCAAATAATATGCACTAAATTATATATCTGGTGGCAAGATTCTGAGAATGGGCAGAATGCAAATGACCTGTACCAGATTAAGCCTGTAATGAAATGGCAGATCAGTCTGCCCAGGTCTGAAGAGAGGAAGCTCTTGTTTGGCTCTCCATAGGTTACAGTCATCTAACACACTCCTTTTTGCTGAGAGCAGATGGACCCACCTATGTGTGAGGAGTAAGAAAGTATTTTATCCATTCACCATGCTTTGATCGAATGTCCTGTATTTAGAGATGCATGGCTTTTGTTTTACTGCTCTTAATAATCAGGTGAACCATTAAAGACAGAGACAATATTTCTGACATTTTCAACTTTCTACAGTTTATTAATTTATACACACAGATCTAAATTTATAATTTTATAGTTTGAAAGTGAGCTCTTAAGAAAAATAAGCAATCAATAGTGTTATTGTTTAAACTGAATCTAATTTTGGTACATATTTGATTAGTGGCAGAAAACACCCTTCTGGATTCTATGCTGGATGGTGGTATTCTACTGAGATGGTCATAGATGAGTTTCAGGTTTACCCACCTCCCCCTATAGGCGCCTGCGTAGCCAGGTGGGAAGGAGCAGCAGTGCGTAGCACACGCTTCTTGATTAGACCGGGGTTCGAGCCCATCACCACCAAATACGGAGGATGCGGAAAGGTCAAGGAATGACCACCGCATATCCCGGAGCAATATGGCCTTAGATGCTAATGCTCCTAAAAACCAACCAAACAACAACAACAAACCTCCCCCTATTTCCTTTATAACCATATTTTCTAGACTTTGAACTTTTTTTAGCAGGAACGGTTAAAAATCTTGAATTAATTGTCAGTTCAAGTTTATCTTTTAATGACTATATCTCATTAGAGTCAGACAATTTATTATTTTGGAAAGAATTTGCAGAGCACTGATGTTCTGTTCATTGTTTTCTGAAGGAGAAAGGTGTTTTATTAAGCAAAGTATAATTTTCACTTTAGTATCTTTACTGAGTCTGGAGCACTCATGGTAGCACAGTTGGTAGAATTGCCGTCCTTCTGTCATCAGATGGAAAAGACCTCAGTTCGAATCCTGTCGATGATGTGGGATATTTTTATGGGAATTTTTCACAATGTGGCTAAGTTAGTTGGTCTCAGTCAAGGATAGCATGGTTTTTTCTCCCAGAAACGTGGGTTTTCTGTTCAGTAAACAGAAAAATGGCCAAAGTACATCAATTTACAGAAAATATATACGGAGCAATATAGCCGTAGTTGCTGATGTTCCTAAAGCCCTACTACAGCATCTGCACCTGAGTTTGGAAATAGTTGACATTGGTCATCATCAACATCATCAGCCATTTTCAATCCACTGCAGGATGAAGGCCTCTCCAGCAACTTTCCAGTTCCTTCTGTTTTGAGCACTGGCCATCCATTTACTACCTACAAACTCATGAATTTCATCTATCCATCTCCGCCTTTGTCTTCCAGGTTTTCTTCTAGCTCCTCTTGGATACCATTCTGTTATTTTCTTAGTCCATCTGTCATCATGTCTTCGAGCTATGTGTCCTTCCCAATACCATTTTAGTTCTTTAGTTTTGATAAGAATGTCCTTTACTTGAGTTTCCTGCCTAATCCATGTGTATCTCTTCTTATCTAACAGTCTGATTCCCAATATAATTCGTTCCATTCTTCGCTGTGTAGTTCTCAGCTTCTCTTCCATTTTTTTTGTGAGTGCCCAAGTTTCATTTCCATAAGTCATGGTGGGGAGTATACACTGGTTCATTATTTTACGTTTCAGACAAACTGGGATATTGCTCTTCAGTATGTGACTATATTTCCTGAATGCTATCCATCCAAAATTTATTCTTCTCTTGACTTCCAGCCATTTATCCTTATTACAACTAATAACTTGTTCCAGATAAGTATATGACTCCACCTTTCCAATTACTGTTCCTTCAATCATTATGTCCCTTTCTGTGGCATACTTGTTCATCATTACTTTTGTTTTAGCCATATTCATATTTAGTCCAAAATCCTTACGAACTGTGCATAACTGATTAAGATTTTCCTCTAATTCTTTGGGATCGTGGCTTATGACCACAATGTCATCTGCAAATCGTAAATGGTTTAGGTTACTCTCCATTCCCATTGACTCCTTTCTGCGACCAGTATAATCTTCTGAAAGCTTCCTCAAGGACAGCAGTAAACAGCTTCGGAGATATTGTGTTTCCTTGTCGAACTCCTTTCTCGATTTTAAATTTCCTACTGTCTTTGTCTAGTCTAATAAAGGAGGTAGCACTCTCACATATTTTCTTCAAAATCATAATATACGGGGTATCTATGACATTGGTAGACAATGAAAATTCAGTCAGTTTGGTGTGACATAAGCACTGGGAAAGCAAAATTGAGAGTAGAAATGTGTTATACGAGGGGGGTATCAAAAAGTTCTTACCTAGAAATAATAGCCACTAAAGGTGAAACTTCACAGGAGCTTTAATCCTTTTCTATGTACTCTCCATATATAGTAATACATTTGGATCTATAGATCAGTTGTTTAATGCCTTAATCATAGAAGTTCGCAATTTTTGCCTGAATCCACTTCATTGATGACTTTCTGAAACAAGTCAGAGCAGTGTCCATGCAATGGTTTCTTCATTTCTCAGGAGGATAGGGTGGGTGCTGCAGTAGTTTGAAGCCGCACTGAGCAACAAAGTTGGTGGTGGCAACAGCCGTGTACGGTGGTGCATTGTCTGACAGAACATTCCACGGCTTTTCACCTTCAAAGCATTCCGTAAATTTTTAAAATTTTTTTCTGTCCAAAAACACGGACAACATTACATTCTTCACAGATGGAGTGATCTTTGCCTTTTTGGGAGGTGTGGAGGAAGTGTGCTTCTACTACTTTAACATGTCTTTAGTCCTCGGATCACACTGGTACACCCAGCATTCATCATTTGTCATCAACCGATCAAAAAAGTTCTCAACATCCGCATTACACAAATCCAACAGTTGCTGAGAACATTGCTTCTGCAAAGGCATCAGCAATCTTGAAACCCATTGTGTGGAGACCTTATACATGTGCAGATGGTCATGTAAAATGCTGTGGGCAGACCCACAACTAATTCTCACTGCATTTGTGATGAAATGAATTGTCACACGTCTGTCATTAAACTCCAGTTGTCCCACCTTCGCAACTGTCTCACTGTCTGTGGATGTTGATGGCCTTCCTTCTCTTGGCTCATCAAAGACATTTGTAAGGCCGCACTGGAACTCTCGTTTCCACTTTTTTACGGTATCATAGGATGGATAATTCTGCCCATACAGTTTTCATTTCTTCATCAGTTTCATAAGATTTCTTACCCCTCAAATTCAGGAACTTGATCATTGCTTGATACTCCACTTTGTCAACCACAGCATCCTTCCTCAGATTCCAGGCTCCACCTCTGGTGTACGGGAATGAAATTTCACATGTTAGTTATTGAATATGTAGACAACTTATATTAAAAACAGCATCTTCCTACTGATGTTTTATCTAGGTCAGGGTACGAACTTCTTGATACCCACTCATAGTTCTGAGGACTCTGATGAGTACAGAGAACGACTGTACAGAGAAATAGAGTGGGCCAGTAAATAACATTGTCTCGTAATGGAGGATTTTAACTTCCCAGATATTGACTGGAACGTATGGGTTGGTCACTCGCACAATACTGGATTTATTGGATGATTGTTTTCTTTAGCAGCATGTTCGAGAGGCAACTAGAGGAGTAATACTCTTGATCTGATTATCAGCAGTAATTATTCATGCATTAAGAATCTGTAGATAATAGAACCACTAAGTGGCAGTGATCACAGTGTATTGGTGTGGAATTTACTCAAAGATGTAATTACCATCAGGGCTAAAGGGAAGGGTTTTTGCTTTCATAAAAGTGACTACAGTGGTCTCAGACAGTTTTTAAATTCTATACAGTGGGACCAACTGATGATGTTACCAACAAGAAATTCTAAATGGGAAGCATTCAAGGAATTAATCTTGGAAGCTACTAGGCTTTTCATACCAACCAAGAAATATTATTTAAGGTTTGTGCCTAAATGAATGTCAGATGAACTAATGAGACATGTGGCAGAGAAGAAAAATACACGGGGTGCATATCAATTATTAGGAGACACAGAAGCCTATTGTAAATATAAGCTGGTCTGTAATCAAGTCACAAAGTAGGTCAGGTAAGCGAAGGCAGATTATGAGAAATCTTTGGCAAAGAATGTAAAGAGGAACAGCAAAAACTTCTTTATCTATGTGAACTCTAGAAGGAAGGGGATGAATCAGATTGGTCCACTTGATATCGATGGTGCGACTGTTAATGATACTGCTCAGGTAGCTGACAAACTGAATGATTATTTTGCATCTACATTCACACATGAGGAATTATTTAGGGAGGAGAATACCATAAGTTTATGAAACTTGTAACAGGGAACTAAAGGATTTTGTAATAACGGAGAGCAAAGTGAAGGAGAAATTTTTGAAGTTAAACATAAGAAAGACCTGGGGTGGATGAGATGAGATCTAGCCAGTTATAGGTGGCAGCAAACGTAGTAAGCAAACCCTTAGCCATGATTATGAGGGCATCCTTTGACTCAGGGGGGGGGGGGGGGTACTGGAGTACATTAGCACATCGCCAGTCCCCAAGGACTGGCGATGTGCTAATGTCTCCAGTTCATGAAGGGTGACACGAATAATTACAGACCTGTTAGTTTAACTTCTGCTTTGGGGACAATAATGGAGTCACTTGTTAAACAACCACTGCAGTATCATATAGACAAGACTGCAATTATAGTTCAGACCGAGTATTTGTTTAATGCGCAGTCTTGTCTGACTAATTTGATTAGATGCTATGATAGGTGGAACAGGACCAGAGTATGTCTGATAGGGGCAGTGGTTGATGACATTGCAGAGCAGATATCATCTTTTTAGGGCACAAAGGGTTATATTCAGTGGTGGGATTCAAATAATTTAACAATCGGTTCGCTGCCCCCTAATGACCATTCTAAGTATAAAAAAACTATATACCAAAAGGTAGTTTTATTATTTCATGCAGTTAATAATTAAATAAGAACAATATAAGAGGTCCACAAAACTAGATTATGTTATAAGAAAGAGTTTTAAAATATTAATGAAAAAATATTAAATAACACCTGACAAAAACAATAAAACTGTTATTTAGGATATTTCCATATTACTTCTTGATTGGCATCCTTACTTGCAATTTTCTTCGCTTTTATCCGAGCATCATCGGCTGAGTGATTTATCCTTAACCATCTTTTCACTGGAGGAGTAGGATCCCATTCCTTTAGAGGTAGGCCGATTAGACTAATAGTCATTGTGTTTGATATATTATAAAGAGTTAGGTGACTTCTCTTCTCTGAACATTATGTTCATCTTTGAAAAAGCCGTTTCCACTTCTGTTGAACTTACAGCAATTGTTCTGACAATATTTTTAGGGCTTTGAACGCTTTCAGGAATTTTTTAAAACGTTTTCCACAAAATCTTGATAATCATTAATATCAATTTGGTAATTAAAAATGTCATTAAATACGAGCAATTGTTCTTCAGCTGCTTTCCATGGAACTAGTACTTCTTCAATGTTCCAGTAACCTGGCTCCAAAAAATTTAGAAATTGTAATTTATTCCTATCTTGAAATTGGCTACAACTTGCTTTTAAATGTTCACAATCCATTAGTCTTTTTTTCAAATTCGTTACGATGTTTTCTAAAAGTCTTTCCTGAGGAAGCCCGACAAATTCTTGATTTTCTATGAATTTTATATTTTTAAAGGTTTCTGAACTAATTAATTCATCAACTTTTTTTTGGTATATACCCTTTTCCTTTCCAAGCATTTGAAATGCTTTAATAGATCTTATCACGAGTTTTTCAGCCTTTATTATGTCTATATTTCTTGCTTGCAGTGCATCTGAAAGAAGAGAAATTTCGTTTAAAATATCAATCATCAATGCCAAATCAGTTATAAAATATACATTTTCAAGATGGGCAGTCATACCTAAGTACAGTCGGTCCTCGTATAACACGTGTTTGCATTACACGAATTCGATCATACACGATTTATAAATAGGGGAACGTTATCTTATATAACACGAACCGAATTCGCTTATACACGATTCGCCTTTGTGTTTACAAGAAATGGCAGTCGAATGCGGAATCACCCCAACTGAATGCAACACGATAGGAACGAAGAAGATTCTGAAAATGTATTTATGTGTTTTATATCAGTGAAGGGGAAACACATTTCACCATAATAACGTAAAAACCAACACAATTCCAGCTATCGCAAATGCAATTAGATGGAGTTTACTTCCAGTTTATAACAGATTCCACTAGCAGAAACGCAACTGGAAATTGTTTTTATTGTTTTATGGTAGTAACCCCCAGAAATGTGCTTTAGTAAAATGTGAGGTGTTAATAGTGTATCTCGGCCTTTACGGTGTTGTTTATTCAGTTGCTATATGCGCGCAGCTTTGTTTATGTGTATCAAGCATGCCTCCTCGTTTTGTAATTGTGCTTTATTCCCTAAAAATGAGTAAAATACTTAAAAGGTGTGAAAAGGAAGCGTCCTGGCTAAGACACTGCAGATTCAGAGAGAAAAAAAAAAGAAACAATATCGATAAACAGAGGCGGACTGGGTCAAAAATTCTTACCCGGGAAAATTTGTAGTGGCCTCATACTACGGTTTATGGCCAAAATCACACCGGCCTCCGGCCCACCGTGGTTTCCCCCGTAAGGCTTATGGCCAGTCCGCTTCTGTCGATAGAGAAAAAATATGAAATTGTGAAACGCTTTGAGCGAAATGAAAGACCATGTGATATTGCACATGCTACAGGCCTAAATGAGGCAACGCCGAGAATTACAAAGAATGCTGAGAAAATAAAAACAACTTTCATAGCGGGAACAACTCAAAGTGTAATTAAAATCCATTAGATTAAGACACAAAGAATTGGAAGAGATGGAACGGCTGTCATCTCTTTGGATAGAAAATCAAACAAAAAACAAGTTTGCTTACGATAGAAGCAAAAGCATTAGCAATATTTTATTACGACTTACGTATTATAATTTATACTTACGTATTATAAAATACGTAAGTATTTTATTAGGACTATTTTATTTAATATAATAATTTTTTTACGAATAAAATACGTATTTTATCCGTAAAAATACTTTTTTAGTATTAAAAAATACTAAAAATACTTTATTATAATATAATATTATTTTTATTACGTATTTTAATCGTTATAAAATACGTAAGTAATTTATAACGATTAAAATTACCCTATTATTTATTGTGTTTGGTAATGTTTTGGTTCCAAATGTGTGTTCAATCTTGGGTGGTCGGCACCTAACCCTACTTTTCCCATAGGGGCTGTTGTTTATATTGCACGATTTTGCATTGCACGAGGGTTTCCAGGAACGCAACTATCGTGCTATACGAGGACAGACTGTACTTTTTATTTGAATAAAAATAGTGATGTAGCGCTGGATAAACGTGCCACACAGCTAGGGTTCACCTTAACTACAGGCATCCCACCCTGGTCCCAAAACTCTTCCAATCTTTATAATTTCAATTCCAAGTTGTTCGGATATTTTGGAAAGTTCAGTTTGGTTTTTATTGGATTGATGAAAAATAGTGTATATCTTATCAATAAATATTTTAAAATGATTTACTTGCTTTATTTCCTTTATCGAATCATCTAAAACAAGATGGAGGCGATGATCCAGTGCCATATTATTATGTTTGGAAACTCTTTTGCAATCCTAGTACTCACTCCAGATTTTCTCCCAAGATATAACGCTGCAATCTCCATCGGAGCAAAATCCTATTAAATTTTTTTCTAGGTAATTCTTAGTAAGCCCAACATTATTTAAACTTTCCATAACTGAAGAACATATTGTCTCTGCATCTTGTTTTTCCAATTCAACTAGTTCAATGAAAATTGTTGGTGATGTAACTGAATCCTCAACTTTTATATAATAACTGTTTGCACTGTCCTCAAGTATAAAAACTGGTTTGCAGGATATCGTTGAAGCTTCGTCAATAATCAAACATATTTTCAATAATTTTATGAAATATTTCTTTTTTAATTTCGTTTTCAATGAAATCAACTACTTTAACAGCAGTTTTACGAGAATGTAATCCTATTCCCATATCTAATCCATTTTTAATTTGCACTTCTATCTCTGAAAACGGTTTACATCTTTTTGCCAGGCTGTAAACTGTATTAAAATTGTGATATTGTTGCACTGTCCAGCATTCAGGAAGATTATTTTCAATTTTGGAGTTGTTATCGTTTTTTATTTCAATAATTGACATGCTGCTTTCTTAAGTTGGAGTGGTTGTGCTTGTGACTGTTTTGTACCATCCAAGGCCAATTCTGATACAACAAATTCTGATTTTGGTTTCTTATTGAAAAAATCTGTCAAACTCTGTTGCCTTTCCATCCTTTTAAGGGCTACTGCAAAAAATTTAAAAAATGTTTTATTTTAATATATTATAGAGCAGGAGCGGATATGTGCCTATATATTTGAATATTTTTACTGGTTCTGTCCACGTGTGGTCATATCATAAACTTTTATAAACAAAGCACTGCTGTGCTTATACCATTGATAAACATCAGTCAGAACATTCATTTTATCGATACTAAACAAAAATTTCTTGCTGAATTAATAACAACCGTTTTTAACAACCATTTTAACAACCGGTTCGCCGAACTCAACAAAAATTAGGTATCGGTTCTGCCGAACCGGTGCGTACTGGCTGAATCCCACCACTGGTTATGTTGTTGTACACGTTGGCACTAATGATATTAAGAGTAGGAGACTGGCAGAATTGCTTAACAAGTACAGGTCAATGTTGAAAAAAAGCTGTAATTAGGGTTGAATTTGAAAGTGTCTGCAATTCTGCCCAGCCACGATAGGAGGGAGTATATAATGAGAGAGCCTTGTCGATCAATTCAGCCCTGGAGAGATTGTGCAAGGCTTAAGTGGTAGAATTTTTTTTAGCATGGTCTGTGCTTGTTAACAGGAGAGACTTTTTTTTGCTGATGCTGTATAAGCTTGCTTTCTTGCATCATATGCAAGTATGATGCTAATGGTAATATATTTTTTTCAGCTGTACTCAAACATTGTTCTTCTTTTGTGCTGTTCTAAATGATGGAAATCTGGTCATTGGCTTGCACATTGTAATTTTAAGAAGGGTAGTTTGCACTTATGAAGTTTACAAAAAAGTGATAATACAAAAAAGACACTTTTACCCTGGAATAATTATACATAATAAATGACATATTGGTTATTTTATTGTATTAAAGTACAGTTTGTATGCATCAAACTGTGACTAGTAAAGGCAGCAAAAATTAAATTTTTCAATATTATCATGTGCAAGAAATTAATTGATTTTCTCCATAGCACCATTTTCTTTCTTATTTTGATTAAATTAACATGTTAAACTTCTACTCACAAATGAAAAAATAAAAGATTATTAATATTTTAAATGAGAATTAAGAAAATTCTGCAGTGTTCATATAACCAAAATTAAAATTTTGTTATTTTTGTTATATTAACACTATTTTGGACACTGCTCTCTTGAACTGCAAATTAATCAGCTTTTATTATATATCATAATTCAAACTTTTGCACTTTTAATTAAAATTTTCCAGAAAAGTCCAGTATAGTTCATATAGACTGCTGTTTGGTGGGTAATAGTTTGGAAATTGGTAAGTAACTTATAAGCCGTTTGGATGAGGAAAGTTAGTGTGCTTTCAACTGGTGTAAATAGATCTTGGGAAGCTTCACATCACTAAATAATTATTTTGCTTGTCACCTTCCCTGACTCCTTCCTCACCCCCATGCTGCTTTGAGAGAGTCTTTTAATTAAAATTTTGGTTATTGCTTTTTCCAAATTTAACTTTCAATTTTTTTACAATTTAATTATTCAAAACTGTTTGTAATCTTTAAATGTAATCATATTAATTACATTTAGTAAATGTATTTATTCAGGTTCAGACAGCTTTTAAATGTGCTACCGTCCTTAGAGATACTATCAGGCCATACATATTGCGCCGCATGAAGGCAGATGTACAAGTTAACTTGCAACTGCCCCATAAGAGTGAGCAGGTATGCTCTTTTGTCTTTATGTTATGTTGTTTCATTGTTTGCATATTTATTATTATTATTATTATTATTAGCTATATGGTGCAAGGAAGCCTGAGGCTTATGCTGCACCAGCCAAAAAAAAAAAAAAAAAATTCCCCAGTTACCCTATGAGAGAGAGAGAGAGAGAGAGAGAGAGAGAGAGAGAGAGAGAGAGAAAGTAAGTAAGTAAAAGGGAATCACCAAGAAAGGGAAGAATGATGATATCCAGCTCAGGACCCTGGGTGTGCCAAACCCATACTCACCAGATGTGAGCCCCTGGGGTTAATTTTTGTAAAGGTTTTGTAAAGGTTTTGATGTTTACTAAAGAAAATCATGCAGACTGAGCAGGAATTCTGTATTTAAGTGAAGTCCAGAAGATGACAGGAATAGGGGAAGTCAGAAAAGCATGTAGCACCTTCTAAATTTTGATCTATTGAAGAAACTGCAGTTATGCTTCAAATGCAAAATTTGGAGGATCTGCCAATCCTTTTGCATCACACAAAGAATAGTTTACATCCCATCCTATCCATTTACTCCATGGGTAGGATGAGGCATCGGGTCCAGCTTTCCTGAAGCACAATAAAGTTATAAATAATAAAATATACATCTTCTTAAATCATTTAAGATATTATTCACTATGTTTTTATAGCAGATATATTAATTAATTTTATACCAGTTTTTATAACAATTTTATAACATTTAATTTTATAAGGTAATAATTTTGTAACAGATAATTCCATCCTCTTAATATTTTTTCCTCCAATAAATGTAATTACAACACTTTTCACTTGAACTGGTTAGGCGCCTTCGTAGCCAGGTGGGAAGGAGCAGCAGTGCGTAGCACACGCTTCTTGATTAGACCGGAGTTCGAGCCTGTCACCACCAAATACGGAGGATGCGGAAAGGTCAGGGAATGACCACCGCATATCCCGGAGCAATATGGCCTTGGTTGCTAACGCTCCTAAAAACCAAATAACAACAACAGCTTGAACTGGCCAGCCTATTTTGTGTTTTTCAGCAAGATTATGCCTCTTGTTTTTTTGAAAAGATTTTCTTGCTTGAACTGAAATGTTCCAATTTAACGATGCAGTCTTTCTATAATAGCCAAATAGAAAGGTTTTGAAGCATTCATTAATTATATAATAAAACCAAACTAGTGAGTTAAGTATTGGCAGTTAAGTATAGCATTGGTAGGTTGCAGTTTTAATTCACCATGCTCCTTTCTTTGATTGGATTTCACTTCCAGCTAAACAAAATGTGGCTGTCTTATTGTTGGAAACAACTAAAACTGTCATCTCTACTTTTGAGAAATTAAAATAATTACAGTATTATTCCACTTTCCCCACGTTCCATTCTGTCGTACTTTCCCCTTAATTTGCAATCATTGCCTTCGTTATCATAATCCAAATCTTTTTTTATGCATGTGTTCACTATTATAGGAGAGATCACTCTTTTTGTGCTCCCTGATTTCTGCTCACTATTTCCCACCATTCTATCTTTTAGCATTAGCATTAGTAGAGGCATTTGATGCAAGAAAGCAAGCTTATGCGGCATCAGCCAAAAAAAAAAACCACTTCCACTTCACCCCTCTGTTCGTTCAAAATACCTGTCCAGCTGAGCCTTAAACTTATTTAGGCACGACAAGGGATGGAAGTCTGTTCCACCAACCAACCACCCGCTGGCTAAAGGCAAATTTCTGCACGTCTATTCTACATCTGTCTTTCCTCAATTTGAATTTATGCCCTCTCAGGTGATTATTCTGATCGAGAGGAAGAATCCCATCAGCATTGAGCATGCTCAAACCATTCAAGGCCTTATACACCTCTATCAGATCACCTTGCTGGTGCCTAGTCTCCAGACACTGTAATTTGCAAAACTTAAGCCTTTCTTTGTAAGAGCACCCCTTTGTTCCATTCACTAATCTTGTTGCCCTTCTCTGTACTCGTTCCAGCAGCTCTACATACATCCTTCTTGAAATGAGGCCTCCAGACCTGTATACAGTACTCTAGGTGTGGCCTGACCATTGCCTTATACAAGGGAATAATGACCTCCTTATCCCTGCTAGAAAAATTCCTATATATCATTGACAATACACCATGAGCTACTCTTGCAGCCCGTCTGCACTGCTCAGAGAACTTCATATCTGCCTGCACAACCACACCCCAGGTCCCTTTCATTCTCTACCACTGTCAGTGTAGTACCACAGAGTTGATACGTTGCTCTGGGGTTGCTGTTTCCCATGTGTAGTACTTTACATTTGTCAATGTTAAACTTCATTTGCCACCTCTCAGCCCATCTGCCCAACCTTTTGATAAGGGCAACCCATGTGTGAAAAATCCAAATATGTTTTGTTAGATTTGAGGTAATGTGTTGTGGTGAAACAAAGGCAGGATATTTCAGAATTAAATTGGGTGACTAGGGTCAATTTGGGAACCCATAAAATGTACTATACTTGTGTGAATGGCTTGTGATTGTGAAAGTGTGTAAAAGATAGCCATAACATTTGCAGTTCCCATGGTGTGGTGGGATCATATTAATGATTTCTACTTTTGTTTCATAAATGCAGCAGGTTATAATATGAAGAACAAGCAGAGCATTGTGTATCCCAATAATGTTACTTAAGTTGTAAAGCCAGTACCCCATGGTCCTGAATTTTTGGTACCGCCTCCACCAGTTCTTGAACATATGCTGTCAGATTCTGAATATGATACTTGTGATCCATTTGATGATGTTGTGATGAAGACATTCATAATTTTGGAACACAGCTGTTTACAAAAAATGAATTTGTCAATCTCTTGAGAGATTTAAATCCACACAAGTAGAGCTTTTAGAATTCGGACTGAAATCTAGTAATGTGCTGCCCCTAGGAACAGTCTTTACATGTTCTGATGGAACCTCAGTGATATATTGCAACAATGTTCCTGCAGTCATCAATTTTTTTCTACCAACCAGCAGAGGCTATTTATTGAGTCATGAAAGCAAAGCTTCAAAGGAGGTATCCTTCATGATGGAAAAAGTTATGAATCCATTCCTGTAGCTCACATATCACATGCAAAGGAAAACTATGAAAATATGTTAAGCTTCTTTTGGGATAATTTCAGTACACAGATCATGGTTGCTGTTATCTTATTTGTTTTTTAGGAGCATTAGCAACTAAGGCCATATTGCTCCGGGATTGATCCTCCATATTTGGTGGTGACGGGCTCGAACCCCGGTCTAATCAAGAAGCGTGTGCTACGCACTGCTGCTCCTTCCCACCTGGCTACGGAGACGCCTATCATGGTTGCCTACTTTTTGGAGATTTTATTGAGTACTTGCTTGTCTGCTACTTGGCCAACAACTTTGTTACACAAAAAATGCTTTGATTTCTGTGCTGTGGGGTAATTGAGCAGGAAGTGAACATTGGGAAAGCAAAGTGTGGCTGCCATGATACACACTTTGCAGCCACACTTTGCTTTCCCAAAGTGTGGCTGCCATGATATTCTCTGACACCAGGTTTAGAGAACATTAAAAATGAGCCAGTATTGTTACCTCTTTTGCATATAAAGCTAGGTTTAATGACACAGCTTATCCAATCCCTGAATAAAGATTATTTCCCATATATTTGTACAAAATTCCCATTGCTTATATAAAAAAAAAAAAAAAAAAAATCAAAGCAGGAATATTTGGTGTACCTCAAATCTGGAAGCTGCGGCTAGTGTGGTGACCATTTTGTGGTAAATATTGAACATAAAACCTTTTGTAGTTTTTCAGTAAGCTCCACAAGAGTTTAATATAGGCAACTGCAACTTCTCAACTGATGATGCAAATAAAATCATTACAAATAAATTCCTATATTACTGATTTATTACAAATAAAATCTTAAATGCAGCTTAAAAAGCTATATCAAAATTCTTCTGAAAACTGCTATTACAGCTGAAAATCTCTAGTAGTGCCTGAGGTCTTGTAGCATGGAAAAAATTTTAAACCCTCAGGTATGACAAGATGCTGAGGAGTCTAAAATGCTGATGGAACTGAAATTCAGATCATACTTATGAGTCAAGTGGAACAAATTTTGGTGAAGTCCAATTATTTTGTTTCACCTTTGATGGTGGGACTGCTAGTAACCCTTATCTTTACCCCCCTCCCACCACCTAATGTGCAAGTTCAGAAACACTGCACCTAGTGTACTGGAGATGACCACTTAGGTGTGAACCAATGTAAGCAGAGGTCAAGTTGTAGAATGTGTCAGTTGATAAGAGTCATCTACCAGTGCAGTACCAACTTTGCTTATTGGAGTCTTGAATAGATGAAACCCATGACACCTATAATTCTCCTTCTCTGTTCCAAACCAGTCCGAACATGTACTGCAACTAGTCGGCATCCATTCATTGTCCAACTTCAAACTAGCAGAAACAACTTTTCTTCTTACTTATTTATCCTTTCAACTCGTGTTTTCTGATACAACCTTCCTGAAATTATAATCTATAGAAAGTCAAGTCTACTGTCAATAAGTGTCTTCCGTCTTTTCAACCTTCAATCCAAATGTTCCGGTTTTCAGAAAAAAAAAAAATCCTACAAATACTGGAATATTTTCCTTTGCAGCTACCAACCTTATATAATATAAATATGGAAGTGTGAGGTATGCTAGAACCTGCAATACAAAGGTGCTTGGATCCACTTTTTCTCTATAGATCTTTAGTCTATAGAGTAAAGCTATGGCAGACCAGATCTCCTCCATCATGCAGTATGATCTCTAAAATGGTTTTGCAGGCCAGTCACTAGATAGTCCATTGGACGGAACTTTCCTATTGGTAACTCTTTAGTAGGTATTCAGATCAGCTAGTGTATAATCTCACTTTCTTCACTCTGCTAAGTAGAGACTGGAGGGTGTTTGATATCTGGGATGGTGAACCTAAAACTTCTCTGTCTTTTAGACTCCATTCAAAAGAAGGCAGTCAGGTTAATTAATGATTCGTGGTTACAGTCTCTCCACTTCTGGCTCATACATGTTCTGCCTCTTTTATAGAGGCAGAACATGTATTGGCAGCTATAATTCTCCTCTGTTCCAAACTAATCTGAACATGTTCTGCAACTAGTCGGCATCCATTCATTGTCCAACTTCAAACTAGCAGCAAACTTTTCTTTTTACTTATTTATCCTTTCAACTCCTGTTTTCTGATACAACCTTCCTGAAATTATAATCTACAGAAAGTCAAGTCTTCTGTCTTCTCAACCTTCAGTCCTTCAATCAAAATGTTTGGGGTTTTCAGAAAAAAAAAAAATCTGACAAATACTGGAATACTTTTCTCTGCTTCTACCAACCTTATATAATATAAATATGGAAATGTGAGATATGCTAGAACCTGCAATACAAAGGTGCTTTGATCAACTTCACTTTAAAGCTAAATCTAGCAAAGACTGTTCACAGTTTGTAAACAATTGGGGGAAAAAACGATTGATGAATAACAGAATTCTTCTCTGCCAGTCATGGAATGGTGAGCATATTCCATTACTGATCTTTTGGAAATTGCCCAGTGTTTTAGGAAAACTTTTGATGAAATATGTCAGCAACATCCTAAACACAGCCTTACCAAACGTGTAAGATCTGTGTATAAGAACATTAGCATTAATAGAGGCATTTGATGCAAGAAAGCAAGCTTATGCAGCATCAGCCAAAAAAAAAAAAAAAAACCCCACTTCCACTTCACCCCTCTGTTTGTTCAAAATACCTGTCCAGCTGAGCCTTAAACTTATTTAGGCTATCAACCTCCACTACAAGGGATGGAAGTCTGTTCCACCAACCAACCACCCGCTGGCTAAAGGCAAATTTCCGCACGTCTATCCTACATCTGTCTTTCCTCAATTTGAATTTATGCCCTCTCAGGTGATTATTCTGAGCTAGAGGAAGAATCCCATCAGCATTGAGCATGCTCAAACCATTCAAGGCTTTATACACCTCTATCAGATCACCTCGCTGGTGCCTAGTCTCCAGACACTGTAATTTGCAAAACTTAAGCCTTTCTTCGTAAGACAACATTGACAACATTACTTTGACTTGTGTCTTCTGAGTTAAAAATGAACTTAAAAGATAAAACTCTTTGGATACTTTCCATTTTCAATCATTAGCCTATTAAATTCACTATAACAGAAAAAGCCTCAGTATATCTTTACCAGCCATATTCATGTAACTGGAAACTTGAAGTATCTTTTTCCAGTATTAAAATTACCCAGGGAAGATTATTTTACTGTTAGGAAAATTATATTGAAAAAATTTCAGTTGTAAGAAAAAAAAGTAAAAAAAAAAATGTAAAAAAAAAATTCTAAGTGATTTGTGTAGTGTTGGGAAAATGATGGAGGCAACAAATGAATTTGACAGGATAGGATAAAATGATTTCAGCCAGAGGATATCAAAAGGTGATGATTCCAGATTATTGATGTCTTTGACAAGGAGTTGTGCTGTGAATAATTAGTACAAGTAGTACAATTTTGTAATTGTACTGCTTGTATTAATTATTCACATAACTGATTACTGAAATTCTATATGAAAAATTAATATTTTTGGCAGATTGTAAATTGAAATGGACATCATTAAGATTGGATCTGATAATTACATATATTTAGTAAATCTCAAAACATACATGTAGTGATAAATAAAAGTAATATATAAGGAACAGTAAATGTACAGTTTCTACATTGCTAAGGCAGCCACATTTATAAGGTAGAGGCTTACATGCTTCCAACCTTGTTCCAAATTTGGACAGTATTCTGGTGATGATACTGCTATCTGATCTTTACTCTAAAAGCATGTTTTCTAGAACTAAATATAGGCAAATTTTAACAATCTTACCTCTTGCTGTATTGTACCATGTCAAAAGAAAAATCATGAGCTATTATCCTGGAAAAATATTTATTGGTGTAATTATTGAACTGCCTTCTATTTATGCTTCATTAATTAAAGATAATCACATGATTTTCGTATTTCAGAACAAGCTGTATACCGCGTTATGAGATGTGATCATGTAATTATCTTTAATTACATGATTTCATGTTTCATATAAATGATAATCTTGTGAAATCATGTAAAAGCTATATTAACCCCGGGGGCTCACATCTGGTGAGTATGAGCTTGTCACACCCAGGGTCCTGAGCTGGATATCATCATTCTTCTCTTTCTTGGTGATCCCCTTCTACTTTTCTCTCTCTCTCTCTCTCTCTCTCTCTCTCTCTCTCTCTCTCTCTCTCTCTCTCTCTCTCTCTCTCTCTCTCTCTCTCTCTCTCTCTCAGGGTAACTCGGGAGCTTTTTTTTTTTTTCCTGGTGCAGCATAAGCCTCAGGCTTCCTTGCATCATATGGCTGTTAATAATAATAAATAATAATATAATTGAAATATTTCACATTTCAATTATATAGCTTGTTTTCTCACTCTTCAGGTATAATTATTAAACTGCTTTCTATTCATGCTTCATTAATTAAAGATAATTACATGATGATTTTCATATCTTTCATTAGGACTATCTGCTTAATAATTTAATATAATTTAATAATCTGTTAATAATATTTTAGGATTATCTGTTACCGTATTGAAAAGTGTGGAAATTCCTGTTGTTTCGTAGACTTCTTAGTTTAACCTTAGAACTCAGGAAATCTGCTTTTCAAGACCTAGCTATCTGTGTATTGCAAACAAATGATCTTATCAATACAAAGAAACCAAATCAGTTCAATCCATTTAACATAAAAAAAAAAAAAAAACAACGGTTAATGAAATAAATGGAATCAGTTTAATTTGAAACAATATTTGAATGAAATACCAAATGAAATACTGAAGCAAATTCATATAATTATAGAAACATATCTGAAATTATAACGGGTAAAATCTGTCTTAACAATAATAATTCACCGAACAACAAATTTTGGGTCATATCGTGTTACGGACATGAAACTAAGTTTACTTTATAGATTTTGGGGTGCTAAACATGGAAATAGTGCTTAAAATGGCAGATTGATTCTTGTTTTTGAAAAAAAAGTAGTTTTTTATTTCTTACAAGGCATTTTTTATTTATATGGCAGTAAGATGTAGCCATGAACATACCTGTATCAAACACGGGACGTTTTTGCCTTTTGCTTGTATTTGCTTCAGGAGCATCCCTTTTCACCATCCAGCAATAATCAGCTAACATGGCTGCATTCCATTTGCTTTTGTATCTTTGTTCCATCGCTGTGATGTCTTGGTGGAAGATCTCACCATGTTTGCTGATGGCACCTCAGTTTGGTGGGAAGAAATCCAGGTGTGAGTCCAAGAAATGCATCTTCAATGACATGTTGTACCCCAGTTTTTCATAAGAAGTAATGAGATCTTCCACAAGCTGCCTGTAGTTGCTGGTTTTAAAATTTCCTAGAAAACCAGTTAACATTTCAAAAGGCTTTCCGCTCTGATTTCTCGCTATCAATAAGGACACATTCGAACTGTTTGTCTTTGAAAAGTTGCCTTATTTGTAGGCTAATGAAAACACGCCTACCTTAATCTTCTCTGTACAGTCTTTGGGATTTCTCTTACAAGTATGTAAATGCAGGACCATTCACTTCCAAACTCTTCACAAAATTTTTTCATGAACCCCAGTTTGAGGAGGAGTAGTGGAAGCAAAACTTTATTTGGATCTACCAGAGGTTCAAATGCTATGTTCTTCGTTCCAGATGTTAATGATTTTTGTTGAGGCCAACTCCTCTTCTCTCAGGTCATATCCTTGGCATGACTATCCCACTTGCAGAGAATGCAATACTTAGTATAACCCTTTTGTAGTCCTAATAAAAATGCGATTACCTTTAAAATGACCACATATCTGCCACTCATACTGCTGATAGTGTACACCTAAGAGGATGTTCTCCATGTTTGCATATGTTTATTTTTTGTGGACAGCAAGCACAAGTGGTATTGAAGGCAGTATATTTTCATTGTGTAATAACACAGCTTTAAGGCTAACCTTAGCAGCATATATAAATAGTTGCCATTCTTCGGGAATGCCTTGTGTTCATTGCTGTCATTAGACCATCAACATCCTTACAAACATTGAGTTCACCTTCTGTTTGATAGAATTTATCATAGTCATACTTCTTTTGAGTACGAAATGTCACCTTCACAGAATGACCTAAAAGATTCCATTGTAGCCTCGGGGCCAAAAACTCTGTCTTATTCTTTAGCAGTTCGAGATCCCTGATGAGGCCATTAAGCTCACTTTCTGTGATCTTATGTGGTTCAGAAGGATAAAGGTTTGGACATAATGGTGGATCCCTTGACGTAGACAACTGCTGTACTTCTTCGTGTATATCAAGTTGATGTTTATCAGTGTCTTCATCAGAGTGTACTAAGAAATGGTCGGTTGGGTCAGGAATAGGTAGTACTTTACTGTGAGGCATTGGACGAATTGCAGATGGTATATTTGGCTATGTCACTGTTCATTTTTCTTCATTTTTATCCCATTTCTAATAGAAGTAATAGTCTCTGACATGATTTGTTGACTCCCTCCATATCATGGACACTGCGGAAGGCATAAAACGTTCCTTTCAATTCACCCACGCATTGAATTTTGATGAACAGGTCCAGTAATGTGGAGTCCAGTTCTTGTCCTGGTCGCCTTCTTTACACCCAAAGTACAATAACCTCAGGGACTCACATCTGCTGAGGTGACAACATATTATCACGTGATGTAGAGCAAGGTGACATTTGCTCATCATGTGATAAGAGTGAGGTGTTACTGAGACTGCTGTGTTGCACAGCAGAAATAATGCTGTACTGCAAAGGGCTTGGCAAATCCAGGGTCCTGAGCTGGATATCATCATTCTTCTCTTTCTTACTTTCTTGGTGATTTCGTTCTACACTCCCCACGCTAACAATAATAATAATATATAGGCCTGTTTTTTAAGGCTCAATTTTAGGGACGCTTTCTTGAAGCTAACGTGACTTCTCTACATACGTAACAGAAGTCATCTGGACCATTCACACAATTACGGCATATTAATCTTACACAACACAAATACTGCGCAAAATGCAAGAATCTCATAGAGAACAATCGTTAATTGAGAACAAATCACCCAGTAGCTAGCCGTATTTGAGGATTACTGCAACAGAGTTGGGGCCTCCATAGCCAGGTGAACAGGAGCAGCAGTGCATAGCGCACACTTCTTGATTAGACCGGGGTTTGAGCCTGTGACCCCCAAATATGGAGGATGTGGAAAGGTCAGAGAATGACCACCGCATATCCCCGGAGCAATATGGCCTTAGTTGCTAATGCTCCTAAAAAAACCAAAATAACAAAATAACAAAGCAACAGAGTTGAAGACGCATTTGAGGTGACAACATATTATCACGTGATGCAGAGCAAGGTGACATTTGCTCATCATGTGATAAGAGTGAGGTGTTACTGAGACTGCTGTGTTGCACAGCAGAAATAATGCTGTACTGCAAAGGGTTAATGTTTTCTTCATGTTATGTTTTTTATTATTATTATTTTTTTTTATCATGCCTGTATTAACTTCCCAAACTATTAGTCCTCTGTCCACTGAGAATAAACAGTGAATTGGCCTCGATTCACTGTTTATTCTCAGCATAATCTGAAGTAATGCAATGGATTTCTTAGTGGTATGTAAGTATCTGCAGACAAATTTCATTTACCCCTTTGAAGAAAGTTTATCAAAAAGTGATCATCTTGCTTGAGGACTACTTTTCCCTCTTTTTGTTTTATTTATCAGTTGGATGGATCTTTGGCTTAGGATGAATAAGGTTAAAAACAAATTTTAAACAATCAAAAATATTTCTTGACTGAATATCTAAGAGTACGAAAGAGGTTGTTTATGCATGGGTATGGCATTTCCATCACATCTACTACCCACGTAATGTGAATGCATCGTTTATTCATATCTCATATTGTGAACACCTTCACAATGAGTTGCCTAGGTATTGCACTACTTCGAATAAGTAACATTTCTCTGGTAGAGAAAACTACTGTTACGTATTCTCAGATGGGCACCACCACCACCCAGACGGCACCTTTTTGAAGCTAGTTGGCTTCATCAGTGAGTGGGCAGGTACCCTGTTGCAATAGTGACAACCCAGTTATGAAGTGTACCTCCACAATATGAGAGATGCTTGATGGTGTGCGCGGTAAACCATGCACACCATACCCATGCAACCTCTTTCAAATTTTAAACAAATCTGAAAACAAGTAACTAATAGTATCAAATATATATTATACACATGTTTTTTATTTAAAAAAATTTTTATTAATAATATTTATATACATAACAAGCAGAAATACAAGGTGTTGCTATTAAATAGCTGCATGGGCAGCCACTATACACAAAGTGCCACACTTTGTTTGAAACAATGGCAGCAGTTGTCTGCCAAGGCACATTCCAACATGCTCATTCATTTTGCATTGAGACAGGTTTTCATTACCTTGTGTTTTTTGAAGGTTTTACAGAAAAATTAGACAAAAGAATTGAATAGTGAATCAACCTCAAATTTTTAACAAAACTAAAGAAAACACCAACTGAAAGCTATGATTACATCAAGTTTATGAGGAAGATATTGTGTCAAGAGATTGCATATTCAAATTGCATAAAAGATTTTTAGAAGGAAAAGAGAATGTGGAAGACTATGAATGACCAGGTATCCATGAAAAGTGGACCGGGTAAGGACATTGATTAGAAGTGATCATTGTTAAAGCATTAGAATGGTTGCCTCAGAACTCACTATGGATAAATAAATTTTAACTGAAAATTTAGGCTTGAGGAAAACGTGTGTCAAGATCAGGCCAAAAATATATATAAATTCTGAATGAAGATCAAAGAATGAGAAGACTTCAAGTCTCTGAAGATGTTTTGAAAAAAATTGAACATCCAGACTTTCAGATTACTGCTAAAGAACTGCTGAAGGCTTCACCACTGCAATAAATGCCAGAGAAGTTGTCTCCAAATACAATTGAGGACTTTGTGTCCAAAGTTTCCCATTTATAATTAATCTGTTTTTATAGCATCTGTAAATTTTGTTAATTCTATCTCCAAGACCATAAGGCCATGATGGGCTTACTTGTATTTTTGTTTTGATATTAGAGAGCTATTAAGTGCTTGATAATTCCTATATTCTATTATATTATGAAAACAACAGGGATTACCTTTATTTTAGATATAGGAAGCTTCTTTTCCTAGTCCAACGCACTAATAAAGGGCATATCAATTTTACAAAAAATGCGGGACATCTTCCCCACTGTCAGAACCTTAGTGTTCAGACCCCTCAGTCTCAACATTGAGAACCCAAGACAGAAGTCTTGAGCACTCAACATTGAGTCTTGAAGTTTTTTATTTAAAAATTGTTTTTTTAAATAAAAAACATTGTGAATAATATATATTTGATACTATTAGTTACTTCTGTTTTCAGGTTTGTTTAAAAGAGGAATGGTGTTTGAAGACAGAAGTCTTGAGCGCTCAGTGTTGAGACTGAGGCGTCTGAACCCTAAGGTTCTGACAGTGGGGAAGATGTCCCACATTTTTTGTAAAATTGATATCCCCTTCCCAAAGAATTATTAGTGCGTTGGACTATGAGAGTTGGCTGGAAAAGAAGCTTCCTATATCTAAAATAAAGGTAATCCTGTTGTTTTCATAATTGTATTTTTGTATATCAACAACTTGTAACTACTTTAGTATATCAACTTGTAACTAGGAACTCAGTGATTTTGTGATAACTGAGAAGAAAGTGAAAAAGAAATTACCGTGCCTCAAAGTAAATAAAATATACAGGGTGAGGGAAACTTGTTTATGTTGATGGAATAATATGCCAATATATCTTTAAAAATTGTAAAAAAAAAACAAGAGTAATTTGTTTATTTCAACCATACTTGTAGAAATCTTATTCGAATTCTTTTTTTCTCACAGGTCCTTTTTTGTCGTCTAACTGAAGAACAAAGGGAGTTATATAAGAAATATTTAGAATCTCCACAGGTTGCTGAAGTTGTAAATGGTAGCTTAATGGTTAGTATTGTCTGCTTAATGAAATTTGTGAATTTAAGTATGATGTTGTTAGTTTTGCATGTAACTGTCAGGTATATGCAAAATACCTGCAGGCACGTTGCTCATATAATTTCAAGTAAACAGTTTTTCACAACTGAAGGTAATACAAGCATAATGTTCACTTTGCAACAGTTTTTTTTTTTTTTTTTTTAAGAATTTTAGCCAATAAATGTAATTGGGTGTGAACTGTCAAATTAAATGCAAAAATTCAAGAACAGGGAAGCATAAAATGTGTCAGTAATATCAATATCAGTATCTTTCTTGATTGGTGGTGCTGCTGCTGCCTGGATTTTTACATTTAATTTGACAGTTCACACTTTGATAGTGTGGACTGTCAAATGTTCTCTTATTTTTTTGTTTTTTTGGTGCTATTTGATGTGCTAAGTTGGGCAATTGTGGGCTTGTCATTTCCAAATTTTAACCAAAAAAAAAAAAGTGTGTGTGTGTGGGTATATATATATATATACACAGCGTGATTCACTACCAGTCCAACAAACGTGCAGGCGGTGTAGGGGACACAAAGACAAATCGGAATCACATAGCATTGCAGGGTCTGAAATGCCTTCGTCATGCAGTAGGGGACATTGAACGGGAGGTCACGTGAACAGCGATCCCGCTGGAAGTCAGCATTTGCGAACTGTTTTCGTTGAAGAAACCAAGTAGCAAAAGTCCTCCGGAGTGGATAATTCACAGGCTCCAATGATTGGACGCGTTGCAGATGGTATGAACTCATTTGGTTTGTTGACAGTATCCTCCATACAGTGGATTTGGAAATACCCAATCGTTGGCCTATCGCTCTCGATTCATGGTACCTCTCGTGAAACAACCAGTCTCGTGTAACCTTCTGTGCACACGTGCGAAAATCGTATGATGAGGAGCATCATACGATTATACACAGGGTGATTCACTACCATTGTAGTGAATAACCTGTATATACAGGGTATATATATATACCCTGTATATACATATATACAGGGTGTGTATATATATATATATATATATATATATATATATATACACACACACACACACAGGGTGATTAACTACCATTGCAACAAACTTGCAGGAGGTGTAGGGGGCACAAAGACAAATCGGAATCACATAGCATTGCAGGGTCCGAAATGCCTTCATCATGCAGTAGAGGATGTTGAACGGGAGGTCGCGTGAACAGCTATCCCACTGGAAATCAGCATTTGCGAACCATTTCTGTTGAAGAGACCAAGTAGCAAAAGTCCTCCGGAGTGGATAATTCACAGGCTCCAATGATTGGACGCGTTGCAGATGGTATGAACTCATTTGGTTTGTTGACAGTATCCTCCATACAGTGGATTGGGAAATACCCAATCGTTGGCCTATCGCTCGAGTACTCATACTCGGATTGCCTTCTGCAAGATGTAGGACATTCTCCTCATTGTCTGGCATCCTTGTCATTTGCTCTCGATTCATGGTACCTTTCGTTCGCTTACGTGAGGTGCATGTCGGCCAGTTGAACATTTGAATACTCGTCCATCCTACTGCCTCGGGAACCGGTTCATAACCTCTACAGATATATAGATGACCTCATAGCAATCAACTGCCCTAATTTCATCAAGGATTATGGACACTTATACCCCAATGAACTCATACTGAAAAAAACAAATAACATTGATACTACAGCCCATTTCCTGGATCTGGATATTAAGTTAAAGAACAACATAGCCACCATCAACCTGTACAACAAACATGATGCATTCAAGTTTAATATAGTCAACCTCACACAATGGAATTCAAATATTTCCAAAGGAGTACATGCCAACGTTATTCTAGCGCAAAGCATCAGAATAGCAACTATTTGCAGCAATAATGAAACAGCTATTGATAACATCAGGATATTATACAAAACACTTATAAACTACCATTTTCCTAAAGCATATCTTTGCCATCACATCAGTAAAGCCCTTAACATCTTAAGCCACAGAAAACTAAAGGATATTAATATAAATAGCATTATCAGTAAATAATTATTCCCATACACATCAAGTATGTATATAGTGTAAATACAATACACTAGACCTCTGTGGTGTCTTACAGTCTAGAAAACTCGTACCCACCAATTGGCCTATAAGTGTATTAATCTTGTAATTATATTCAAGCTTAACTTTATTTCATTATACCACTCATTTACACAACTGACCTTAAATACATGATGCACTCACTCCCAGACATTCGTTCAGGATCCTAACTATAGGAACGGGTTTGCAACCCCAAAGGGTTTACAAGAAGCTCACCGGCACACACAGAAGCACCTAGCAGAGCAGTTCACTTGAATGATAAGGCACCTGGAGACAATCCCAAAGTTTCTCACCGAAGGAGTCACATATCTGAAGCTTAAAGACTTAAAGAAGATACAAGAAACCCGGCGAAATACAGGCCAATTACCTGCCTCCCAACGATGTACAAGATCCTGACCAGCTGCATAACCAAGAAGATATCAGACCACTTAGAGAGTCAGAACATAATGGCCAAAGAGCAGAAAGGATGCAAGGAGAAATTAACCATAGATGCCGCAGTTATGGAGCAAGCCTACAAGAAGGACCACAACCTATACACAGCCTACGTTGATTACCGCAAGGCCTTCGACTCCGTACCTCTTAGCTGGCTAATAGAGACCCTGAAGAGCTACAAGGTCAATCCGATAGTGACAAACTTCCTAGGAGCAACAATGGCGAAATGGTGGACCACCATTAAGATCGAGAATATCACAACCAGGCCAATCCCCATTAGAAGAGGAATCTTTCAGAAAGATGCTCTGAGCCCACTGTGGTTCTGTCTAGCACTCAACCCGCTATCCACCATGCTTAACAGCAGCAAGTATGGATATAATTTCAAAGAAGGAAGAAAGAACCTGTACACCTTCAACCACCTGATGTACATGGATGACATCAAGCTCTATGCGGCACCGAGAAGCACCTCCAGCAACTACTCCGGATCACCGAAGAATTCAGCAAGGACATCAGGATGGAATTTGCTCTAGACAAATGCAAGACCTACACACTGCACCAGGGAAAATTAGTTGGCCGAAACTACCAGCATTAAGAGATCGAAGCTATGACAGAAGGAGAGGCCTGCAAATACCTAGGAATGATGCAGGCTCGGCAGTTAGAGCACAAGGAAATCAAGAAATGCCTGACTGAAATATATCATCAGAGACTCAGAAGCCTGCTGAAAGCAAAATTGAATGGAGGGAACACAGTTAGAGCCATAAAAACCTATGCACCTCCAATACCAACATATTCCTTTGGGGTCATAGATTGGACTAACACCGAGCTAGAAGATATCATGTGAAAGACAAGGACAATAATGACCAAGAGCTGCCAACACCACCCGAAGTCAGCAGTGGAGAGACTAACAATAGGTCGGAAAGAGGGAGGAAGGGGCCTGATAGACTTGATAGAGCAACAGAAAACACCGATGGTTAACCTGAAGGATTACTTTGAGAACAACACAGCACCACTCGACCAGGCCATAAGGAAGATAGATAAGTGGTATACCCCACCCAGACGGCACAAGAAACGAAGTTAGAAAGATGGGCAAAGAAGACACTCCATGGCAGACACTACAATGACCTCCATCAAGATCATATCGATAAAATTGCTTCCAATGCATGGCTCACAAGCGGGATGCTCTTCCCCGAGACTGAGGGATTCATGCTTGCCATCCAAGACCAGGTAATCAACACCAGAAACTATAGAAAATACATCGCAAAGGAGCCCGGAATGTCAGATGACACATGTCGATGATGCCACCTGGCCTCAGAAACGATCCAACACGTGACTGCACGTTGCAAGGTGATCACCCAGACTGAGTACACTCATAGACACAACCAGGTAGCCAGGATAATACATCAGAAGCTAGTGAGGAAATATCAGTTGACCAAAGACAGTGTACCATACTACAAGTACGAACCCCAGACAGTACTGGAGACCCGAACCCACAAGCTGTACTGGGATTGCACCATAATAATGGATAAGACCATCACGCACGATAGACCGGACATAACCCTTGTGGACAAGATGGAAAAGGCTACCTACCTGAATGACATAGCGGTGCCCAACACTAGCAGAAAACCCACGAGTAAAAAATTAGGAAGTACACGAAGGAAAGGTGGCATATGCAAGAAGTATCGAACATCCCGATCATCGTGTCAACCACCGGTATGGTGCCAAAGACTCTACCTAGCAGCAATAGGCCTCCCAGAGAACACCTACAAGGAACTCCAGAAAGTCGTAATCCTGAACACCTGTAGGATAGTCAGAGATTTCCTCGACCAACAGTAACACCAGACGTTACAACCACCCTGTGTACTTGGTAGCAGTACCTGTCACATAGTGGAATCCCCCAATCAGGGAGAAATAATATAAGAGCAACAATAATGATGATGCCCACATTTCACTTGGTATGCCTGAGTATATCATTATGAAGTTACCTATTTCTTTGGATCCTTTGTTCTTTTTTGTTTTGGTAATGACTGCTATGTAAATATTTCTTTTTTCTAGTTCCATGGTCAATTCATCTAATTTATGATTTATTCCCCTGTTCTTAATCGTAGTCCTATATCCATTGCCTAGGTTTATCCTTGAGATCCGTCCAGTTTTTTTCCCTTCGAGTATTTGGAATGCCCCTCAAATAGGTTACCAGCCTTTCATGGAGTAAGTCTAGTGGTGGGGCCTCTAGACAGACTTCGGGTACAGCATTTCCTCTGTATGTGATGGGACAGTTATACCACTGTGACTTGGTTGCCAGAGCCTCATCTGTGGAAACGGGTCAGTTTTCCACAAGAAGGTGAGGTTGACATTTGGGTAGGAGAAATTATGGAATGCATGTCACCACCCCTTGAAGAATCCTGGCATGTATTTTATTTATATTAATCTTAGTTATATATATATACAGTGATGGTAATTTGTTCCACAAAACCCATTGTATGTTGAAGCTGTTGTAAGTTGAAACCAATAATACTCTGATTTCCTGTAATTCATTCCCCAACAATACATTAAATGGATATTTCTTACATGTTATACTTCCTTTTTACATTAAAAATGAGTGTTTTATAAAGATTATTTAATAAATAGTCATAAAACAAACAAATTAGCATTTGCCTTGGACTTGAAGTGAAGAGCTGATGAAATCAATGGTGGCGTAGTGGTGGTGGAATTATACCAAGCGTCAGGTGACTTTTCAGTCTTTTCCTGCTACTGGTAAAGAAACTGTCCAAAGTTTTTGACGACTTTTTTTGTAGCTTCCTAAAGTAAGAAATGACTTTGTATTCCATTTTGCCCATCATGAGTTCAGTGTTGCAATGTTGGGGTGTTTTTTTTTACCATCCCAACAAAAAATTACAGTCTTCAACTGACACATTTTAGGTGTCTTTTTCTTCTGCTTCCTCTCCAGTGTCAGTCTTTGTCATTTTCTCCAACTCTTTTAACTCCTCTGTTGCTAGCATCAATAAGGCCTCCACATCATCTTCGGCAACCTCCAGACCCAGTGATTTACCAAGAGTAACAATATCATTGGCCAAAAGCACCGTCATCTTCAAATCCGTCAACATTATGGATAATTAAAGGGCAGATGTTTTATGCTTTTATCTTATGGTCTGAGTTGTGATTTTTGCAGTTTGATAACCAGTTTTTTCTCTGACTGCTCAGAGCACGTGATGTTGATAGCTCTCTTCTAACTTCTCACCTTTGCTGGTTTTCCCAAATTCTTTCACCACTGTTTTTCCTCCAGTATTTCACATCAAGATGATGGAACTCCATCCATTTTGTTGATATAGTCAGTCCGTAGCCGAGTGGCCGGGAGTGGGAGTGCAGTAGCACATGCTCCTTGAGTAGACCAGGGGTTCAGGCTCCTGACTGCTAAATACGGTCAATCTGCCAACCCGCACTGGACCAGTGTGGCAGATTATGGTCCATTTCCCTCAACATGAATTGTTGAGGAGGCTTCCATCCTGCAGTGGGTTGATAATGGCTGCAGTTTTTTTTTTTTTTTGTATAACACTTGTTTACACTACATGAATTTGAACACACAATTTATAAATAGGGAAATGATGTCGCATATAACACAAATTGTATTCGCTTATGCATGATTCGCCTTTGTAATTTACAAGAAATGGCAGTTGAACATGGTGGAATCACCCCAACTGAACACAACAATAGGAATGAAAAGAAGATTCTGAAAATTTATTTGTTTTTTTATATGATTGAAGATTTCATGGAAGGGGAAACACATTTCGCTATAATAACATAAAAACCCACAGAATTCCAGCTATCGGTATTTTTGCAAATGCAATTAGATCGAGTTTACTACCTTTTTATAACAGATTCCCCAATAAACCGGAAACTGCAAATTGTTTTTATTGTTTTATGGTAGTGGCCTCTAGAAATGTGCTATAGTAAAATGTGAGCTCATGTGAGGTGATAGTGTGTTTCTGCTTTTACTGCATTGTTTATTCATTTGCAACATGCACACTGTGCTGTTTATGTGCATCAAGCTTGCCTCCTCATTTTTGTTCTTTTTATACTTGTGTGTGCTCTATTCCCTAAAATGAGTAAAATACTTGAAAAAAGTGTGAAAAGGAAGCTTCCTGGTGAAATACTACAGGTTCAGAGAGAAAACAAAAAGCAATATCGATAAAGGAAAAATGCGAAATGGTGAAACGCTTCGAGCGGAATGAAAGAACATGTGATATTGTGCATGCTACAGACCTAAATGAGGCAATGCTGAGAACAATTAGAAAAAATGCAGAGAAAACAAAAGCATCTTTTATAGCAGGAATAACCTAATGGGTAATTAAATCCATTAGATCAAGACCAAAGAATTGGAAGAGATGGAACCTCTGTTATCTGTTTGTATAGAAGATGGAACAAGTTTGCTTACGATAAAAGCATTACCAATTTTTGAAGACCTCAGAAATAAACCTGAAAACCCTCAAGAAGTGCCTCCCTTTACAGCCAGTAGTGGCTGAATTTAATAATTTCGGGAAATGTTATGCTTACCAGAATGTGAAATTATCAGGTGAAGCTGCAAGTACAGATGAAGCAGCAGCAAAGGCATTTCTGCCAATACTGAAAAAACTAGTTGAGGAAGAGGGCTATACGTTGGACCAAATTTTCAACTTGGATGAAACTAGACTATATTAGAAAAAAATGGCATCATGAACATATATCTCAAGAGAGGAAGCACAAGCTCCAGGCTTGAAAGCTGCTAACGATAGATTGACTGTTGTTAGCATTAGCATTAGTTGAGGCATATGATGCAAGAAAGCAAGCTTATAGAGGATCAGCCAAAAAAAAAAAAAAAAGTTCCCATTTCACCCATGTGGTCACTCCAAATGTTTGCCTAGTTCAGCCTTAAATTTATTTAAGCTATCAAGTTTCACAACAACAGATAGAAGTCTGTTCCAGCAATCAACTACCCACTGGCTAAAAGCAAATTTCCACACGTCTATTCTACAACTGTCTTTTCTCAGTCAATCTATGCCCCCTCAGGTTCTTAATCTGAGCAATAGGAAGAATCCCATCAGCACTGAGCTTGCTCAACCCATTCAATGCCTTATACACCTCAGTCAGATCACCTCGAATGTGCCTAGTCTCCAGGTGCTGCAATGCAGAACTTAAGCCTATCTTGGTAAGAGCACCCCATTCTTCCCCCTCACCAATCTTGTTGCGCTTCTTTGTACCCGTTCTAGCAACTCTACATCTTTCCTAAAATGAGGCCACCAGACCTGTACACAGTATTCAAGATGTGGCCTGACCATTGCCTTGCACAACAGGATAATCACCTCCCTGTCCCTGCTAGCAAAATTCCTATATATCATTGACAAGACCCCATGACCTGCTCTGGCAGCCCATCTGCACTGCTCAGCGAACTTCATATCTGACTGCACAATTACCCCCAGGTCTTTTTTAATTTCCACTTCCCTGAGTGTAATACCACGTTGGTACGTTTCTCTTGGGTTACTGCTACTCAGTGCTTTTTTTTTGTAAAAAAAAATAGGTGACAGTACTCATTCTTTGCTATCAGGAAAAATTGAAAATTAAAAGGATATAAAAAGTAAACTAAAAACTTATTTCCTGATATTGTTACTTCAGTAGTAATGTTTTTGGAATAAGAACAAATTAATTATATTAACACATAGTTTATTAAGCATAAATTTATTATAAAGTATATAAAAAATAAGTCAAAGGTGAGTCTTATTTAATAAATAAAATATAATAAGTAAAATGTAAAAATAAGTATACAAAGTAAAAAAATAAGTAAAAATAATTTCATAATGAAGTTTTATAAAATATTCCAAATTTTTATTAAGTTCTCATCCAACCCAATATTCTGAGTTCTTTTTTTACTGTTTATGTCTGTTGCTAGATGACGTTTCTGAAGCAGCCATGAATCAACCTATTTTGCTGGATCGAAGCGTGTCAGCTGCGGGCCTACAATTTTAAGAAACAGTAGTGAAGAAACTGTTTTTGTCATCATCGAAGCTCTGGTTGGGCTGATGATCAGATTCATTTGTGAAAATCCTCGTCACATTCACTTGATGAAACTGGTATCGTACTCAGAGCATTTATTGAATTCTTCAATTCTTCCGAAATTGTCTTTTCAATTAGGTATTCTCGAAACCCACGAATTGTATTTCTTTCGTTTAACTGAAACCTAATTGATAATTTTCTAATTTCATTCTCACCAAATGTCGTGGAAGTTGATAGCCTAAATAAGTTTAAGGCTCAGCTGGACAGGTATTTCGAACGAACAGAGGGGTGAAGTGGAAGTGGTTATTTTTTATTTATTTATTTTACTTTATTTTTTTTTTGGCTGATGCTGCATAAGCTTGCTTTCTTGCATCAAATGCCTCTACTAATGCTAATGTCACTTGAGAGTTAGTATCTTCAGGCCAATGTTTCCTATCAAGTACTCGGGCCGACGCTACGAAATCAGCACTTTTACTATCAAGCAGCCTGCTTTCTACTGATTGTTTCAAAGTCCTGTAGAAAGCCCCTGGATCGATTGGAGAATAATTTCTGTAGTCTGTCCCATGAAGTGAAACTCCTTGAAATCGTAGATTTTCAGCAGCTTTGGCGGCATTTCTGTAATACTGTCCCGGAACTATTTATCTTTCAAGAAAAAGTTGCACAACAATTTCTATATTTTTATTCACCCTGTACAAATCTATATCACGCTCCTGGAAGTCCAAGCTCAAGTCTGATAATTCTTGAAGAGCATCACACATTAAACCTAAGTCTAATATAAAGTTTGTAGTCGTAATTTTCTTCTGCAATCCTTCATATGTACATCTTTCTTTTTGGTCCCACATCCAGTCATTCTTTGCTTCTTGAAAATGATTAACTAATGCCTCATAATTATTCCAAACAGGCAAAACAGACTGGAAGCTCGATGCCACCCATTGTGTGCTTAAAATTCTGCCAATTTTTAATAGTTCAATATCCAGCAATTTGGCGCACACCTTCAATTCTCTGGCATTTTTTGGAGACGCTTTATACATGACATAAAGTTTATGAATAAATGCTTTAAATCTATCGATACCTGCAACAGATTTCACAGTATCATCAACTGATAGTTCTAATTGGTGATTAGCACAATGCCACACTATTAAAGAAGAGAATTTTTGTTTCATTAGTTTCGTAATGCCACTTTTACTACCCATCATAGGCGCCTCCGTAGCCAGGTGGGAAGGAGCAGCAGTGCATAGCACACACTTCTTGATTAGACCAGGGTTCGAGCCCGTCACCACCAAATACGGAGGATGCGGAAAGGTCAGGGAATGACCACCACATATCCCGGAGCAATATGGCCTTAGTTGCTAATGCTCCTAAAAACCAAATAACAAACTACCCATCATAACAGCTGCACCATCACATGTGACACAAACTAAGTGAGTTTTTAAATAGTTTTCCGTCATACTGTATGACTGAAGACAATCGAGCAGAGAATCAAATATCCCTTTTGCAGTAACACTTTCGAGTTCAATCAAGTCCAGAAACAAATTTACGGGAGATCTCATTCCACAGTCAAATATACAAGTTTGAACGTAAACGATCAAAGCAAATTTCCTACTCACTGTGGTCGGTTCGTCAGTTATCAGTGAAATTTTACTGTTCGACATAACGATTTTTGTGGTTCAAGATGTTAATGCAAGTGTTAGCATCTTGAACTCCTCCACCCTCCAGTTCCGATAATGATGACAACCAACTGCCACTTTCCCCATAATTCCGCTGCTTCAACTCTTTCCCTCAAGCTGTCTTCATTCATTTATTTTTAAGGTAGGAACCTAAATTTAAATTATTATCTAAATTTAAACCTAAATTTAAATTAAAATTATTAATTTTACATTTTCAAACTATGTAAGTGTTTCTTTATGATTATTTATTGTATTAGTAGTAGTAGTGGCATGTGAAGTAAGAAAGCAAATGTATGAGCTTATGCAGCATCAGCCAAAAAAAAAAAATAATAAAAAAATAAATCAAAAAAAAAAAATAAATGAATAAAATCACACCATTCCCTCCAAATGCCTGTCCAGTTCCTCCTTAAATTTATTCAACCTATCAACTTCCACAACGACAGATGGAAGTTTGTTCCAGCAATTAACCACCTGCTGGCTAAAGGCAAATTTCCGCACATCTATTCTACATCTGTCTTTTCTTAATTTGAATTTATGCCCCCTTAGGTTCGTAATCTGAACAAGTGGAAGGATCACATCAGAATTCAGCGTGCTCAACCCATTCAAGGCCTTATATACCTCAATCAGATCACCGTGCAGGTGCCTAGTCTCCAGCCACTGCAATTTACAGAACTTAAGCCTCTCTTGGTAAGAGGATCCCTTCATTCCCCTCACCAATCTTGTTGCCCTTCTCTGTACACGCTCAAGTAAATCTACATCCTTCCTAAAATGAGGCCTTCAGACCTGTACACAGTACTCAAGGCATGGCCTGACCATTGCCTTATACAGAGGGATAATCACCTCCTTTTCCCTGCTAGCAAAATTCCTATATATCATTGACAAAACCCCATGACCTGCCCTGGCAGCCTGTCTGCATTGCTCAGAAAACTTCATATCTGCCTGCACAATTACTGCCAGGTCTTTTTCATTTTCTACCACCTTAAGTATAGTACCACACAGTTGGTACGTTTCTCTGGGGTTACTTCTACCCATATGCAGTACTTTGCATTTGTCAAGGTTAAAATTCAGTTGCCACTTCTTAGCCCATCTGTCCAAATTATCTTGATCCTGTTGCAGTAGCACACTGCCATTACTGTCATTAACAACCCTGCCACCCTTTGTATCATCTGCAAACTTCGACATTAAGCCTGATATACCTTCATCAATATCATTGATAAATATACAAAACAACAGTGGACCTAACACCGAACCCTGTGGGACTCCACTAATAACTTTAGTCCAAGACAATAACATTTGTGTTTGGTAATGTTATGGTTACAAATGTGTGTTCAATCTTGAGTGGTCAGAACCTAACCTTATTTTTGCCATAAGGCCTGTTATTTATATTGCATGAGAGTTTCTAGGAACACAACTATCATATTATAGAATGACTGACTATAATAGCACACTATATGCAACATTCAGCAGTTTGGGAATCTCTGTTCTTGCAAACATCCACAGTTTCTTTAATAACCAGGTAACTGTCCAGAAGTGTGAACAAAACTTAGTTAAATTGCTGACTTAAATTGCTGAATCAAGTGCTGACATTTATTGCAAAAAAAAAAAAAAAAAAAAAACACAAAGACAAATTGCCTCTGTGCTTGTTTTCCCTGCCCTGATTGGTAGAGAATATGGCATCTTTACCTGAGATAATCAACTTCTGGATATGATAGACATATCCAAAGTCAAAATAAGAATTAGTAAAAAATCAGAGCTACAGGGCTCAGTAACTTTGGTTGTATTCTGGTCGTAACTTTGGATCTGGTCGTATCTCTATGAGTGTAGGAATTCATTAATTCATTTTTTTTCCAATTTTTTCATCTTATTTTATTCGTCATATGAGAGAGAATTGATTGGAAGCGTTCCACAAAAAAGATTGAGGTAATCTCTTACTTTTTGATAGACATATCCATAAGCCTGTCATGAATATTGGTTCCTTAAAACAAAACTATGTTTTCTACTTTGCTCCCTGCATTACTTTTCTCATAAACTGTTATTAACTCTGTACAAATCACAGATTATCCATACCATGAAATATCTTCCCATATATGTGGGTTGCCTTCCCCTACAAACACAGACTCTTAACTGTATCAGAAGAAAACTCAAGTTAATTAATGATCTTTGACTTAAAAGTCAATCTGCTCTTTCACACAGACATTTAGTTTGCCTTTCTACAGCGGTTTCTTGGGCACTGTTATTTTGCCTTGTATTCTATATAATTCCATCTTTTTTCTTACATATTAGTGGACTTCCATTCACAGTTTAGCTCCAAATTTACAGATCTAACTGTTTCTTTTCCTTACTTATTCTTCTACTTTTGTTCTTTTGGAACACCTGATGTGTTTTGTGAAAATTAAGGTTCGTGGAAATTTAGGTTTATTGTTAAAATGTATCATCTGTCTTCTCAACCCACACTGTATTGGTATTAATCATATATAGTTATGTGATATACATCTCAATATTTTGGCTCACCTAAAAAAAAAATTTCTGATATTCTTGTGTGTTTTAACACATTGGACAGACAACTCATGTAACCCGCTAATATTTATAAAATCAGACAGATGCTATACTATTATGATTTTCTTTTATAGAGAATCTGAGTCCTCATTTTGAATTTAAATCAATGTTTGGAAATTTTACCAAATCAAAAATTAAAATAGAATACTAAATATAATAAATGGGATCTTAAGGTTATATTTTAAGTCAAGAAATCTCTTACCTGAAATATTTTCCAGGAATAACTGCATCCATGTAAGATGTAATCAAAATAGAATAAAATTGTTTCAAAGACCTGCTTAAAGGAAGGGGAAAACCTTACAACAAGACAAAGGAACAAAAATAAGCTTATACCATGCATGCCAAATAATTGAGAGTATAATGGGAAAAGGTTACCCGAAGCTTTTTGTCTATACCACCTTCAAAGGGGAAGCAGGCACATATCGAAGGCTGTATATATTGTCCCAGCACATTCCATTCTCGTATTTAAAAAGCGTGGGGGGGAATGAGTAGGCAAAAGGAAGAGAAGCAGGATAGAAGGAAAATTCCCACTCCTTCGTATTTCGCTAATAGTTTGAGAATTTGAAAATCTAGGGATTTAGAACAGCATAATGGTCATTTAGAGGAAAGAATATGAAAGTTTCCACTCGAAAATCTGGGTGCGTGACTACTCGTCCCCATTAGTAGAGGTCCTGAATTGGGGGGCTAAACAAATCCATGCAACGATGGAATGATACTAAGATCAATGATACTAAGGCTTTCTGTTTTATTATTTTTCGCTGCATAAGGACCACCGCTATGCAAATCTATTGCATCGGTGGTTAGTATCATTCCATCATTACATGGATTTGTTTACCGTTTGAAATGCAGTGATTCCCTGACCATTATTGGCCTCGTGGTCCTCTGTCGAGATGGGACATAATGGTCAGTCTATTTTATTTTATTTTATTAATTTTCAGTTTATTTGGTCATGTAATGTTGTTAGTTAATGTTTCCACTTTAGTGAGATTTCACATAATTTGGAAATGGGTGCCATCGAGGGGGCGCCACTAAATTTCTCTTAATTGGCTTAATTTCTAAATTATTTTAGGAACATTGCTTCAACACTACTCTTTTCTTCTTTAAACCCCCCCCCCCCCGATATTTTTCTGTTATTGTTATTTTATTTGGTTCAGTTCATTTTCACTCTACTGGTTTGCCATGCTACTGGCAATATTTTATTTTAATTTAGCTTATATATATATATATAGGCACATGAGAACAACGTTACAGCATGAGAACACATTGTTACATAGCAGAATCCAAAAACACACAAAAGCAGTTTAAAGGTAGCCTCAAATAATAAAGAAACAATAGACCGGACAGAAAAATTTAGCTCTGAGTTGGTAGCTCACCACTTAGATACAGGACATTACTCATCCTTTGAAACACCATAATCTTAGACAAACAAGACATAAAATTTAAGTTAGAAACCAGTGAAACTCTAGTCATACGATCAACAAACAAATCAATAAACATACATAGACGAATAATAATTTCAGAGGAGTGGGATCTAAAACCAATATCCTACAAATTCAAATTTAATTACAAAATATAACCCCCCCCAATTCAGTATCTCTACTAACGGGGACGACTAGCCACGCACCCAGATTTCTAATTGGAAACCTTTCATATTCTTTCCTCTAAATGACCTTTAAGCTGTTCTAAATCTCTAGATTTTCAAATTTCCAAACTATTAGTGAAATATGAGGGAGCGGGAATTTTCCTTCTATCCTGCTTCTCTTCCTTTCGCCTAGATGCTTGAATGGTAGAAGACAGTGTCATCCCCCCCCCACATACACACACTTTTGAAATATGACAATGGGACATGCTGGGGCTATATATATATATATATACAGCCTTTGACACGTGCCCGCTTCCCCTTTGAAGATGCTATAGATGAAAAGACCCCTTCAAGCTTCGGGTAACCTTTTCCCATTATACTCTCAATTATTCACCATGCATGGATTTAGGGTAAAAGCTTATTTTTATTCTTTGTTGCAAGGTTTTTCCCTTCCTTTAAGCAGGTCTTTAAAACAATTTTACTCTATTTTGATTACATCTTACATGGATGCATCTATTCCTGGAAAGTATCTCAGGTAAGAGATTTCCTGAGACTTAAAAATGGGATCTTAAGATTATAATCTTACGATCCCATTTATTATATTTAGTATTCTGTTTTTATTTTTGATTTTGTAAAATTTCAAAACATTGATTTCAATTCAAAATAAGGACTCAGATTCTCTTTAAGAGAAAATCACAATAGTATAGCATCTGTCCGATTTTATGAATATTAGCGGGTTTCGATCACATAAGTTGTCTGGTAACATGTCTAGTAAAGTTTTGAGACAACAGGATTCCCATAATGTTTTTATACAATGTCAATGTGTTTAACACTTGGGTATCATTTTGGCAAAGAATTTGTTATTGTTAATTTGTTATAATTTATCTATAAAAAGAATTTGTTATAGATAAATTTAACCAATTGCAAAAATGTTCTCAAGGAATGCTCAAATTTTTTTTCTTCAATTTTTTTTAGATTTTTGTTGGGCTAATAAATTTACGAAAGATTTGCAATCATCCAGATATTTTCACAGGAGGCCCCAAACTGTTTAAGAATACAGATATATCAAATTTAAATGAGGACATGCAATATGGATATTATAAAAGATCTGGAAAAATGATTGTGATTGAATCTTTACTGCGAATTTGGTATAAGCAAGGGCATAAGGTTCTACTCTTTACGCAGAGCAAACAGGCAAGTCTATTTATTATTATACCAAGTTTCTAAATATATATTTTATATTATTTTGAATACATATTCTTAAATTTGTGCAATATTAATTTAGAGTAATCATTTAATTTAGACTAAAATCAAAGGAAGTGCATTCAGTTGACATAGATGGACAGTGCAATGTTGAGTCAGTTTGGTGTGACATAAGCACTGGGAAAGCAAAAATAAGAGTAGGAGTGTGTTATAGGCCTAATGACTTGAATGAGTACAGCAAACAGTTGTACAGAGAAATAGAATGGGCTAGTAAATCAGAATGTCTTATAATGGGGGATTTTAATTTCCCAGATATTGACTGGAACTTGTGGGTTGGTGACTCACACACTAGCAAGGTTTTTGTGGTTTAATTGGATGATTGTTTTTCTGCAGCAGCATGTTCCAGAGGCAACCAGTGAGGGTAATACTCATGATCTGGTTATCAGGAGTAATCATTCGTGTATTAAGAATTTGTATATAAAGAAACCACTAGGTGGCAGTGATCACAATGTACTGATGTGGGATTTACTTAAAGATATGATTACCATTGGGGGTAAAGGAAGTGGTTTTTCCTTCCATAAAGGTGACTATAATGGTCTCAGATGGTTTTTAAATTCTGTACAGTGGGACTAACTGATGATGTTACCAACAGCATTCAAGGAATTAATTGTGGAAACTATTAGACTTTTCATACCTATTAAGAAATAGTGTTCAAGGTTTAGGCCTAAATGGTTGTTAAATGAACTAATGAGACTTGTAGAGGAGAAAAATGCATGGGATGCATATAAATTATCAGGCAACATAGAAGCCTATGGCAGATATAAGCTAGTCTGTAATCAAGTCACAAAGGAGGTAGTAGTAGTAGTAGTGGCATGTGATGCAAGAAAGCAAGTGTATGAGTTATGCAGCATCAGCCAAAAAAAAAAAAAATCACACCATTCCCTACAAATGCCTGTCCAGTTCCTCCTTGAATTTATTTAACCTATCAACTTCCACAACGACAGATGGAAGTTTGTTCCAGCAATTAACCACCCGCTGGCTAAAGGCAAATTTCCGCACATCTATTCTACATCTGTCTTTTCTTAATTTGAATTTATGCCCGCTTAGGTTCGTAATCTGAACAAGTGGAAGGATCCCATCAGAATTCAGCGTGCTCAACCCATTCAAAGCCTTATACACCTCAATCAGATCACCGTGAAGTTGCCTAGTTAGGCACCTTCACGGTGATCTGATTAGTTAACCTAGTTAGGCACCTTGGTTAGGCAAGCGAAGGCAGATTACGAGAAATCTTTGGCAAAGGATGCTAAAAAAAACAGCAAGGATTTCTTTACCTATATAAACTGTAAAAGGAAGGGGATGAATCAGATTGTTCTAATTGATTAGATGGTTCGACTGTTGATGATCCTGCTCAGATAGCAAACAAACTGAATGAGTATTTTGCATCTACATTCACACATGAAGAGTTATTAGGGAAGGAAAATGCCAGAAGTTTATCAAATCGTAAATGATTTCAGGGCGTGTAATGATTTTGTAATAACTGAGAGCAAAGTGGAAAATTACTGAAGTTAAACATAAGAAAGGCACCTGGGTGGGTGGGATCTGTCCAGTTATATTAAAGGAGACAGCAAAACTAAGCAAACCCTTAGCCATAATTATGAGAGAATCCTTGGACTCAGGGGAAGTCCCCACAGACTGGAAATGTGCAAATGTATCTCAGATTCACAAAAGGGGATCTAAGGGTGACACGAGTAATTACAGACCAGTTAGTTTAACTTCTGTTCTGGGGAAAATAATGGAGTCACTGGTTAAAGATGCATTGCAAGATCACACACAGCATGGGTTTGTTAAGGGAATGTCTTGTCTGACAAATTTGATTGGATACTATGATGTGGTTACAAAAGAACTGGATGCAAAAAATAATTTTGATATCATATACTTGGATTTCTGGAAAGCTTTTGACACTGTTGCACATGGAAGACTACTTAAATAGTATGAACCAGAGCTGTAATGCTCAATACGTTCTACGTTGATATCAATATTTGTAAAATATTAAGAGAAGTTTACCTCAATATAGTACGTAGAACACTTCCGTATGATACTCTCCAGAAATTAAAGCGAAAAAATTGAAAAACTTGCATTAGAGTAACAATTTAAAAATTTATTTCTTACTCTAATGAATTTGGTGAATAACAAAAGAAACGCGACTTCCTAAATTGAATACACACGACAGTTCAGCTTTACGTGAACTTCGGGAAAATAAAGACATTATTATACAGAGGGCAGATAAAGGAGATACAGTGTTAATACTCGATAAACCTGATTATACAAAGGGTACTAGGAAAGTTTTGCAATACAGCTTTGTTTATTTAATTTTTTCAAAGTAATTTCCTCTACATTCAATACACCTCTCCATCCTCCGAAACCAATCTTTAAACCAGTTCTGCCAAGTTTCACTAGGGAGTAAAGCACACTCGTTGTCCCAAGCCCGTAGAAGGTCCTCATCACTGGAAAACCGCCTCCCTTTTAGCTTCATTTTCACATGCGGGAACAGTGCAAAGTCGCAGGGAGCAAGGTCTGGTCTGTAGGGAGGGTGCTCGAGAAGTTTCAGTCCTGTCGTGGTCAAATATTCGGTGCAGGCTTTGGCGCGGTTAGCTGGAGCATTATCGTGATGGAGGTACCAGGTGTCCATTCTTGACTTTGGCCACAGGTTCTTCATAGATCCAATGACTTTAGGCAGGCATTGTTCAGTATACCACTTAGCTGTGACTGTCTTCTGCGTGTCCAAAACGACACGTTCCACAATTCCGCTCGATTTGAAAAATACAGCTATCATTTTCTTCTTTACAGATCGGGATTTTCTGACAATTACGGGTGTGTCGTCGTCATCAAAGACCCAAACTTTGTTTTGAGCCTTGGTCAGCAGATTGTAATAGTACAGCCAAGTCTCGTCACCTGTCACGATGTTGTTCACATACCGAGATTGTCCCTTATCAAACTTTTTTAACATCTCCCGGCACCAAGTCACACGTCGTGTCATCTGCTCTTCAGTCAGTTGATGTGGCACCCAGAGAGAACAAAGTTTCTTCACGTGCAAATGATCTTGCAGAATCGAACGAATTGCTGGTGCATTTAGGCCCAAAGTATCCTCTATCTGTTGGTAGGTCACTCGCCTGTTTTCGTCAAGCATTTTCCTCACAGCAGTAACGTTTTCCTCCGTAACTGACGTTCGTGGCCTTCCCAGCCTCTCAGAATCCTCCAGAGTGAAATTTCCCCTTTGGAATTCTCTATACCACCTGAATATCGTTGTACAATGTGGACAATCATCATCTAGTGCAAGAGTCATTTCTTCTAAGCACTGGTCTATGGTTAAACCACGCACGAAATTATACCGCAAAACTGTCCTTATCTCATTTCGTGACCACGATGCCATCGCAAGCACTTTACACTCTCACTACTAATGAATAACTGAGCCCATCGACTTGGCACGGCGGCTACTATGCACGTATGAACATGTCTCAACATGCAGCAACAAGCAGCTTCCTGTGATTCATTGTTGCATCATATTGCAAAACTTTCCTGGTACCCTTTGTATTAATAAGTTAGAATCAATTGTTTCAGATACCTTCACTTACCTTGAAGTTGACCCAGCACTATTTACCAATTTAGTCCATCAATACAATAAAACGTTAACCCCGTATTGAAAAAATGACTACATTACTATGGCTCAGTTAAAGGAATTGAAGGCCAAAACATAAAATAATTCTGCACTTTTTGGTCAGGTAAAATTACACTAGACTGGATTTCCTATTCAACCTATTGTTTCCTACAGAAACTCGGCATTTTCATCCTTAGCCACACATGTATATAGCATTATAAAACCCTTTAGACAGGCTATACAATTTGAGATTAAGAACTACAATACATTATTTAATAACTTTAAGGATTGTAGACTTGGCAACAATCACAATTTATTCTCACTAGTTGTTACCTCATTATATACGAATGTAAACGTTGAATACACATTAGATGTTATTTGGGATATGTTAAATAATAACTCGATACCGATTAATTATACGAAGCTTCCTATTAAGGAAATTTTTCACTTAATTAAACTGTTAGTTGAGGCCAACTATATCACCTTTCGAGACAAAATGTACAAACAAATTTTTGGTTTGCCAATGGGATTGAGCCTGAGCGGCTTAATATCAGAGATCTACCTCTCAACGATTGAGCATGTACATTCGATGCCTTTTTGACCCTGTATCACATAATATGGGAGGTATTTAGATGATGTTCTAGTTATTACTGATAGTAGTACTATCCAAGACATATTTTACATTCGTTTAATAATATTCATTCTAGGCTCAAATTTACATTGGAAAGGGAGGATACGGATACAAAGTCATTAAATTTTCTAAATTTCTCGCTTACTTGGGACTCGGATAAAATCCAATTTAACATCTATCGAAAACCTACAAACACCGGTATGCTTCTACTTTATAACAGCTATCACCCGTTCACCTACAAATAATCGATTATCTTTAATCAATTTCTAAATGCCTACAAATATTCAACGATGGAATCTGCTTTGGGCTTAGAAATACAAATATTAACCAGCAGATTCTTAAACAGGGATTATCCTCTTGCTACAATAAACCGAATTAGGGTACAAACTAAGGATAGGATACAAAATACTACACTAACCAACAATAGTAATATCAAAAAATACTTTATTTCTCTCCCATATGTTGAACAGTGGCACAAACAGCTTAACAGATTCTTTAAAGATACCGAATTTAAAATTGTGGCTGAGCCAATATGGAAATTGCACACCATACTGAACAATCACTCAGTCCTTTCCTTGTTCGCAACACAAATTAACGACTTGATATACAACATTTCTTGCAGTGATTGTGACCCGTGTTACCAGGGTTTGATGCGTTTTCCTTTGAATATTCGTGTTAATCAACATGCGGCCTCAGTTCGTGCTTCTCGTTTAGCAGCGTCAGAATTAGCCTTTCACGCCTTTAACGAAGAATATACTTTTTTATTTAACGAGGCCAAAATACTTAGTCAATTGATTTTTAATTATTTTTAAAATTTTTGTTACTCTAATGTAAGTTTTTCGATTTTTTTCATTTTAATTTCATTTCTGGAGAGTATTATACAGAAGTGTTCTACGTACTATATTTAGGTAAACTTCTCTTATTATTTTACAAATGGAAGACTACTGTACAAATTGGAGCAGAATGATATTAAGGGTAAATTGCTACAATGGATAAAAAGGTGGTTGAGTGAGAGAAGACAGAGGGTTATAATCAATGGACATTGCTCTTCATGGACTAATGTTATTAGTGGAGTCCCACAGGTTTCGGTGTTGGGCCCACTGTTGTTTTGTTTATTTATCAATGATATTAATGAAGGCTTAGTGTCGAAGTTTGCAGGTGATACAACGGTTGGCAGGGTTGTTAATGTCAGTAATGGCAGTGTGCTACTGCAACAGGATCTAGAAAATTTGGGCAGATGGGCTGAAAAGTGGCAACTGGAGCCTATCAGTGATGCAGAAAGTACATCACAGAAAGTATTTGGAAAAAATCCGGAAAATGAAGAGAAAATACACTGCACACACCCCCTTTCATTGGTCCTGGAATATAATGGATGTACTATTACAGACTCTACTGCAATAGCAAATGCTCTTGGGGAAATGAAAATCCATCTCAGGAACCTAATCTTACTCCCCATATTTTCTGGTCCTGAAACATAAAACTGAAAAACATTCCCTTAATTTTATATCATCTGCAACAGGATCTAGAAAATTTGGGCAGATGGGCTAAGAAGTGGCAACTGAAGTTTAACATTGACAAATGCAAAATACTGCATATGGGTAGAAGTAACTCCAGAGGAATGTACCAACTGTGTGGTACTACACTTAGAGTGGTAGAAAATGAATAAGACCTGGGAGAAATTGTGAAGTCAGATATGAAGTTTTCTGAGCAATGCAGACAGGCTGCAAGAGCAGGTCATGGGGTTTTGTCATTGATATACAGGAATTTTACTAGCAGGGAAAAAGGTGGTGGTTATCCCTTTGTATAAGGCAATGGTTAGGCCACGCCTTGAGTATTGTGTACAGGTCTGGTGGCCCAATTTTAGGAAGGATGTAGAGGTCTGACGTAGCCGAGTGGTCAGGAGCGAGAGTGCATAGTCCACGTTCCTTGAGTGGCTACTAAATACGATAAATATTTGTATTGATGATTTATTGTAAACTCTACTGACTTGGTTGTCGTGCCGGAGTATAAACAGACAAAATTTAATTTAATTTAATTTCCTTGAGCATGTACAGAGAAGGGCAACACTGTAGATATTATTCCAGTTGTCCTAAAAATACCTACAGTGGAATTGCCATGGATTCCGATGCAATACAGATGACATCAAGGCTGTCCTGCAAAAGCATGAGCCAGTTTGCTTTTGCTTGCAGGAACATATTTGAAATGAAAATCGATTACATATTTAAATCGTACGTAAGGATAGAACTGGGGATGGATCTGCCCATGGAGGGCAACCAGACCCCTTTCCAGCCTGTACTGCTTTCCACTAACTTAGAAGCCGTAGCAGTTTGCCTTATGGTTGGGTTTTATTAAAAGTCTGTTCGACTACAGGGCTGACATCTCCTGTTGAGACCTTGATGAGCTCGTTGTGTAGCTACCTTCCCCTATCCTAATTCTCAGGGATTTCAAAGGACATAATAACCTGTGGGGTAGTGCTGATATTAATGGAAGGGGATGTGTCATAAAGTATATGCTCACTGACAATAATCTCTCCCTTCTAAATGTGGGAACTAACACCTTCTTCCATATGCCTACCCATACATTTTCTGCTACCGATCTTTCTATCTGCTCCCCCTTCTCTCCTCCCTTCACTTACTTGGGTGATGGACAAGAACTCTTATGGAAGTGATCACTTCCATGATAACCACTCTAATTAATGGGAAACCATGCCTTCCTGTTAGGTTATTGTGGTGGAGGATTGATTAGGCTGACTGGAATGCCTTTCAAAATGTGGCAAATTTTGATATCACCAGTCAGTCAGAAGCCTATCAATGATGCAGTTAGGTACATCACAGAAAGTATTTGGAAAAAATCTGGAAAATGAAGAGAAAATACACTGCACCCCTTTCATTGGTCCTTGAATAAAATGGATGTACTATTACAGACTCTACTGCAATTGCAAATGCTCTTGGGGAAATGAAAATCCATCTCAGGAACCTAATCTTACTCCCCATATTTTCTGGTCCTGAAACATAAAACTGAAAAACATTCCCTTAATTTTACATCAAATGGTTTCTACCCATATAATGGGCCATTTACCATCCACAAGCTTAAAATAGCACTTGCACTTACAAAGGCTACCACTAATGGACCAGATAACATCCATTATGAAATGATGAAACACCTTCACCAAACTCCATGGACCTTCTCTTCCTGTACAACAGAATCTTCCTTGAAGAGTAGTTTCCAGATTCCTGGCACATGGAAACTGCTCTTTCCTGGCTTTTGCCAAGCCAGGAAAGGATCCTAAATCTCTGGAAAACTATTGCTCTGACTAGCTGTCTGTGCAAAATATTGGAGGGGATAGTTAACACTCACCTCTTATGGTACCTAGAATCAAATTACCTCTCTCGTTTTCAGTGCAGCTCCTGAAGGAACAGGTCCGCTTTGGACCACTTAATTAGATGGGAAACATCTATTCGAGATGCTTTCTTAAAAAGAGAATACTTGGTGTCCATCTTCTTTGACATGGAAAAAGCGTACAATACAGCTTGGAGATTTATTATTTTAAAAGACCTTTAAACTTCAGTCTAAGACATCACCTTCCTGTTTTTATTAAAAACTTCTTAACCTGTCATCATTTCCATGTTCAAGTATGATCCCTTTCCCAGCTCTTTTGCCAAGTGGAGGGGGTACCGCAAGGATCTGTTTTAAGTGTTACGCATTAAAGTCCATTACCGAACAATTTCCTCCAACCGTAAAAAAAAACATCGGCTTCAGCATATTTTTCAAGAGAGACAACTGCAACAAGCCATTGACTGTCTAAACTGGTTTGACTAAACATTGACTGTCTAAAATGGTTTGAGGTTCTCATTGGAGCCTGAGTTACCCTTGGCCAAAGCACCATTCCAGTAGTAACAGAGATGAAATTCTTGGGACTCGTATTTGACAAAAATACGAGTCGTATTTTGTCAAATCACAACACAATTCGTCAGCTACGCACAAAATGCATGAGAGGGCTTAACATTCTTCATTCTCTCTCTTCCACTCTTGTGGTGGAACTTGTGATGGAGTAAAACACTTTACTCCATCTGTGCCATGCACCTGTACATTCAAAATTAGATTATGGGTCTCGGGTATATGATCTGCCAGAAATAGCTCACTTCACTGGCTTGACCCCCATTCACCATCAGGCCATTCATATTGCTACTAGTGCAATCAGAACATCACCTGTCCAAAGTCTGTATGTAGAAGCAAATGAACCATCCTTGTCGCTTCGACAAAAACTGTTGTCTCTACAGTATGCCTTTAAGCTGAACTCCCTGCCATATCACCCAATGTGGACATCCATTTTTGAGTTTTTGGAAAAATCTTTTTTAACATATGTCCAGCTGCCAATCACCCATTTGGCATTCATGTTCAAGAGCTACTCACTGAGCCTAACATCATGATAGACAAGGTTGCTCAAATACCAAAACAGCCACTTCCACCCTGGCATGCTCAAATACCAGCATGTGACTTTTTTGCTTAAGAATGCAACAAAGTCTAATACCCATCCTCTGTGGCACCTCCGTAGCCAGGTGGGAAGGAGCAGCAGTGTGTAGCACACGCTTCTTGATTAGACCGGGGTTCAAGCCCATTACCACCAAATACGGAGGATGTGGAAAGGTCAGGGAATGACCACCGCATATTCCCGGAGCAATATGGCCTTAGTTGCTAATGCTCCTAAAAACCAAAATAACAATAACAATACCCATCCACTGTCTACCTGTAGCTCTATTCACAACACTGTGCAGAACATTCTGACTTTATTATTATTAGCCGTATGGTGCAACATAAGCCTCAGGCTTATGCTGCACCATATGGCAATAAGACAATTACCAATGTCTATTTATGGAAATTTATTTTATTTGTGACAGAAAAAAAAAAAAAAAAAAAAACCTTTAAACAACAGAAACCTATCAAGAAATTGAAACATAAGCAACTGGAAACCATGGTGAAAAAGAAATTTAAACCAATTACCATATAAAATGATGAAAAACACTAGATATTAATAAAAATATAAATTTACAAACCATTAAAATTAAAAATTAATTCCTTCCCATAGAACAACTATGGGTACAACTTTTTCAGAGTGTAAGACACAGATCAACAGTTCCATGGGAAGTGCCCAATATGTACATAAGCTAAAAAGAAGGCATCTGATTAGTATATCCCTAACTTTTTAACTACTGTATAAGGGTTAATACTTTCATGCCATACTTTCATAACTATAAAAACAGCTCTACATAGATACTTAAATATAAATTTAAGAGGGAAATCATTTCTCCTGAGCTTATTAATAAATTCTTAGTGAAACTAAAATATTTTTGAGAATATTGCATATTCTAATTAATCTTAAACCCTGCGATACAATAATATTACTATGAATTCTATGGGAGATGTTTGAATGCCAATGTGTAAAGTTAATTGTCTCAAATTTAAAATCTCTTATGTTTGTCATATACTTTAGTTTGTAATATGCATTTCTATATCTAGAAATGTGGCTATTAACATACTCTGTTTATTAGTACACTCAAACTGTAATTCAGTAGGATAAAAAAATAGCAATATCCTGTAGAAAATTAGGCTCATTAATAGCAATAAGGTCATCTATATATCTATAGAGTATTGTACTTTTACTAAATTTACCTTCATAGTGATGCAAATACAGATTAGCTACAATACACGAACTACACACTCACTCCCATATGCTGTCTATATACTGTACTACCATTGATGATATAGCAATTAAATAAACATAAATCTATTAAATTGTCCCGTAATACTTATCACAAGATATAACCCTACTATATGTATTATAATATTCACTGAATACCTTTTTTTAAGTTAAGTTATGAGATATACTAGTGAAAAGATTTTTAAAGTCATATGTACCGATATGTGTAATTTCTGTTTGATAGTATGAATCAGAGCTGTAATACTCAATATGTTCTACGTTGATAATAATATTAGTAAATTAATAAGAGGAGTTTACCTCAATATAGTACGTGGAACAATTTTTTTTGAATTTGAACAAAAAAATTCAATTTTTTTGAATATTTTCGTTAGATTCTTTTAATTGCATTAATTTGAATTTTAATTGTTTTTGAATTGTGTTAAATTGATTATTTAATTATTTATATTTTACTTTAATTATTTATTTTTTACTTTAATGTACCGGTAAGTTGCCGATTTTTTCGTTTTTTCCGTTTTAATTTCTGGAGGGTATCATACGGAAGTGTTCCACGTACTATATTGAGGTAAACTCCTCTTATTAATTTACTAGTGTAATTTCTGTGAATTGGTATTCAGGTAATTCAAGACTATGTTATTATTTAAAATAATTTTAGATTCCACCACATTTTCAATACAATTTTTAACAAAGATTCTAGCTTTTTATGTGGTATTTTTACATAATTATCTCTACAAGAAGTTATAAACCTAAATGCAACAGTGGACTTATGAAATTTAGGGATCCAATGCACATAGAAATTTAGTATTAGAGTAGTTCAGTTTTAACCTTTTATTCATAGCAACCAGTCTCTTGCTGATAATATTGCTGCTTGTTTCCTCTTTCTTGTAAGTTGTGCTGTTGTTAAGTTCTTTAGCTAAAGCGGCAGTATAAAACTTTTTACAAATAATACCATAGTTGTTGGCTGCTTATCAATAGTAGTGATAATAAATCTAGGTTGCATTTTCGATAACTGCTGTTTAATTAACTTTAAATCAAATATCATGGTCTTATCACACCATTTGAACTTATTTTCTTAACCAAATGCCTCATATGCAAGCCAAACCCACATGTGGAAAGCCTCTACAGGTATACATTTATATGCCAATTTTAGACTAAATTGTATCAGATCAATGCGAATTTGCTTACAAATTTGTTTAACACTAGTCCTAAAATTAAACCCATAAGATAACAATTTCCTTAATTCTTCATGCTGGACAATATTCAAGTCTCCTGTAATAATATGCTTATGGTGTATATCCACATAAGAATGGATATTCTGGTAAATGGTGGAAGCACAGGGCATCATTCTCTACACTATTTAGCATTATCGCTTCCTTTTTATAATTACAGACTGTTAGACCTATAGGCTTAACATAACTGAATCTAGTGCAAAATTCTTGAACTAACTAAAGGCACTGCATAGTTAAAGCGGTTTAGAATCTGTTCTAAATTAATGTTGTCTAAAACGCTATTCAAAATTTAAAACGTATGAATTCCTTAGTAACTACGTTGATATTTCCCAGTTTAAACTTAAATATATCAAACAATAAATGATGCAGGTGTAAATTGATAAAGTTGTAATCCTTACATAGATTCAGCAAGGCCTTTAACCTGCTAATCTTCATACCAAAAACCATGTCATGAATAATCTTGCTAATTATAGGTTGATCCCATGACTTTAACAAATCTGAAAAGTTGCCTAATTTATCCACCCTACGTAATTCCTTATTAGTACCGCAATGTAAACTATTTCTCCTATAATGTCTAATGACTGTCTTGACTAATTGGAACATATTATATACACATTGGTTCCTGTTTAATGCTGGCGAAGCATTGTTCATTAAATTTACTGTTCAGTCCATATGGATAAAGTGATTTTTGCTTTAGAATATGAAGGTTTTCTAAACCCAACCTATTTTTATAATTACCTCCTATGGCAAAAATAGAGATGGAAATGTTCTTAAAACTATGAACTTGAAAGTGCTGCAATTCAACATCTTTTTTGTTATTAAAAGACCTGATATGAGATCTGTCAACATTAATTCTCAAATGCAATGGCCCACCTGTTTGCCCCACATATTTGGCATCACATTCTCCACATTTGATAAGATAAACTACCCCACTGGCATGGCAAATCTGAAATTCACTAATGGTTTCCGAGAAAACCTAGTAGTCTCTGTGATATTTTTCTAAAGCACATTTCTGAAGGTCACATAATTCTAGAGGTCACAACCATAAAACAGTAAAAATAATTTGCGGTTTTTTGGGCTTTTTGTTTGTGCAATCTGTTATAAACAGGTAATAAACTCGATCTTTCGCTTATTAGAATCAAAATTCAATTTGCAAGTGTGATCACTATAACCGGCACTTACTACCATTAATGGTACTACCACTGTACTACCGTTAATAATAATAAAATAAAAAAAAAGAAGAAGAAGAAAGATCAGCCTTTCAAATTATTCCAGATAACCAACGTTCTACTGTATTTGAAGGAAGTTAAAATTTCACAATTCATGCAGTCTACTTGGTTATTACTAAAGAAGTTGACAGCATTATTCCTCAAATGGAGAAACTTTTAACTACATGGATAAGTGATCAAACAATGATTAAATATGCCTGTTACCTATGCTACTATTCGTGCAAAAGCTTTATCCATATTTGAGATGCTTAAAGACAAAATAGGGGGGCAGCTGTGAAGAAACTTTCATTGCAAGTAGTGGGTGGTTTGATCGTTATAAAAAAGAGCTGGTTGGCATAACGTTAAAGTGCAAGGAGAATCTGTGAGTGCTAATACTGAAGTGGCAAAATTATTTCCTAAAAAATTAGAAGAATTTAATAGAAGAGGATTACATGCCATCTCAAATTTTTAATGTAGGTCTCTTTTGGAAGCACATGCTGTCCAGAAGTTACATTGCAAAAGTATCTTCGATGGTTTTAAAGCTTCAAAAGATCGCTTAACATTATTGCTTGATGGTAATGCTGCTGACAACTGAAAATTAAAACCCTTGCTTGTGTATCATTTTGAAAATTCAAGGGTACTTAAAGGAATTGTGAAAGCTACACTTCCAGTCATATGGAAATTCAATCATAAAGCTTGGGTTACTGTTTCACTATTCAAAGATTGATTTTTGCATCACTTTGTGCCTGAAGTAAAACAATATCATTATCATCATCATTCTAAGGGCCAAGCCATGTTGCCATAGAGATCTTTTTTCTCCAATCAACCTGAATTTGGGCTTTTTGTTTAGCTTCCCTGTAGTTCATTTTTGAGAGTCGGAGCACATCATCAAGTATTGTGATTCTTGGTCGTCCTCTGCTTCTTTTCCCTTCAAGCTGTCCTAGTAGTTTACTATCCAAACATTGTGTCTCCAGAGATGTCTTAGGAACTGAATCTTCCCCTTGATTATTCTTTGTTCCTCAGCTATGAGGACTTCTTCATTCTTCTTTTTGTCTCTCTAGTTGATTTTCATCAACGTTCTCCAGCAAAACATCTCAAATGCTTCAATTCTCCTCCAGTCCATTGCTGTTATTGACAATGTTTCACATCCATACAGCAGTATATTCTATATATAGGTTTCCATGAATCTCTTCATCTTTACGTTTTTTATTTTTCTTGAAATAAATGATTTCTTTTTCCTAAGTGCTTCTTTCGCTATAGCAATTCTCCTTTTTATTTCTAAATGGGCTTTTGCCATCCTCCAGTATGTCGCTTACTAGATATACAAATGAAATTACTTTTTAAATTTCCTTGTTATCTATTTCTATCTTCTGTTTTACTCTGACTTTCTTTTTTGGCAACCATTATTTATATGTCCCTACTGCTTTTCCATTGGGGATCTCATTTAGAGCTCTTCTACGTTCTAATTCTAGTAGGTCTGGCCCCAGGACATCCTCTTTTACTTCATTTTTGGCCTCTAAGGCTTCCTCACTTATTTGGTTTCCATCATAGAGGTTTTCTATGTACCCTTTCCATCTTGTTCCTATGTCTTTATTACTAATCAGTAGTTTTCCTGTGCTTTTGGTTTTCCAGAGTCTCTTTCACTATCTTCCATTTGATTTTTTTTTTTTTTTTTTTTTGTTACAATTATTGCATTTGTTTCTTTCTTAAACTCTTCTCCCACTTTGTGTTCCTGTAATAGTCTCACATTCCACTTTTTATTATTTGTTCTTTGTATTTTCTTATGCCTTAGCTCGCATTTTGCAGTAACTAGTGAGTGATCACTTTCCATATCTGCTCCTGGATGATTGAAACAAGTGTTTAGTTGGTTTCTTTATCTTTTCTTCACTAGAACATAATCAATCTAATATTGTGTAGATAAAAATATTCATTTTCAGGTGATTTTAGAAAATGCATCTGGCCATTCACCATTTCTGCAACATCATCACCATAATGTTAAAATAATTTTTTTTTTTTTTCCACCAAATACAACACTACGTTTGCAGCCAGTGAACCAAGGCATTATTTCAACATTTAAAGTGCATTATCTTTAGGAGATGTTTGATACACTAATTAATGCAATGGATAAGGAGGGAGGTCTAAATCAAAGAATTTTGGAAAGAATTCCATATTTTAGATGCAATCAGAATAATAAAACGAGCCTTGGACAAAATTACAGAGAAAAATATGAAGGGTGTTTGGAATAAACTGTCCTCAGTTTATTGACAATTTTTAAGGATTTCAATTATACAATTGTATACAATTATTCAATTATACAAAAGCAGAAGAGGTCGTTAATCTTAATAATATTGTTAACCAATTGCACTTTGAGGTTTCTACAACTGACATCACTGATCTGCTTCAAGCACACATTGGAAAGCTCACAAATGAAGACATCTTTGAAATAGCAAATGTGAAGAAGCTGAGGAAGAAGAAGATTTAACAACTGAAACTCCTGTTTGTTAATTCATTCTCAAGGGATTTTTTGACAAAGCTTTTCAACACATAGAAAAGCAATTGATTTTCGAGTCACACGATTCAAATTTCGAGTGCACTAGAAAAGTTTTTGCAGATTTAAAAAATGCTTATTCATGCTATTTGTGAAATTTATAAAGAAAGCAGAAGACTGTCATGGAAACAAATGGCTGTTGAAGCATTTCTGAAGAAGATAACTCTGTATGCTTCCAACAAAACCAACAGCCAGTGCCAAGCCAACAATGAGTGATCAACTTGTGCATTTAATTGATGATGATGAAGAGTAAATATTCTTTAACATTTGTAAGTCATAAATCATTTCTTTATTATTATAATTTGCTTGATTTTATTTATTTATTTATTATTATTTTTTTTTATGAGAACCCCAAACACAAAAGGTATCAAAACCTATAGTACTTAGTACCGTGCATGGGTTGAAGGAGACGTATGGGGAGAGGGGAGGGGGATGCCGGAAACTTTGCTCTAGAGACTAAACATGGGTTTCACCACTTCAAGCCTCCAATAAGCAAAGTGGTGGTATTTCACCGGTTGATGAAAGTCATCTATCACCTGAGAATTTATATAGTCTGTTTTTATTTCTTTAGATAAATAAATCATTGATTAAGCATAAACTGCTGTTTTGCTGACATTTATTTAACATTACTGTGGTCAAATTTCATTTTTGAGAATGTAACACCTGTTTTTAATATGTCTATGGGCTTAAGAAGAAAAGCTTCACTTCTGCAAATTGCAGTACCTGGAGACTAGGCACCTGCGAGGTCTTTCTCTTGCTCAGACTATGCATATGAGGGGACACAAATTCATATTGAAAAAGGACGGTTACAGAGTAGATGTGGGGAAGTTTGCCTGGTAGTTGCTTGCTGGAACAAATTTCCATCTTGCCATTACTAATGCTAATGTTAGCATTAGCATTAGTAGAGGCATACAATGCAAGGAAGCAAGCTTATGCAGCATCAGCCAAAAAAAAAAAAAGCTCCCATTTCAACATTCCTTGGTTCCAGATACCTGTACAGCTCAGCCTTAAATTTATTTAGGCTATCAACTTCTACAACAAAGGATGGAAGTCTGTTCCACCAACCAACTATCCGCTGGCTAAAGGCAAACTTCCGCACATCTATCCTACATCTGTCTTTCCTCAATTTGAATTTATGTCCTCTCAGGTGATTATTCTGAGTAAGAGGATGTTTGTTTGTTTTGTTTTTTAGGAGCATTAGCAACTAAGGCCATATTGCTCCGGGGATATGCGGTGGTCATTCCCTGACCTTTCCGCATCCTCCGTATTTGGTGGTGACGGGTCTAACCCTGGTCTAATCAAGAAGCGTGTGCTACGCACTGCTGTTCCTTCCCACCTGGCTACTGAGGCGCCTCTGAGTAAGAGGAGGAATCCCATCAGCATTGAGCATGCCCAAACCATTCAAGGCTTTATACACCTCAATCAGATCACCTTGCAGATGCCTAGTCTCCAGACACTTTAATTTGCAAAACTTAAGCCTTTCTTCATAAGAGCAACCCTTTGTTCCATTCACTAATCTTGTTGCCCTTCTCTGTTGCCAACAGCTCTACATCCTTCTTAAAATGAGGCCTCCAGACCTGTATACGGTACTCAAGGTGTGGCCTGACCATTGCCTTATACAAGGAGATAATCACCTCCTTATCCCTGCTAGAAACATTACCATGTTTCTGGTAATGTTTCTATTGCGAATTTGAGAACTTTGTATGAATATGATTAAGTGGGGTTTTTTTTGAGGTTTTTTTTTTTTTTGCAAAAATAAAGTAATTTTTATTTCAAAATAGTGTTTTATTGCTTATTTTATGAGGAATTCCATATAATATATTATCTGAGGGAGGAAGGAACCCTCATTGCTCGTTGAAAGATTGGGAATGGTTGATCAGTATATCGCAACCTTCTTTAAGAAAGTAATGAAATATATAGCATTCCATTTAATTTAGCATATAGAATTTATTTGACTGGCTGTTAGTTGATATTGTTTTTCATATTGTACTTAGTATTATTAGAAAGTTTTAATAAATTGTATTTCACACACCTTTTCTTAGATGTTAGAGATATTAGCATCTTTTGTAAAGGCTCAAGGATATAATTACATGACTCTGGATGGAACCACTCCGATTAGTGCACGTCAGCCTGCTATTCACAATTTCAACTCTGTATGTATCATTCTTATATATGCAATTTATTTTGGCAACTTAATAAGAAATTGAAATTTCAGTATACAAGAGCTGCAAGGGAGTCTTTAACTGCTGATAACACACACTGAGAAAGATAAAATCAAAGACGGTATAATGTTCCAAACTATTGTATTCTATATGAATGCAAAAATTTATTTATTTATTTTTGTTATTTACATTATAATATTAGTATTGAATCATTATAATGTTACAAATAAAATATGCTACTTAGCATTAGCATTAGCATTAGTAGAGGCATTTGATGCAAGAAAGCAAGCTTATGCAGCATCAGCCAAAAAAAAAAAAAAAAAACCACTTCCACTTCACCCCTCTGTTCGTTCAAAATACCTGTCCAGCTGAGCAGCTGAGCCTTAAACTTATTTAGGCTATCAACCTCCACCACAAGGGATGGAAGTCTGTTCCACCAACCAACCACCCGCTGGCTAAAGGCAAATTTCCGCACGTCTATCCTACATCTGTCTTTCCTCAATTTGAATTTATGCCCTCTCAGGTGATTTTTCTGAGCTAGAGGAAGAATCCCATCAGCATTGAGCATGCTTAAACCATTCAAGGCTTTATACACCTCTATCAGATCACCTCGCTGGTGCCTAGTCTCCAGACACTGTAATTTGCAAAATTAAGCCTTTCTTCGTAAGAGCACCCCTTTGTTCCATTCACTAATCTTGTTGCCCTTCTCTGTACTCGTTCCAGCAGCTCTACATCCTTCTTGAAATGAGGCCTCCAGACCTGTATACAGTACTCTAGGTGTGGCCTGACCATCGCCTTATACAATGGAATAATCACCTCCTTATCCCTGCTGGAAAAATTCCTGTATATCATTGACAATACTCCATGAGCTACTCTTGCAGCCCGTCTGCACTGCTCAGAGAACTTCATATCTGCCTGCACAACCACCCAAAATGTCCCTTTCATTCTCTACCACTGTCAGTGTTGTACCACAGAGTTGATACATTGCTCTGGGGTTGCTGTTTCCCATGTGTAGTACTTTACATTTGTCAATGTTAAACTTCATTTGTCACCTCTCAGCCCATCTGCTCAACCTTTCCAGATCCTGTTGCAGCAGCATAGTGTCAGTAGTGTCCTTGACAACCCTGCCAACCTTTGTATCGTCTGCAAACTTGGACATTAAGCCCGATATACCATCATCAATATCATTTATAAATACAGAAAACAATAATGGACCCAACACTGAGCCCTGAGGGACTTCACTAATAACATCAGTCCACGATGAGCAGTGTCCATTGATTACCACTCTCTGTCTTCTCTCCCTCAACCACCCCTTTATCCATAGCAGCAATTTGCCTCCAATGTCACACTGCTCCAATTTGTGTAGCAGTCTTCCATGTGCAACAGTATCAAAAGCCTTTCTAAGATCCAAGTATATAATATCAAAGTTATTCCCTGCATCCAGTTCTTTTGTGACTGCATCATAGTATCCAATCAAGTTGGTCAGGCAAGACTTCCCCTTAACAAAACCATGCTGTGTCTGAGCTATAACTGAAGTCTTGTCTAAATGATCCTGCAGTGCTTCTTTAACCAGTGCCTCCATTAATTTTCCTGGAACAGAAGTTAAGCTCACAGGTCTATAATTACTTGTGTCAGCCTTTGATCCTCCTTTGTGAATTGGGGTCACATTTGCACATTTCCAGTCTATGGGTACCTCCCCTGAGTCCAAGGAAGCTCTCATAATTATGGCTAAGGGTTTGCTTACTTCCTTTGCTGCCTCCTTTAATATAACTGGATAGATCCCATCCACCCTGGGTGCCTTTCTTGTGTTTATCTTCAACAATTTCTCTTCCACTTTACTCCCAGTTATTTCAAGATTCTATAGCTTACTGCTAGAGTTGAATACACCTCTGGCATTCCCCTCGCTGAATAACTCCTCATGTGTGAATGTCGATGCAAAATATTCATTTAGTTTGTTAGCTACCTGAGCTGGATCATCAACACTTGACCCATCAATATCAAGTGGACCAATCTGATTCATCCCCTTCCTTCTAGAGTTTACATAAGTAAAGAACTCTTTGCTGTTTTTCTTTGCATCCCTTGCCAAGGATTTCTCGTGATCTGCCTTCGCCTGCCTAACCTCCTTTGTAACTTGGTTGCATATCAACTTGTATCTATCATAGGCTTCTGTGTCGTGTTAATTTGTATGTATCCCATGCATTTTTCTTCTCTGCCATATGCCTCATTAGTTCATCTGACATCCATTTTGGCCTAAACCTTGAACAATATTTCTTCGTTGGTATGTAAAGCCTAGTAGCTTCCAAGATAAGTTCTTTGAATGCTTCCCATTTTGAATTTGCTGTTGGTAACATCATCAGTTGGTCCCACTGTATAGAATTTAAATACTGTCTCAGTCCATCGTAGTCGCCTTTACGGAAGCAATAACCCTTCCCTTTACCCCTAATGGTAGTTACCTCTTTGAGTAAATCCCACTTCAGCACACTGTGATCACTGCCACCTAGTGGTTCATATATCTGCAGATTCTTAATGCATGAAGAATCACTGCTGATAATCAAATCAAGAGTATTACTCCCTCTAGTTGCCTCCCGAACATGCTGATGTAGAAAACAATCATCCAATAAATCCACAAAAGCCCTGCTAGTGTGAGAGTAACCAGCCCCCAAAATCCAGTCAATATCTGGGAAATTAAAATCTCCCATTATAAGACACTCTGATTTACTGGCCCACTCTATTTCCCTGTACAGTTCCTTATTATACTCATCAGAGTCATTAGGCCTATAGCACACTCCTACTCTCAATTTTGATCTCCCAATATTTATGTCACACCAAACTGACTCCACACTGCACTGTACAGCGATGTCGACTGGCTTCACTTCCTTGGTTTTTATGTGTTTCTTAACTAATAGCATAACACCTCCCCCCTTCCTATCCTGTCTATCCTTTCTGTAGACGTTGTACTCCCCAAATTGCAGTTCCGCATCCCTTATATCTGTGTGACACCATGTCTCTGATATCCCAACAATATCTGCCTTCGATGTTTTGAGCAATACCTCAAATTCATCAAATTTATTTACTAAACTCCTAGCATTGGTGTACACGCAAGTATACCTGCACCTGTTTCTATTCTTAGCTACCCTAACACAACCGATGTGTTTACTTGTACCGCAATGGCTCCCAGCAGTCTCTGAAATACCATGCATCTTGTTTTTCAGGCTTCTGCTCATTCTAATAGAAGCAGTGCAAGAATCTCTTTCACCTCTGCCAGTGGCTACTGTCAATCTATTGGTCTTTGTCTCCCCCCAAGCTAGCAGTTTTCCGACCCACCTAACACTGCCTCGATAGCATCAGCAAATATTCTTGCACCCTTTCTATTTAAGTGTATCCCATCCCTGTAGAAGCAATCTCTCCTGTTAACAAGTACAGTCCAGGCTGAAAAAAATTCTACCCCTTGAGCCTTGCACAATCTTTCCAGGGCCGAATTGATCGACAAGGCTCTCATCATATACTCCCTCCTATCGTGTCTGGGCAGAATTGCAGACACTTTCAAATTCAACCCTAATTCTCGGCTTTTGTTCAACAGTGACCTGTACTTGTTAAGTAATTATGCCGGTCTCCTACTCTTAATATTATTAGTGCCAACGTGTACAACTATATCACCTTTTGTGCCCTTAAAAGATGATATTCGCTCTACAACGTCATCAACCTTTGCCCCTGGCAGACATACCCTGGTCCTGTTCCACCTATCTTTTTTACTTGTAATGAATTGCTTTTTAAAAAGCCTATTGTATAGGTTTGAAAATGGCAGAAGGTTATCAAATTGTAGCAGGGTGCTTAATGATTTTGTAATAACTGAGAGCAAAGTGGAGGAGAAATTGTTGAAGTTAAACATAAGAAAGGCACCTGGGGTGGATGGGATCTATCCAGTTATATTAAAGGAGGCGGCAAAGCAACTAAGCCATAATTAAACCCTTAGCCTAAATATGAGAGCATCCCTGGATTCAAGGGAGGTCCCCACGGACTGGAGATGTGCAAATGTATCCCCAATTCACAAAGGGGAATCGAAGGGTGACACGAGTAATTACAGACCAGTTAGTATAACTTCTGTTCCGGGTAAAATAATGGAGTCACTGGTTAAAGATGCATTGTAGGATCATCTAGACAAGACGCAGCAATAATTCAGACACAGTATGGGTTTGTTAAGGGAAAGTCTTGTCTGACAAATTTGATAGGATATTATGATGTGGTTACAAAGGAACTGGATGCAAAAAATAATTTTGATATCATATATTTGGATTCCAGGAAAGCTTTTGACACTGTTGCGCATGGAAGACTATTGTACAAATTGGAGCAGAATGGTATTAAAGTTAAGTTGCTACAATGGATAAAAGGATGGTTGTGTGGGAGAAGACAGAGGGTGGTAATTAATGGGTGCTGCTCTTCGTGGACTAATGTTATTAGTGGAGTCCCACAACGTTCGGTGTTGGGTCCTCTGTTGTTTTGTATATTTATCAATTATATTGATGAAGGTATATCGGGCTTAGTGTCGAAGTTTGCAGATGATACAAAGGTTGGCAGGGTTGTTAATGACAGTAATGGCAGTGTGCTACTGCAACAGGATCTAGATAATTTGGGCAGATGAGCTAAGAAGTGGCAACTGAAGTTTAACCTTGACAAATGCAAAGTACTGCATATGGGTAGAAGTAACCCCAGAGAAACGTACTAACTGTGTGGTACTACACTTAAGGTGGTAGAAAATGAAAAAGACCTGGGAGTAATTGTGCAGTCAGATATGAAGTTTTCTGAGCAATGCAGACAGGCTGCCAGGGCAGGTCATGGGGTTTTGTCAATGATATATAGGAATTTTGCTAGCAGAGAAAAGGAGGTGCTTGTCCCTCTGTATAAGGCAATGGTCAGGCCACGCCTTGAGTACTGCGTACAGGTCTGGAGGCCTCATTTTAGGAAGGATGTAGATTTGCTTGAGTGTGTACAGAGAAGGGCAACAAGATTGGTGAAGGGAATGAAGGGATCCTCTTACCAAGAGAGGCTTAAGTTCTGCAATTGCAGTGGCTGGAGACTAGGCACCTGCGCGGTGATCTGATTGAGGTGTATAAGGCCTTGAATGGGTTGAGCAAGCTGAATTCTGATGGGATCCTTCCACTTGTTCAGATTACGAACCTAAGGGGGTATAAATTAAAATTAAGAAAAGACAGATGTAAAATAGATATGCGGAAATTTGCCTTTAGCCAGCGGGTGGTTAATTGCTGGAACAAACTTCCATCTGTCGTTGTGGAAGTTGATGGGTTAAATAAATTCAAGGAGGAATTGGACAGGCATTTGGAGAGAATGGTGTGATTTTCTTTCTTTTTTTTTGGCTTATGCTGCATAAGCTCATGCACTTGCTTTTTTGCATCACATGCCACTACTACTACTACTACATGCTCTCTGGTTACTTTATTAGGACCATTAGCTAATAGTAGACTTGTCTTGATCTGAATCACTCATCTGACATGACATGTACATAATCAATATACATATCCTGATACTGAATGTCTTTTTTTTTTTTTGCTGTGTCGTGGTGAATAAAACGTTGAAAAGTGACATTCATGAAAAGTGACATAGACCATTCATGTAACATCACTTTCTTCAATTCCTGGAGTGAAATTGGCAGAGGATTGCACTGACTAACTTGCCTTTCTAGTTCATCTCATAGATTCTCAATGCAATTGTAATGCGAGGATTGGGCTAGCCATGGCAGATATTCAAAGTCTTTTTTGTTTTCCTAAAATCACTCGTTCACACATTTAGCATGTTGGATGGTTGATATCCCTGTAAGTTCTTGAAATTATCACTATCGATATAAGATACATAAGAGGTATACCTCATCTGCAGTGATGTTAAGATGTGCTTGTAGTCCTGCCCAATGATCATACAGTTAGTATTTCGTTGCATACTCTTGGTATCAGGTACAGAATCATATTGCAATGGGCTAGTAATAAAATACAGCCACTCCCCGACTTACGTAAAGGTTGCATTCTGCAGAACTCTGCATAAGTTGGAATTACCTGAATTTGATTGAAGCAAAAAAGAAATGTTCGATGAATATGTAAATAGAATTATTTATTCAATTTTTTTTATCTCATGCGCAGGAAAAATTACAAAAGTGTACAAAATTGCAAAAATATTATAAAATTACAAAAAGAGAGAGGAGACAGGCATAATGTCAGAAAGTTTTACCTTTCGAGCATCATTGCCAGAATTAACTCTCCAGCTGATAAGCACACCACTGCAGAAGTTCAGGGTTGTGGAGATTTAGAGGGGGTTTTTTCCAACACATCACAAAATTTCTCTGCAGCTGCAGGATTGGCACTGGCATCTTCATCATATATTTTAATATTTTGGAAACCAGCGCAATGCTTGAACCTATTAAACCACCCGTTGCTTGCCACAGACTTGGTTTGGGGTTCACCATACTTAACCTCAGTATCTTCATAAATACTTCTTGCTTTTGCTTGAGTGGCCATCAGACTCAGAGGCACTTATTATTATTTTATTATTATTATTAGCCACATGGTGCACGGAAACCTGAGGCTTATGCTGCACCGGCCAAAAAAAAAAAAAATTCCGAATTACCCTGTGTGTGTGTGTGTGTGTGTGTGTGTGTGTGAGAGAGAGAGAGAGAGAGAGAGAGAGAGAGAGAGAGAGAGAGAGAGAGAGAGAGAGAGAGAGAGAGAAGTATGATGATATCCAGCTCAGAACCCTGGGTGTGCCAAGCCCATACTCACCAGATGTGAGCTCCTGAGGGCACTTGCTTCTGAATCTGAATTTCAATCTATATTATTAATAGCCTTTCCATCTTTGATATAGCACCTGAATGCTGTTTTGTGATCACTGTTGATCTTAAATGCATTGATCCTTTAATGTTTCTTTTTTATATGTGCACACTGTCCCTTGAAATAGTATTCACTGTTCAAGCAGCGAGACCTAATTCTGTGCAATAGATGACAAACTCTGTCCTGCTTCGTACTTCTTAATTAATCATCTTCATTTCTAAATCAATTTTGTTTCATTCGAATTTCCATGAGTCGAGTATTACGTAAGCCAGGGAGTGGCTGTATATAATAATTCAGTCAAAAATAATAAATATAATTTTGATATAAGGTGTGTGAGGTGTGACTATTAAATAATGAGACTGTTACAATGAAATATTATTTAAATATAAGATAACTTCTCATACCTTTTTATAGGAAATTTCTTCACCCGACGCTCACATCAAATTTATCCGGTTAATACATAGTATAAAAGATCTAAGTTAATGACGCGATATTATCCATACTAAAAGATAGTTAATTTATATGGGTTTCATAAAACTAATCTTGCATTCAATTTCCAATGTCTACTTACTGCTACCAAGGAAGAGCAAAACACAGCCGATGCACATCAAACCACCCAAAACTAAACCCACCTAGAAATTGAAGGCAATTGTCAAACTATGTTAAAATATCCAAGACTAACAGTTTGACAATTGCCTTTGATTTCTAGTCTATTATTGCTAGTGGGTTTAGTTTTGGGTGGTTCGATGTGAATTGGCTGTGCTTTGCTCTTCCTTGGTAAGTAGACATTGGAAAATGAATGCAAGATTAGTTTTATGAAACCATATAAATTAACTATCTTTTAGTGTGGATAATATCGTGTCATTAACTTAGATCTTTTATACTATGTATTAACCAGATAAATTTGATGTGAGCATTGGGTGAAGAAATTTCCTGTAAAAAGGTTTGAGAAGGTTTGAGGCTTTCTTATATTTAAACAATATTATTAAAAGTAGGAAGGATTGGGCTTCATTGTTCTTATATTTTGAAATGAAATATTTGTACCTTACAAGTTCTCCACTTCAGAATATGCCTTGGGCTTAACACACTATTCCATACGTTTCTTCCAAACCTCAGAAGCATTTCTGAAATTCATCTTTTGTAAGCTTCGTTGAAGTACATGGCTTAAGTACACTTTTCAGTTTATAGAAGAAAAAAAGTCACAAGCGGTGCATATCCACACACTGGGATTTGTTTTTTGGCCAGAAAGTGAACAGAGAGCATGTGTGCCAGTGCATTAGGTTCTTTGTCCATATTAGGTCTTGATGGAGCATCCAGCCATCCATCCATCCACAATTCAGGTCTCTTTCTTAAAATTTTTTCATTCAGCTTTGTCAGAACTTCAACATAGTGTTTGACAGTCTGATTTTGTGGGAAGCGTTCAGCCATAATAATGAATATCGAAGAAAACAAAAAGCATGGTTTTCATTTTTTGATTTTGACTTTTTTTTTTTGTGGGGATTTTGCCCTCCATTACATTTACTGTCTTTTATTTTCCGGTTCTGGAACAGTCAGCTTTCATTGCAAGTAATTACAGTACTCAAAGTCTTGGATCTTTAATTTTTTTCAAAAATTTGGAGTCTTCTCATTCTTTAATCTTCATTCAAAATTTTGAATAATCTTGACACACACGCTTTTCTCAATCCTAAATTTTCATCTAAAATTTGTCTAAACTGTTTCTTTGTCCATATTAGGTTCTGACCATTTATAACCAGTTACAACCATTCTAAATCTTAAGCAATGATCACTTCTAATCAGTGTCCTTACCCAGTCCACATTTTCGTTCGTAGGCGCCTCCGTAGCCAGGTGGGCAGGAGCAGCTGTGGTTAGCACACGCTTTTTGATTAGACCGGGGTTCGAGCCCGTGCCCACCAAATACGGAGGATGCGGAAAGGTCAGGGAATGACCACCGCATATCCCCGTAGCAATATGGCCTTAGTTGCTAATGCTCCAAAAAACCAAATAACAACAACAACAACAACCACATTTTCGTCATATTTTTTTATGGATACTGCATTGCTTACTCGTTCATAGTCTCTCTCTCTCTCTCTCTCTCTCTCTCTCTCTCTCTCTCTCTCTCTCTCTCTCTCTCTCTCTCTCCCCTCCCACAAATCTTTAATGCCATCTGGACATAGTATCTTCCCCATAATGTTGATGTAACAATTCATAACTTTCAGTTGGTGTTTACTAAAGAAAACACTAACTGAGAGTTAGTGTTTTGTTAAACTTTAGTTTTGCTAAATATTTTCTTTTGTCATAGTTTTTGCCACCCATTGCATTGACTGTCATTGTTTCATTACCTTGGGTTTTTGCAGTTTGCAAAAACCCAAGGTAATGAAAACCTGTCTCACTGAAAAGGAAATGAATATGTTAGGACATAACTTGGCAGACAACTAGGGAAAGGCTTACTGTGCCTTTGTTGTTGTTTGTTGTTTGGGTTTTAGGAGCATTAGCAACTACGGCCATATTGCTCCAGGGATATGCGGTGGTCATTCCCTGACCTTTCCGCATCCTCCGTATTTGGTGGACACAGGCTCGAACCCCGGTCTAATCAAAAAGCGTGTGCTAACCACAGCTGCTCCTGCCCACCTGGCTACGGAGGTGCCTGCTGTGCCTTTATGTCATAGATGTCGCTTATGTAGGGGTTGCACATGCAGTGCTGTTATTTAATAGCCATACCTCGTGCGTTGGATTTCTTTGGTAAATAAGCTCTTAGGGAGCTCTTCAAATATTGTTCTGTGCTGTTCCAAGCAGTGCTGCTTTTTATATTGGTGAATTGAAATTTTATCTATAATTGTGTTGTTCAGGAAATGGATAGCTGAAATGGGAATATTTATTTTATTTTTTTTTTGCTGATGCTGTATAAGCTTTCTTTCTTGCATAATTTGCCACTACTAATGCTAAAGTGTTCTCTGGAGGCCGATTGTTGCTAAGTTCTTATTGAGGCTCTTTGGCACTATGTCAGTTGTTGACAGCGATTGGGATGGTCGTTACTTGTTCCATAGGCCAGATTTCTTTGACTTCTTGTCTTAGGTCTGAAAGTTTCTTGGAGGTTGCTAGATTTGAGCATCATTATGTAGATCAGATTGTCAGGTATTTCCTTCTTGTCGATGAGGCTTGTGTCTGGTCTTTTGTGTGGGATTGTCTTGTCTATTATTAGGACACAATGTATAGCTTGTGAGTAGGGGTCTCTAATATGGCTTGAGGTTTGTACTTATACAGTACACTTTTTTTTGATCAACTGCTATTTTTGTGCTAGCTTCTGATGTATTATCATGGTGACCTGGTCATAACTGTGAGTGTACTCTGTCCGGGTGATCACCCTGCATCTCACAATGATGAGCTGAATTGTTTCTGGGGTAGGTGGCATTGTCGACATGTGCCATCTATCAGTCTGGAGTGCTTGGCAGCGTATTTCCTGTAGTTCATGGTCTTGGTCTCAGAGAAGAGCCTTCCATTTTGTGAGCCATGCATTGGAATCTATCTTATCTGTGTAGTCTTGATGGAGATCATTGTAGTGTCTGTCATGGAGTGCCTTCTTCGCCCATCTTTCTGTGTTTGTTTCTTCTATCTCTGTTAGTGGAGTCTCTTTGTTGAATGTCATTTTTCTGTCTTTCTTATATCTTGGTACATTGGTTCTTTGTTTTCCCAGAAGTAATCCTTTAGATTCTTAATCGTTGCCTTCTCTCCTTCAATGAGGTCAAGTCAATCCTCTCCCTTATTTCCAGGCTAAGGTCAGTTTCTAGATGCCTGACTTTGGGTGGTGTTGCCAGCTCTTGGTTATCATTATCCTTGTTGATCTCATAATCTTCTCCAGCTCGGTGGTGGTGCAACCATAAACACCTATGCACTGGGACTGCATAGGTGTTTATGGTTGTGACATTGTTCCCACCATTCAGCTTTGATTTTAGCAGGCTTTTCAATCTCTGATGGTATTTCTTAGTCAGGCGGGCCTTGATCTTGTGTTCTAACTGGTGGTCTCCATGATCCACAGATATTTATAGGTCTCTCCTTCTGTCAACCGGCCTCTGTAGCCGAGTGGTCAGGAGCGGGAGTGCAATAGCACACGCTCTTTGAGTAGACTGGGAGCGCCTCTGTAGCCAGGTGGGAAGGAGCACACGCTTCTTGATTAGACTGGGGTTCGAGCCCATCACCACCAAATACAGAGGATGCGGAAAGGTCAGGGAATGACCACCACATGTCCCGGAGCAATATGGCCTTAGTTGCTAATGCTCCTAAAAACCAAATAACAAACAAACAAGTAGACTGGGGTTCAAGCCCCTGACTGCTAAATACAGTCGATCTGCCAACCAGCGTGGCATATTATGGTCCATTTCCCTCAGCATGAATTGTTAAGGAGGCTTCCATCCTGCAGGGGTTGATAATGGCTGCAGTTTACTTTCTTTTTTTTTTTTTTTTTTTAACCTTCTGTCATGACTGCAATTTCTTCACTGGTCTTCAGCTGGTAGTTTCAGCTGACTGGATGTCCTCGATGTAATCATTGCCCTTGCATTTGTATATGCCAAATTGCATCCTGATGTCAGTGCCGAACTCTTCGGTGATCTAGGGTAGCTGTTGGAGTTGATTCTTGGTTGCAGCATAGTTTGATGTCATCTGTGTATATCAGGTGTGGTTTACAGGTTCTTCCTCCCTTCTTTTTAGGGTGTCTGTAGCTGTTATTGAGCATGGTGGACAATGGGTTGAGTGCTAGACAAAACCAAAGTGGGCTCAGGGCATCACCCTGGAAGATTCCTCTTCAGATGGGGATTGGTCTGGCCCTGATACCTTTGACCTTGATGATGAACCTCAATTTCACCATGTTTGCTTCTAGGAAGTGTGTTAGTGTTTGATTGGTTTTGTAGATATTGTGTCTCTGTTGGCCGGCTGTGAGGCATGGAGTCAAATGCCTTGCAGTAGTTGATGCAGGCTGTATATGGGTTGCAGTGTTTCTTGTAGGCTTGCTCTGTAACTGTTGCGTAAATGGTCATTTGCTCTTCGAATCCTTTGCTCAACTGCTTCCATCCCTGTTAGGTGGCGTAGTGATGGTTGTGTTAAGTGCCTATGGAATTGTTCTCCTTTTTTTTTATGTATATTCGTGGTTTAAAGAGTAGTTACATCTATAAAATATATGACATGGATAGAGATAACTTCGATGAGGCATAGGATAAAATTTTATTGCAGGTATTGAAGAAACGCACAAGATATCGTTGTTTGGAAATTTTGTCTTTGAACTCTAATAGCTACATATATATAGACCATAGCCTCATAGGCTTAACATAGAGGACTTCCCCTTGTGAAAATTCCCATAGACTTTATTTTGTCCCGTTGAGATAACGTTACTCAAAATGGAGACTTGTTGTCTTATTTGCCTTGGAAATTTACTGGCTTTGGGGTAGCCTCCTTTAAGGAGAAGCCATTAAATATTTATATGTCATTATATACTGTGGATATATCAGTCTTTATTACTTAGATTTCACATTTACATTTCGGAAAAGTCACATAGGTTAACATGGGACTACTTTTAAAGAAACTTAAAGTGGCAATAACTCTTAATTTTGGAGTTGAGGATCTTACTTTGGAGGAAAAGAATCTCCTTGAAATTACTCATTTTTTAAATAATTTTGTGGCACCCCCCTGTCCATTAGGGACTGAGACCCAAAAACCAACCTTGGTAAATTCTTCAACTCATGTAGATTTCATCCCTGGTGGGGGTAAAGTGTCTATATAGACATATATTGTTAAACTATTGAAATTAATTGCTTATTGTTGTTTAAATTACTTGTCTAATTAATAATGTCAGAAAAAGACCGAGATATTACTTGGTCTCAGGAATTTGAAGCATATTCATCTTCTTCTGTTGATTTTGCAACAAAACAGGTGTCTCCTAACAAAATCTTTTCATACACCAGTAAGGCATAAAGGTAAAAGGAAATCAGAGACCCCTAAAACTGTTATAAAATGGGAAAAAGACAAAACTAAACTTGATAAAACACAATTAGATAAAAATAAGACTTTGACTGATGAAAAAGATAAGAATCGCCAGTCTCTCGTTAAAGTTCAAGCTAGCACAGCCGAGAACGGCAAGGGTTATGGAGTTCTTGATTCCCCAAGTGGTATAGGGGATAAAATAGTTAATGTTTGTAGTAGGGAGGACCAAGGGATTTCTTTTATAGATGATGTGAGCCTAGGAGGATCATTACATGCCTTGGAGGTGTATGTGACATTGGCTAAGATAAGAAGGGCTTTAGGAGAAGTAGTGTCTAAAGAGTCAATTAAAATAACAAAACCAGTGTTTAATAGAATTGATGGTCTCTAGGCTGGCGTTGAGGTGGTAACCACAGCTTTGGTTGTGGACAGTGAGCGCCTCAAGGTATGAGCCAGGGATCTGGAGGAGAGTACTTCTCAGATAAAACAAATGTTAGATTTCCAGATTGAATTTCATAAGCAGTCTTATGCAGAGGTAGTGGCGGCAGGATCTCAAGTTGGTTGATTCTGTTGTCATCCAGAATAAACCAAGATCTAAACAGAGGACTGACAGTGCAAGTCAGGCTATATCCTTATCAGTTCCTAGAGGTGTGCTTGATCCTCAGAATCTGATTATTTTTAGTCCTACTGAGGACTCTTCCTTGAGTTCAAGTCAGGATATAAAGCAGAAGGTGACTCAAATCATTAAGCGTGACCACAAGGAGATGAAAGTAAAAGGTATTTGTCTCCTTAGAAATAGGGGGATCCTTGTGGAGACCACAAATTCGGTGGATTATAATGGGATCTATTCTGCTTCTGCGTTGGAAGAGATAGGTCTTACAATGGAGCAACCTCGGTTATCTGATCTAACAGTGTTAATATAAGGTGTCCCTCGTGAATATGCTAAGGAGGAAATACTTGATGATCTCTTCATTAACAACTTAAAAGACAATGGTTTCTCGCAGGATGAAATTAAAGACAAGTTGACTTTCAGATTTAGTTCTGGATCGGGTGCAAAGGTGGTTAATTGGGTGGTTGGATTTAGTCCTCGTATGATGAGGTATATTTTGGATAGCGATAAAATCTATCTAGGATTTACATCACAGAGTTCTGTAGGTTTACAATTATAAGCAAGTGTTTTCATTGTTTGGGGTTCTGTAGGTTTACGATTATAAGCAAGTGTTTTCATTGTTTGGGGTATGGCCACTCAGCACAATTTTGTTAACATAAGGCTGTTTCTTGTGGACACTGTGCAGACGGTGTTCGTGTCTACAGAGATTGTCCCCATAAAGAAGACTTTCCAAAATGTATTAACTGCAAGAGACTTGGTAGGGATTACAATCATTCTATAAGGGATGCCAAGTGTCCAGAATACTTAAAGGCGGTACAACTTATGGACAGCAGAACCAAACATGAGTGATAATGGTTAAAATTCAGCAACAGAGTTGGCTGATAAGAATCCAATTTTAGGTAATATTATATATGAGGAGATAAAAGTTCTTCAGATACATGGTCAGTGCTGCAGAGTGGTGATGGATGAGATGCAATGTTGAGTCTGTTTCGTGTGACATAAGCACTGGGAAAGGGAAAATGATAGTAGGTGTGTGTTATAGGCCAAATGAATCTTATGAGTATAATGAGCAGTTGTGAAATAAAATAGAGTGGTCCAGTAAATCAGAGTGTCTTATAATGAGGGATTTTAATTTACCAGAGATCGACTGGAATTTGTGGATTGATCACTCACACACTAGCAAGGCTTTTGTGGATTGGTCACTCGCACACTAGCAAGGCTTTTGTGGATTGGTCACTCGCACACTAGCAAGGCTTTTGTGAATTTATTGGATAGCTGTTTTCTATAGCAGCATCGGAGGCAACTAAATGGGAGTAATACTCTTGATCTGATAATCAGTAGTGATTCTTCATGCATTAAGAATCTGCAGATAAAGGAACCACCAGGTGGTGGCAGTGATCACAGTGTGCTGAAGTGGGATTTACTAAAAGAGTTAACTACCATCAGGGGTAAAGGGAAGGGTTTTTGCTTTCGTAAATGTGACTATGGTGGTCTGAGACAGTATTTAAATTCTATATGGTGGGACCAACTGATGATGTTATCAACAGCAAATTCAAAATGGAAACCATTCAAAGAATTAATCTTGGAAGCTACTAGGCTTTTCATACCAACTAAGAACCAACTAATACCATCTGTTCAAGATTTAGGCCTAAATGGATGTCAGATGAACTAATTAGACATGTGGCAGAGGGAAAAAAAATGCATGGGATACATATAAATTAACAGATGACACAGAATACTGTGATAGATATAAAGTGGTCTGTAACCAAGTCACAAAGGAGGATAGGCAGGCAAAGGCAGATTACGAGAAATCTTTGGCAAAGGATGCAAAGAGAAAAACAGCAAGAGATCTTTACTTATGTAAACTCTAGAAGGAAGGGGATGAATCAGATTGGTCCACTTGATATCGATGGTTCAACTGTTGATGATCCTGCTCATGTGGTGCCTCCTTAACCATGTGGGAAGGAGCAGCAGTGCGTAGCACACGTTTCTTGATTAGACCGAGGTTCGAACCCGTGACCACCAAATACAGAGGTTGCAGAAAGGTCAGGGAATGACCACCGCATATCCCCGGAGCAATGTGGCCTTAGTTGCTAATGCTCCTAAAAACCAAATAACAAACAAACAAACCTGCTCATGTAGCTAACAAACTAAATTAATATTTTGCATGTACATTCACACATGAGGAGTTATTCAGGGAGGGAAATGCCAGAGGTCTATTAAACTCTGGCGGTAAGCTAGATAATCTTGTAATAACTGAGAGTAAAGTGGAAGAGAAATTGTTGAAGATAAACATAAGAAAGGCACCTGGGGTGGATGGAATCTATCCGGAGGCAACAAAGGAAGTAAGCAAACCCTTAGCCATAATCAGAGCTTCCTTGGACTCAGTGGAGGTACCCATGGACTGGAGATTATGCAAATGTGACCCTAATCCACAAAGGAGGATCAAGGGGAGACACAGGTAATTACAGACCTGTTAGTTTAACTTCTGTTTCAGGAAAATTTATGGAGGCACTGGTTAATGAAGCACTGCAGGATCATCTAGACAAGACTTCAGTTATAGCTCGGACACAGCATGGTTTTGTTAAGGGAAAGTCTTGCCTGACCAATTTGATTGGATACTTTGATGTAGTCACAAAGGAACTGGATGCAAAGAATAATTTTGATATCATATATTTGGATCTTAGAAAGGCTTTTGATACTGTTGCACATGGAAGACTGCTGCACAAATTGAAGCAGTGTGGCATTGGAGGCAAATTGCTGCTATGGATAAAGGGATGGTTGAGTGGGAGAAGACAGAGTGGTAATCAATGGAGACTGCTCTTCGTGGACTAATGTTATTAGTGGAGTCCCCCAGGTTTCAGTGTTGGATTCATTGTTGTTTTCTGTATTCATCAATGATATTGATGATGGTATATCAGGCTTAATGTCTAAGTTTGCGGTACTAAACGAAGGAAAGACAGTTGTAGGATAGATGTGCGGAAGTTCATCTTTAGCCAGCAGGTGGTTGGTTGCTGGAACAAACTTCCATCTGTCATTGTAGAAGTTGATAGCTTAAACAGATTCAAGGCAGAACTGGGCAAACATTTGGAGCGAGTGGATGGGTGAAATGAGAAGGGTCTATGTGTTTTTTTTTTTTTTTTTTTTTTGGTCTGATGCTATATAAACTTGCTTTCTTGCATGTTGTGTCCTTGCTAATGCTAATTAGAATAACAGCATTTGAAAATAATTTTGATATTATTTGCATACAGAAACCCTTTCATTCTTTGCAGGTAGGGGTGGGGCCCACTAAGTTATGGGTTTTCGAACCTCGGCAAGAATTATTCATTCGCTTGACAAACCTCCAAAAAGTGCCATAGGTGTTTTAAATAATGATGTGGTTGTTACCAATGTTATAGATCTGTGCACGGACACTGTGACTTGTTTAATGATTTCTACACCTTTTGTAAGTTTTTACATTGCGTCTGTTTACTGTCCGCCAACAGAAGACATACAGTTGACTCTCCATCGTTTAAACAATATATGTACTAATTTCACTTCTAAAAATCTTATAATAACAGCTGATCTAAATACTGAATCCAACTTCTGGGACAGCAGTTTTACCGACCCTGGAGAATTAGCTCTCGAGGATTTAATTTTTTCCTACAACTTAAGTTTGCAAAACTTGCCTGACAAGCTGTTCACATTCTCTACTGTGAACGGCGAATCAAACATAGATGTCACTCATACCACAGTTAAAATAGATGAAATTCTAACTGGCTAGGATGTTATTCCAAGCCTCATGAATAGCGACCACCATGCTATTGTATTTGGTTTGAAGCCTTGGCAGCAATATAATGATTCACAGCCACAAGATCTTAGACATTTCTCTATGAATATCATTAAATGGAACAAATTCAAAGATTACCATCTCACCATTTTCTCTGAAATTGTTGTAGACAGTTTAAACGTAGTGACAGCAACGGAATTTACAAATTTCGTCCAGACCCACCTGTATTTGGAAATGGAGTACTCAGCCTACAGAAAGCAGACCAGAAGAACTTCTGTCCCTTGGTGGTCTTCAGACTTAAGTAACCTGCGAAAGCAAGTTCAACAGGCTAGAAAAGAATTCCAGCAACATAGGCACCTTTCTGCCGAGGATGTTCGGACTTACAGGGAAGCTTATAGTATTCCAAAGAAAAACTATCAAAAGGCAATTGCCAACTCAAAAGAAAGGTGTTGGAAAAAATTCATAATGGATATTGGAAATAAAGAACCCTGGGGCTTGGTTTACTGGATATCAAGGGAAAAAATGGCTTGCGGAGATGTTTATAACACAGTTAAAGTAGACGGTCAAGAGACTCAAGACAGGATGTCTATGGTGGATTCCATAATTAACAACCTATTCCCCAAAGATATATCGGATCTAGATTCATTTGAACAAATGCAAATATGACATGATAATGAAACGTATGTAACACTTTACACTCCCGGATTTGGGATCTGCTGTGGCAAAGCTCAATGGTAAGAAATACTATGTTATTGACCTAATTGAGAATACAGTCATAGTTAAATTTTTTGAAAATTTTCCACACATTCTTTTAAATTTGATGAATAAGTGTTTACTAGAAGGAATAGTTCCTCATCAATGGAAAATAGCTCTACTAAAGATACTTCGCAAGCCTGAGAAATTAATATCAGACCCACGGGCCTACAGACCTATTTCACTTTTAGCCAACCTGGGGAAATTGTTTGAGTGAATGTTAGCCCCAAGAATCTAAAAAATGCTAGATCATCAATTATGTTCAGAAGCACAATATGGCTTCAAGAAAGGACGGGCGATTGAAGATGCTATAAATCTTCTGACCAACTGTGTGTCCATCTCACCTGCTAAGTATGTACTCGCTGTGTTTGTGGACTCTCAGGGCGTGTTTGACACTTTATGGTGGGAAAGTGCCCTCAGGAGTTGAGATCCGCAGAGTGTAATGCGTACATCTATAGTACTATGCGATTGTACTTTAGCAACAGACATATTAAGGCAGTGGCAAAACATCTTATGTACTAGGCTCAGATTTCAAGATTCACTTAAGGATCAGTGTTGGGACCTCTCCTCTGGAACACTGTGCTGAATCAGTGGTTAAAGAGGGAACATAATAAAATAAATTTTCTGTTTTTATACTCTGGGATGACCAAACAGTCAGGAGTTCACAAGGTAGATAGAATACAAGAAACAGCACCGTATTCAGTAGTCACGGGCTTGAACCCCAGTCACTCAAGATAGCCTATGCTGATGACTTGGTGATCGTTGCTGATGGAAGCACAAGGAGAATAACTGAAGAGAAAATACAGCCTATCTTGGATGATTTGATGTCATGGGCTACAGCCAACAAACCGAAAATATCCCCCAGTAAAACCGGTTTTATGACTTTTAAGAACCATTTAACCACAATAGACCACCCAGAATCTGACTAAATAATACCCAAATCCCCTATGTATCCCAAACTAAGTATTTGGGTATCACCTTAGATCAGTGGTTCCCAACCGGTGGTTTGCAAACCCCTGAGGGTTCGCACTAAAAATTCTGTAATGGCATCTGCTTAGATTTCATAGGTATATTATTTATATTTTGTAAACTACAAAATATAATTAATAATAAACAATAAAGTAAAATTAAATTAAATAAAAAGTGAAGAACTGCCAAAGGGAAAAACCCCATCTCTCACAATTCCTTATAATTAGTTTACTCTCTTATAGTATATCATGTTAAATAAATATTTTCCATACTAATTTTTTTTTTTTTTTTTTTTTTTTTCATTCTCAAGGACCATTGTTATGTTTAGGTACTTTTTTTTTAGAACTTATAGTAATTCGTACCGTGCATGGGTTGGATAGATGAAAGATACTTGTTGACATTAGACTTTAATTTCTGTAGATTGTAATTTTCAGGAATGGATGTTGTAAAAGAATGTTGACTGGTTTCGACTCATGTTCGGACTGCTTTGAAAGAGAGAGTGGGAATTATAGAGGCCAATTCAGAAGAACGGTGCCCATGGAAGTATCTATAGAAAAGGCATGCAGCAGAAACAGAACTCTATGAGACAGAGAGTGGAGAGACTGTGTTAGACATGAGACATTAATTAACTAACTGTCCTCTTTTGAAGGGAATCTAGAAGCCTGAGAGAGGTTTTGGGGGTAAAGTGCGTTAGATGTCTAACGGCACTAAGGATTTCCCCCATATCTCCGTTGTGTACTCTGTTCACGAAGCACAGTACTCTGTGGAGGCCAGAGATTTAAAAATGTGTGGGCTTGATTATGTCGTGTGGTATTATGTTCTGTTGTTTCTCTGACCATTTAGCCATTGGGTCCCTAATGGGGCCCACCGTTGCCCACACTTAGCCACGATGAGGCAGGTCATACACCCAGTAGATAGATTATTTTGGTACTTTGGCAGGCCCTGCCACCTATTTTCTGAAGATTTCAGTAGCAAGGGCATAAAAAAAAGGGGGGGAGTACTGAATGCTGGAAGTCAGAAAAGACCGAAATGGAATTTAAGCAAAGATGAGATTAAATTTTTTGGCTTTGGCTAAATTGTTCAACATTAAGTTTGGGGCGTACTCCATCGGTTTAGTTAGAGTAGTGGGGGGGGGGAGACGGAAGGCTGGAGAGACAGGCAGAAATATGGTTTTGGGGGTACTGCACCAGAAGTGGGAACAATAATCCATGGTAGGCCGGATTTGCAATTTCTACAAAGTCTACAACTGTTTGAAAGATAAGTAACACTGAGAGCAAAAGAGAAAACCCAGTTTTTTTTAAATGCAGAGAATTCAATATTTGTAATATGCTTTATGCCAAGGGAGATTAGAAGTAAGGGTAATCCCCAAGATCTTGTATAGAAATCAGAGTGTCATCGAAGAAGAATTCTTTTTGTGAGATATAAAAGAGGACTGAGTTTTGTAAGGATTGAAATTAACTGTCCATGTTCAAGTCCAATGTCAACAAATATCTTCTTTCATCTTCTCAACCTCCAACCCAAGCACGGTACTAAGTACTATAGGTTCTAATACCTCTCGTGTTTGGGGTTCACATAAAAAAAAAAAAAAATAAACTATCTTTGCTCCACTGGAGAATTACCTGAAGGTTGTCATTTAAAATTTGTAGTGGATACTCGAGAAGTTGAAGCTGTTTGAGTAGGACAAGGTTTCTCAAACTGGAAGGTGGAATGCAATGTGCAATCATCAATGGAAGAAAGTCATTAATATATACAAAAGGAAAAGAGTGGGAGAAAGAACTGGATGTTGGGGAACACCAGCATTAGTGGAGAAGACAGAGAGCCGTCTGCCATCTAACCTGCAGTTAGAAGTCGGAGAGAAAACTGGATACCCAATTACAAAGAACAGTGGCAAACCATAGTATGGAATCTTATTTAGAAGAACTTTATGCCAAACATGAATAAAAGCCTTTGAAAAGTCAAGAGCAATGGCTTGAGTTTCACAAATTTTTGCACTGAATTTGTTCATAGATGATTAAGATAAGCCAGAATATCACAAGTGGAACGACACTGACGGAATCCATACTGACAATGGTTGATCAGATGAAAGATTTCCAGATAGTTTAAGAGTTGGTGGTTAATTGATTTCTCCATTACTTTGGAAAGAGTAGAAGTAAACACAATGGGACGATATTTGGATGGAAGTGATTTGTCACCCTTTTTAGGAACTGTTGGATATGAGCAAATTTCCAAGAAGGAAAAACGCCTTTGGAATAAGAAAGTGAAAAAATATGACACAAAACAGTAAGTTCAGATGCACAGGTTTAGAGAACAAGTGGAGAAATACCATCAGGATCTGGAGCTTTCTTAGCATCAGATTCATCAAAATCTTTCTGACATCCTTTTGACTGAAGACCACAGGAGGCATTTTGTGGAGTGTACTGGGAATGGTTTGAGATGATTTCCCAAGATCATCACTATATGAGTTGGAAGAAAAATAGGATGCTAGCAGATCAGCTTTATCTTTGGCTGATGTGGCAACAGAACCATCTGGTTTTGACAGAGGAAGGAAAACAGAAACTTATTTCCACACAAAGATCTTCTGAAGATCAATAATATTCCAAGCACTGTTTCAAACAATGCACTCCAAATACTTGGTGGTAGGATTCCTTTAGATTTATATTTTGCTTTCCGGGGTTTGATTTACTACCTATAAAAAGGACAGTCTAAGACATTGCTTGGAATTACGACTGACCCAGCCAGCGACTTTAAAAGGGAGAAGAAAAGGCTTTGGAAGGAATTTACTGTTGTCCGGCAAAAAAAGATGGGACAAGAGCGAATTTTGGCTTGTAACAAGAAAGTATATTGCGCAAGTGGAATTCTCAACAATCCCTGGAGTTATTTCATGGTTCAGGCCTTCTGTGACAACTTCTTATCTGCTAACAAGGCACGGGTCCCTCCGGGCTGTTATATCCTTACTGCATATGTGGGGAATATGAAATGTGGATTAATGTACTTCTGAACTGCCCTTTGTACTTCTCAACCTAGAGTGGATTTAATGTCTGCGGTTCCAAACTTATTGGAGAACAATGTAAATATCTTAGTTGAAGACCGTAATAACTTTACTGCTCTGCAAACCTCAAGAACAGTTTTAATATTAAGAACTCAGCTAAGAACTTCAGTGTCTCCTGGGAATTGACTTCACAAAAGACAAAAGGTTTATGGGTAAACAAGATTTATGTGAATTGTTATTGTGTTGCTTTGTCGATTATTATTGTGTCGAATTATGTGGATTGTTATTGTGTTGATTTATGTCAGTTGTTATTGACAAGATTTATGTCAGTTGTTATTGACAAGATTTATGTCAGTCGTTATTGTAAAGATTGGTTTCTGTGAAACACAAGGTTTATGAGAAACATTTAGTAGCTATCTCATTGTGCTTATCAGCAGGTTTGAAAGTTCTGGCAGACAGACTAGGCAGTGTTGTTAATTGTCCATTGTATGTAATTTAATTATATATGATTATATATTTAATTATATGATTAAAGAGGCCTGTGCACTCTGAATTCATTATTATTATTAAATTATCTTGATAAACTTTATTGTCAATTAAATTGTACTTTTAATTCTATATATATATATATATATAAAACGACTTAATCTAACAAATAATTAATACATAACTATAGTGGTACACGTGATACGGAAGTTGTATAAAGGGAACTCGTAGAAAACACTAGATACCGAAAAAAATATATATATAACATAACTGTTTTGGGATATAACTTAAGGATTTAATTTTTGTTTTGAATTTTATTGAATTAAATCGGAATCATGACTCTGACCAGAGCAGCAAAGCAAAAGGCTCAAGCTAATGGGAGTGCCGTGGTTCAGAGGAGAACTGAGGGGGGCAGTTGCCCTCTGAATCACAGTCTATTAAAATGCACTGTTTGCTTGATGTTTGCGGAGCAGTCGGGTACGGGACATGATACTGCCAAGGGGGATGTCTTTGTGTGTGCACGATGTAAGGAGTGCAAGGAAATCAGGCGACAACTCAGCGTTGTTATGGGCCTTTATGAGAGCTTGAAGGACAGGGTGGATGCCCTCGAAGGAAATAAATTGAGGGGCCCATCAAGCTCTCAGCTGCCCACATCAACGCCAGAGCTTGCACTTGGTCATCAGGCAACACAGAAGCAGCCCCCTAGGCAGAATGCGCTGGTCCCACAGGAAGTAGTTGTTGGTGACTCTATTGTCAGGGAAACGGGGAACATCCTTTGTAAAAAGGATAGGTGGAATAGGACCAGGGTATGTCTAGGCAGATCACAGTGTGTTGAAGTGGGATTTACTCAAGGAGGTAACTACCATCAGAGGTAAAGGGAAGGGTTTTTGTTTTCGTAAAGGCGACTATGATGGTCTGAGACAGTATTTAAATTCTATACAGTGGGACCAACTGATGATGTTACCAACAGCAAACTCAAAATGGAAAGCATTCAAGGAACTAATCTTGGAGGCTACCAGGCTTTACATACCAACTAAGAAATATTGTTCAAGGTTTAGGCCTAAATGGTTGTCAGATGAACTAATGAGACATGTGGCAGAGAAGAAAAATGCATGGGATACATACAAATTAATGGGTGACATGGAAGCCTATGATAGATATAAGTTGGTCTGTAACCAAGTCACAAAGGAGATTAGGCAGGCAAAGGCAGACTATGAAAAATCCTTGGCAAAGGATGCAAAGAAAAACAGAAAAGAGTTCTTTAAATACTTGAACTCGAAAAGGAAAGGGATGAATCAGATTGGTCCACTGGATATTGATGGTTCAACAGTTGAGGATCCTGCTCAGGTGGCTAACAATCTAAACGAGTATTTTGCATCTACATTCACGCTTGAAGAGTTATTCAGGAAGGAGAATGATGTAGGTAAAGTAAACATTGGCAGTGAGCTGGATGATTTTGTAATAACTGAGAGGAAAGTGGAGGAGAGATTGTTGAGGATAAACATAAAAAAGGCACCTGGGGTGGATGGGATCTATCCAGTTATATTAAAGGAGGCAGCAAAGGAAGTAAGCAAACCCTTAGCCATAATTATGAGAGCTTCCGTGGACTCAGGGGAGGTACCTATGGACTGGAGATGTGCAAATGTGACCCCAATTCACAAAAAAGGTTCAAAGGCTGACACAAGTAATTATAGACCTGTTAGTTTAACTTCTGTTCCAGGTAAATTAATGGAGGCACTGGTTAAAGAAGCACTGCAGGATCATCTAGACAAGAATTCAGTTATAGCTCAGACGCAGCATGGTTTTGTTAAGAGCAGGTCTTGCCTGACCAATTTGATTGGATACTATGATGTAGTCACAAAAGAACTGGATGCAGGGAATAACTTTGATATTATATATTTGGATCTTAGAAAGGCTTTTGATACTGTTGCACATGGAAGACTGCTGCACAAATTGGAGCAGTGTGGCATTGGAGGCAAATTGCTGCTATTGATAAGGGGATGGTTGAGTGGCAGAAGACAGAGAGTGGTAATCAATGGACACTGCTCAACGTGGACTAATGTTATTAGTGGAGTTTCTCAAGGTTCAGTGTTGGGTCCATTGTTGGTTTCTGTATTTATAAATGATATTGATGATGGTATATCAAGCTTAATGTCCAAGTTTGCAGACTATACAAAGGTTGGCATTGTTGTTAAGGACACTACTGACAGTATGCTGCTGCAACAGGATCTGGAAAGGTTGAACAGATGGGCTGAGAGGTGGCAAATGAGGTTTAACATCAACAAATGTAAAGTGCTGCATATGGGAAACAGTAACCCCAGAGCAACGTATCAACTCTGCGGTACTACACTGACAGTAGTGGAGAATGAAAAGGACCTGGGGGTAATTGTGCAGGCAGATATGAAGTTCTCTGAGCAGTGCAGACGAGCTGCAAGAGTAGCTCATGGTGTCTTGTCAATGATATACAGGAATTTTTCTAGCAGGGATAAGGAGGTGATTATTCCCTTGTATAAGGCAATGGTAAGGCCACATCTTGAGTACTGTATACAGGTCTGGAGGCCTCATTTCAAGAAGGATGTAGAGCTGCTGGAACGGGTACAGAGAAGGGCAACAAGATTAGTAAATGGAACAAAGGGTTGCTCTTACGAAGAAAGGCTTAAGTTTTGCAAATTACAGAGTCTGGAGACTAGGCACCGGCGAGGTGATCTGATAGAGGTGTATAAGGCTTTGAATGGTTTGAGCATGCTCAATGCCAATGGGATTCTTCATCTTTCTCAGAATAATCACCTCAGAGGGCATAAATTCAAATTGAGGAAGGACGGATGTCGGATAGATGTGCGGAAATTTGCCTTTGGCCAGCGGGTGGTTGGTTGGTGGAACTGACTTCCATCACTTGTTGTTGAAGTTGATAGCCTAAACAAATTTAAAGCTCAACTGGACAGGTATTTCGAACGAACGGAGGGGTGAAATGGGAGTGGGTTTTTTTTTTTTTTTTTTGGCTCATGCTGAATAAGCTTGCTTTCTTGCATCATATGCCTCTGCTAATGCTAATGCTAATGCTAATTACAGTTGCTCAGAGCAAACGGATACAAAAATATAGATTGTGACAAGTTTAATAATAGGAAATATACATATATTAGATTAGATACATACAAATAAAAGCTTTTGGTTGTTTAGCCAACCTTCTTCAGTTAAACTGACCATTAGAATGGAGCATGAGGGCATGTACTGCCAATCTTGTACGTGAAGTGCGTGATTAATTGTTGGATGTTGAAGCCTGTGGCTGTGATGTATGTGGACGTGGCCAGCGTTTGTCAATGGACAGGATTGTTGTTTCGGTGATAGGGTGGACTTGACAACCACTGTTCCTGTTCACTGAGGTATTGGAGCATTTGATGTTTAACGACTTCAACCTGGCGCATCGCCAATAATGGCGGGACTTATTCACAGTTGTGGTGTGGGTCAATGTCGTGGTGGGTTCCCCAAATGTGTTCGGCAATAGCTGAGTGCTCCACATCTGCTAAGCGGATTGCTCTTTTGTGTTCAGAAAGGCGTTTTTTGAGCCGTCTCCCAGTTTCCCCAATGTAGCAGCTAGTGCGGTCACGGCAAGAGATGCGGTAGACCAATCCGCTTTGTAGTAGGATGGGGACAGGTGTTTTTACCTTAGAGATGAGGGATCGTAATTTTCTGCCTGGGAGTTGTACGCATTTTATCCCATGTGATTTTAAGATTCTACAAACCTGTTGTTGATAGGTTTGGGTAGTATGGGATAAAGGCGCTGGTGGCTGAGTCATCACCTTGGATGTTTCTGTTGGTCGCTACGTGGTCGCGTGTCTGTAGGTCACACCTGTCAAGGGTATTGATGGGATAGCCACACCTCGTGAGATCTGCCTTGACTTTAGCGATTTCAGCGCACCTCTTATTTACAGAGCTAGAGTGTGTCCGGGCACAAGTTAGCAAGGTCCGTGCAGTGGCAAGAAGATGGATACGTGCGCGTGCTGACCTGGAGTTGGTAAATTGGCCAGCACACATAGGTTTACGATGGACAGTTGTCTTCAAGCACGTGCCCTCGCGCCAGACAAGGGTGTCTAAGTATGGTATGGTGTTGTCCAACTCTAGCTCGATCGTGAATTTTATGAAAGGTGACAGAGAATTGAGGTGGTCTAAGATTCGGTCACCTGAATTTCTGGGGATAACTACGAACACATCGTCCACATAGCGACACCAAAAGGCAATGGGATCTGGTACGTTTGTAAATGCACAACCCTCTAATTCCTCCATCACGATGTTTGCCGTGACCGAACTAACCGGGGAATCCATGGCTGTGCCATGTACTTGTTGGTAAATGGAGTCGTTAAACATGATTGCACCACCTGTTAAGCACAGTCTGAGGGCGGTGGAGATATCATCTGGTGTTAGTTTGGTTCTGCTGCCAAGGGTTTCATCGTTATCTAAGAGTTGTTTTGCACATGTGATGGCAAGTTCTACTGGGATGGAGGTAAAAAGTGAAACTACATCAAACGATGCCATAACTTGATTTTGTGAGATTGGATATGGTACGGATCCTTTCTATGAACTCACTACTGTTGGAGATGGCGTTGGTGGTCTTGCCTACTAGGAGAGAAAGGAGCCTCGAGACAAACCTAGCTAATTCGTAACTCGGTGAGCCACAACAGAACACAATGGGTCTTAGTGGTGTGCCTTCTTTGTGAACTTTCGGTAGTCCGTAGAACTGGGGAATCTGGCAGCCGGAGGCACGGAGGTGATTACATGTTGATTCTGTTATTTTCTTCTGTTTGAGCCAACTGTTGACGAGGATGTTCACTTTCGACTCCCATCGTTCCAAGGCTTTGATGGGAGGAACGGTTAAGGGCTTGTAAACAGAAGTGTCCTTCAAGAGCAGCAAGGCTTTTGTCTTGTAATCTCTGTGGTTCATTACGACTGTTCGACGTCCTTTGTCTGCCGGTAGGATGACGATGGATGAGTCTCGTTTCAGTGTCTTAAGCGCAGAAATTTGTTTGTGGCTGAGATTGGAAGAAGCGGGGCGAGCATGGTGTAAAATTGCCGCAGTTTTTAGCCGAATTGTGTTTGCCACATCTTCAGGGAAACGTGTTAAACATGCTTCTACGCCTAAGGCAATATCAGTGATCGGTGGGTTTCTTGGGAGAACAGCAAATTTCATACCCAGAGTCAATAGGTCTACTTGTTCTGTAGATAACTGTTTGTTGCTCAGGTTCAATACAAAATCTGTGCAACTTGTGGAAGGAGTATTATGCTGATGACGAAATTAATGGGATTCACTAATTAAAGCATCAAAATTACGTTTTTGACGTGTACAATAGCGTTCAGATTCTCTGACGGCTTGGTAGCACAAGGTATGGATTATATTGGTGTGAACAGGATCGGGAACTAGACTCCTAAGTTCAATCAGCAGGGCTGCTTTATTCGTTGAAGCATATTGTAAGTCTCGATGAAGGCTGCCAATCCATATGCTCACGGTCTTGTAGCTGAAGTTTTCACAGGCACGTCGCATACATTTGTTAGGAAATGGTGGTTTGTAGAGAAATCCTTTCGGGATAACTTTGTTTGATTTGCACCTGTGAGAAAATCTGAGATGTTGTTTGCCACGGGCTATAAAGATGAAATTCTTTTGCAGTTTCACGACTATATCGTATGTTGGTTGGCCAAGAACAATTCGAATATGATTAAGAGGCCTGTGCGCTCTGAATTCATTATTATTATTAAATTACAGTTGCTCAGAGCGAAACGGATACAAAAATATAGATTGTGACAAGTTTAATAATAGGAAATATACATATATTAGATTAGATACATACAAATAAAAGCTTTCGGTTGTTTAGACAACCTTCTTCAGTTAAACTGACTGTTAGAATGGAGCATGAGGGCATGTACTGCCAATCTTGTACGTGAAGTGCGTGATTAATTGTTGGATGTTGAAGCCTGTGGCTGTGATGTATGTGGACGTGGCCAGCGTTTTTCAATGGACAGGATTGTTGTTTCGGTGATAGGGTGGACTTGACAACCACTGTTCCTGTTCACTGAGGTATTGGAGCATTTGATGTTTAACGACTTCAACCTGGCGCATCGCCAATAATGGCGGGACTTATCCACAATTGTGGTGTGGGTCAATGTCGTGGTGGGTTGACCAAACGTGTTCGGCAATAGCTGAGTGCTCCACATCCGCTAAGCGGATTGCTCTTTTGTGTTCGGAAAGGCGTTTTTCGAGCCGTCTCCCAGTTTCCCCGATGTAGCAGCTAGTACAGTCACGGCAAGAGATACGATAGACCAGGCCTTCTTAAACTATGGGTCGCGACCCCATTTGGGGTCGCGTAGCAAAATTCTGGGGTCGCGAGAGATTTTAATGTCAAATATTTAAATACACGAGTTTATAACATCTAGATGTGTATTTGTGCAGAGTCACACTCACACAACTGCACACAAACAAAGGGAGGAATGCGCGCGCACACGTGCAGTGAGACTATGATTCAATAACACTGACTGTAATGTGAACTAGTATAGTATTGACGCTCTTCTAGTGTAGTCAATTGTCAGTGTTCCGCCGTAACGAGATTTTAGTTTTTTTTATTTATTCGGTAATTAATAAATCAATTATTATATGCAATATGTTATTTTTATATATTTATTGCATTTTAGGATCAAAATAATTTTTGGCCATGGATAAATGGCTGAACTTAAATAAGAATAGCAATGACGCAGATAATAATGCTACAAACTCTTCTCAGGCAGGACAAAATATTGAAAAACAGGCATCTTATGTGCGAAAAAGAAAATATGATGAGTCTTTTCTTCAATTTGGCTTTGCATTTCAAAATTGTAAGGGTAATGAACAACCTCTTTGTTTGATCTGCAATGAATTATTGGCTCCGGAGAGTATGAAACCATCAAAATTAAAAAGACATCTTGAATCAAAGCATGTTTCGTATGTCAATAAATCAAAAGAATATTTTGAAAGACTGTATAAATCTTTAAATAAAGAAAAAAAATTCTTTGAAAAATTTATAACCGTTAGTGAAAAATGTTTACTAGCGTCATATGAAGTTTCATACTGTATTGCTAAAAATAAAAAGCCGTTCACCATTGGAGAAGATCTTGTATTACCTGCTGCTATTAAAATGGTAGAAATACTACATGGAAGTAAATATGGCGATGATATTCGAAAAATTCCTTTGTCGAACGACACTGTCTCGAATAGAATTTCTGATATTAACAAGGACCAATTAGTGCAACTTATTACAAGAATTAAAGAAAGCCCAAAATTTTCAATTCAGTTGGACGAAGCAACTGATATTACTAAATTGGCTCAGTTGTTAGTATATGTCAGGTACGTTTATAAAGAAAGCGTGGAGGAAGAATTGTTATTTTGTCGTCCTATGGAAGACCATACTACAGGGAAAGACATATATTGTAAAGTTGACGAATTTTTAAAAACTGAAGGTTTAAAATGGAAAAATTGCTGTGGAATATGCACAGATGGTGCAAGAGCGATGACCGGCAAAAATTTTGGTTTTAATTCATTTTTTCAAGCTGCTCATTATGATCATATAACTTTTACTCACTGCCTTATTCACCGAGAGGCCCTTGCAGCAAAAAAATTAGCACCAGAATTGAACGATGTGCTTCAGGATGCTGTTAAGATTATAAATTTTATTAAGAGCCATGCCCTTAACAGCCGCTTATTTTCAAATCTCTGTAAGGATACGGATTCCAACTACACAACTTTATTATTACATGCAGAAGTAAGATGGTTGTCAAGAGGTCAAAGTTTAAGAAGATTATTGCTATTAAAGGACGAGATCGAAATATTTTTAACCGAACGAAAATGTGAACTTGCTGCTTTTTTTCAAAATGGCTTATGGCTATCCAAGTGGCTATCCAAGCTGTGTTATTTGTCAGATATTTTTGCGAAATTAAACGATCTCAACTTGTCTCTCCAAGGAAAAAATTGCGATATATTTACTTCGAATGATAAAATTGAAAGTTTTATCAAAAAGATCAACATTTGGAAAAGTAGGGTAGAAAAAAATTTGTTCGAAATGTTTTCCAGTGTCGACAATTTTATAATCGAGAAAATTCATTGTAAAACTTTTATTGCAAAAATTATTGTAGATCACTTAAAAGTGCTAGAAACACAGTTCCTTACATATTTTATATTAAATATTGATTTCCAAAAAATAGTTTGGATTCAAAAGCCGTTTTAGATTGGCTTAAGTGAGATTGATCACCTGCCACTTAAAGCTCAAGAGGAATTTGCTGAGCTTTCGAGTGACTCAAACTTAAAACTACAATTTCAAAAAAAGTCCTTGACTGAATTCTGGATCGGAACTAGAACTGAATTTCCCACAATCGCTGATATGGCGTTAAATGTACTTCTGCCATTCAACACCACATATTTATGTGAAGTTACTTTCTCAGCTTTAACACATATTAAATCCCAGTATCGTTCAGCGCTAAAAAATGTTGAAGAGGTCTTACGTCCAGCAGTGTCAAACATTCCACCAAGATTTAATTTGTTATGCAATAAAAAACAGGCACATCCATCTCATTAAATTTTTTACTTTAATTTTAATTTAATACTTACCACTCAACGACTGCGTTCGAATATATTCGAGCGAACTAAGACGGTCAGAATCCCCTTTTATTTATGTTATTGCAAAAAATGCAATTTTGATGAAAAATAGGGCATATAATTTTTGTAACTATAATAAATACAATTTTACAATTTTTTGTGCAATTTTTTATTTTAGATTTTTGTATGTTTCAAAACGAATTCTAAAACTATATATTTTCATATGTATATGTATATTGTTACCTAATAAATAAATCATCAAAAAATATTAATTTATCTTTCTTTTATATTTATATGGGGTCGCCAAGAAACTCGCAATCATAAATGGGGTCGTGAATGAAAAAAGTTTAAGAAGCCCTGCGATGGACGAATCCACTTTGTAGTAGGGTGTGGACAGGTGTTTTTACCTTAGAGATGAGGGATCGTAATTTTCTGCCTGGGAGTTGTATGCATTTTATCCCATGTGATTTTAAGATTCTACAAACCTGTTGTGATAGGTTTGGGTAGTATGGGATAAAGGCGCTCGTGGCTGAGTCAACACCTTGGATGTTTCTGTTGGTCGCTTCGTGGTCGCATGTCTGTAGGTCACACCTGTCAAGGGTATTGATGGGATAGCCACACCTCGTAAGATCCGCCTTGACTCTAGCGATTTCGGTGCACCTCTCATTTACAGAGCTAGAGTTGTCCAGGCACGAGTTAGCAAGGTTCGTTCATGATGGGATAGCCACCCAGGTGTGGCTATCCCACCAATACCCTTGACAGGTGTGACCTATAGACACACGACCACGAAGTGACCAACAGAAACATCCAAGGTGTTGACTCAGCCATACTACCTTTGGGAGCGCCTTTATCCGATACTACCCAAACCTATCACAACAGGTTTGTAGAATCTTAAAATCACATGGGATAAAATGCGTACAACTCCCGGGCAGAAAATTACGATCCCTCATCTCTAAGGTAAAAACACCTGTCCACACCCTACTACAAAGCGGATTGGTCTACCGCATCTCTTGCCATGACTGCACTAGCTGTTACATCGGGGAAACTGGGAGACGGCTCGAAAAATGCCTTTCCGAACACAAAAGAGCAATCCGCTTAGCAGATGTGGAGCACTCAGCTATTGCCGAACACGTTTGGACAACCCACCACGACATTGACCCACACAGCGATGTCGTAATTGTGGATAAGTCCAGCCATTATCGGCGACACGCCTGGTTGGAGTCGTTAAACGTCAAATGCTCCAATACCTCAGTGAACAGGAACAGTGGTTGTCAAGTCCACCCTATCACCGAAACAGCAATCCTGTCTATTGACAAACGCTGGCCACGTCCACATACATCACAGCCACAGGCTTCAACATCCAACAATTAATCACGCACTTCACGTACAAGATTGGCTGTACACGCCCTCATACTCCATTCTAACGGTTAGTTTAACTGAAGAAGGTTGACTAAACAACCAAAAGCTTTTATTTGTATGTATCTAATCTAATATATGTATATTTCTTATTATTAAACTTGTCACAATCTATATTTTTGTATCCGTTTCGCTCTGAGCAACTGTAATTTAATAATAATTAATTATATATTGTTTTCCTGGTTCTCAGGAATTCAGAGACTCCGAGCATATTTAAAACAAATATTGCACATATATGTTTAATATAATAATTACTGTTTCTCGATGGTAGTGTGTGGATAATTTGTGGAAGTTTTCCACTAGTAATTCACTTGTCAGCATCTGGTGGGTGCAGGACTTGTGCATTCAGCACAAACAGATAACATAAACCTGGGCCTAGAGAAGGGCACCGGACAGCAGCTGCCTTGTATTGGCAGTGGTATAATACCTCACGTGTTTTTAGACTAGCTTTGTAGAGGTTCTTCGCCAAAGTAGATGAACTAGGTGGAGATTGATTTTTGCCTAGGAGCCACCCTTGATTCTGGGATACATGTACACAATGCACCAGGAGGTCAAATATAAATGCGTATATATGTGTAATGAGAATGTTAATGTATATATATATTTCTTCTTGTAAGTATTGTATATATATGTAATACTTGTGTGTACAATGGAAAAATGAAATGGAAATGCTTCCATCCCTTCTGTTGCTCAGTCATAATGTTATAAAATGGTTTCATCTTTTCTGCTCTGATGGAGAAGTTTAATTTATTCTTAAAATAATATTCATAGTCCCTATTTTCCATGGTGGGTGCAAGCCTGGAGATATTTCAAGTGATCTTTTTAGATACCACTAGCAAGTTCCCTCTATTTTCCCTTAACACAGGCAGAATTCACTTTTGATTTATGATCCCTATTATTGATATTTACTTCTAATTCAGCAGTAAACGATTCCATAGTTGAAGTAAATTGATTAGAGCCTCTTTTTTGGTATAGATGCATATGACTGAACATTTATCTTTAAATTTGAACTCAATGATTATTGTACTGAAAACGATCTATAGAAGGAGGTGTGGTTATCCATTATCATTATAAAATTGTAATTATGATATTTTCTTTACGTTTAGAGTGCTAATTTTGTATCAAAGGATATATGGGATTCTTTGTTCATAATAATATAGGAAGTAATAAAATTCTCTGTCATATTCCTCGAGTTATAATCCTGCATGGTAATTTTTTTTTTTTAATTAATATCTGTTTGAATGTGGGAATTAACACTTATTTCTCTGGTAAAGCCATTACATTTAGCACTCCTTTGCTGATTGAAGTAAGCATTACTGGATGGTCCATTTGTAATAAGATGGTTTTTTTAGATACCACTAGCAGGTTCCCTCAATTTTCCCTTAACACAGTCAGAATTCACTTTTGATTTATGATCCCTATTATTGATATTTACTTCTAATTCTGCCTTAAATGATTCCATAGTTGAATTAAATTAATTTAGAGCCTCTTTTTTGATATAGACCTTTGGCATTACAAGAATGCAAAATGCGATGACCTGCGAGATTTTTTTTCTTCTTTTTCTTGGTCGGACTACTGTTTCAAAACTTCTGATGTCAACTTTTGCTCTGATTGTGTCAGTGAATTTATTCTTGTAGGAATGAAATCCTTTATTCCCCACTTCACTTTAAAATTTCGTTCTTTATCTAAACCTTGGTTTTCCAATAAATGTGTAAGGCTGTTCAAGCAAAGAATGTTGCATATCGTAATTGGCTTGTTTCCAATTATTCAGTTTCATTTTCTGCCTACACCAAATCTCGCAACAATTGTAAAGCAGTCATTAATCAGTCCAAACTAGATTCTGAACAGGCTAAGAGTAGAAAACTTGCTTCTTGCCCTAATGGTAACCGAGCATTCTGGTCTGTTGCCAAAGCCATTTGTTGCAACTTTTGCCCATCTCTGCTCCCACCTCTGTCAAAACCAGATGGTTCTGTTGTCACTTCAACCAAGGATAAAGCTGACCTGTTAGCATCGCATTTTTCTTCCAACTCATGTATTAATGATCTTGGTAAAACACCTCCCATCATTCCCAAAACGCTCCACTCAATGCCTCCTGCGGTGATATTCTGACTTATGTTACCCATTTATGGACAAATTCAATGAAAAGTTCGGTGAAACACAAGCAGTTGCTCGACATCTCAAAGGCTTTCGATCGTATTTGGCATAAAGGTCTTCTGAACAAGCTTCCATCTTATGGTTTGCCAACCGTTTTTTGCAATTCATTATCCAGTTTTCTCTCTGATCGCTCACTGAGGGTGATGGTAGATGGCTGTCTGTCTTCTAATTTCTCCACTAATGCTGGTGTCCCTCAAGGTTCAGTTCTTTCCCCCACTCTTTTCCTCTTGTATATTAATGACCTTCTTCCATTGACCGGAAATCCTATCCATAGTTTTGCCCATGATAGCACATTGCATTTCACTTTCCATTTTGAAAAACCTTGCCCAGCTCAATCAGCTTCAACTTCTCGAATATCCGCTACCAATTCCTTAAATGCTGATCTCCAGGTAATTCTCCAGTGGGAAAAAGACAACTTAGTTGATTTCAATCCTTCTAAAACTCAGTCTTGTCTTATATCTCGCAAAAAGGATTCTTCTGCTCCTATTCTTATCTTTGGTGACACTCCAATTTCTAGGCAAAATGATATATCTCTTTTGGGTATTACCCTGACTTCTAATCTCTCTTGGCACAATATTGCTTCCTCTGCATCTAAAAAACTTGGTTTTCTCTTTCGCTCTTGGCGTTACTTTTGTTCCAAACAGCTGTTCACTCTGTACAAATTGCAAATCCACTCTACCATGGAATATTGTTCCCACATCTGGGGCGGTGCCCCCAAAACCTCTCTCAGGCTTCTAGATTCCATTCAGAAGAGGGCAGTTAGGTTAATTAATGACTCCTCTCTAACAGTCTCTCCATTCTCTGTCTCATAGACATACTGTTTCTGCTGCATGCCTTTTCTACAGATACTTCTACGGGCACTGTTCTTCTGAATTGGCTTCTATAATTCCCGCTCTCTTTTTCAAAACAGTCCGAACATGTGCCGCCACCAGCCAACATCCATTTACTGTCCAACTTCAAACCCACAGACCCAAGTTTTTATCTTCCTTGTTTATTCATTCAACTGCCATTTTCTGGATCAACCTTCCTTCATACGTATTTCCTGAAAATTACAGTCTACAGAAGTTCAAGTCTAATGTCAACAAATATCTTCTTTTGTCTTCTCAAACTCCAATCCAAGCATGGTACTAAATAATATAGGTTCTAATACCTCTCATGTTTGGGGGTTTCATAAAAAAAAAAAAAAAAGATGCATATGACTGAATGACTGAACATAATAAAAAAATATTATGTTATCCATAACATTTTCCATTTCATTTCTTTAAAGAAACTTTTGAGCTCTTGTAATTCTGAATATGTTTTTGATTGAGTTGAGCAAGTTTAGATGATCCAGATCCATTATTCAAACCTGGTTGTTCATTGTTTTCTAAACAAGGAAATATGAAAGTTCTAAAGGAGTCTTTATAGATATAGTCCAATTTGTCCATCAATGAGCAAGCTTTGTAAAAACCCATTCCCATTCTTCATGCCCAAGAATTTTTTAGAGATATCCAGTTTTAGTGTCAAATTCTGAAGAAAGCATCTAGTTTGCACTTTATTTAAGTGACAAAATTCAAACTCAGGTTGAAAGGCATTAGGAATGTTTTTGAAAGGGTCTTTATAAACTGAGGTCTGTTCCTCAATGTGACAAGGGGAAAATGAGGAGTAATCGTTATTTTTGTACACATTTTTGAAGATTTTAAAGATAACAAATTGACTTTGTCATATGTAAATTTCAGTGACTTCAAAATAGTTAAACCATCACATGTTTTACATAAATGAGTAGTTATAGTTACACGAATGATACAACAATTCTTATTACAGATAAAACAAGAATTTCATTTTTTGTTGCCTTCTAGAGGCAATGAAAGCTTTTGAATAACCTTTGAGAAGTTGATAGATCATCCACATATCCAGCTCATTCTGAGGCATATTGGCGATATAAGAATATTAAGAAATAAAAGATGATTTAAAATTCTTGCTCTATTAAAATGATACAGAATTCAGAATTCGGAAACCAATTCAAAAATATTTTCACTGTCTTCCAACTTTTAATTGGTTCTAAAGGGCAAGTCTGAAATAACATTAGAGACACAGACAGAACAAGTTTACCTGAGGTGACTTAATTTTTAAAATAAACATTTAAAAATATATACTTTAATTTTAAAAAATTATTAAATTACAAAAGTACAATTAAAATAATACAATTCTTCTCTTTCTTTTTGGAAGTGCCTTCAACAACCCAGTCTGAACAGCAGTGCCATTGTTATAAAGAAACTGACTCAACATTTCTGAAGAGGTGCAAAGACTGCTACAGTATTTTCCTTGATAGCAAAAATCCACCAACGGAAAAGTGTTAGGCAGGCTAATGTTTAAAAGCATACTGTTCTAGTAAACAATCTTGTGGTTGTATTTTTTTTCAGTGAAATTTAATTTCTAGTGCAGTGTGGACTTTTGAACTCATGCTTTTTCTGAAAATCACCTGTTTTTTGATTGTTTTGGCAAATAAAAATTATTTTTCTTCTACCTACAAATACCTAATTCTCCAGATTTTGAAAAATGAAAAGTTCATTGGTATGTTATTGAGAACTGTGCCTCTTCATTTTTTTTTTTTTTTTTTTAATTTTTGTAAATGTGAACTTTTTATTTAAAAATAAATGAATTGTTTTTACTCCTCAATTTTTTTTTTAATATTGTTAATTGCTTATTGGTAAAATATTGGTAAATGTATTCATTTCTTTAATAATTCCTCATTGCAGTGATGAGCAGTAGAGAATATTCAACCAGGTGGGGAAAAAAAATCTCAATTCAGATCTTTTTTTTCTTTCTTGCTCTTGACAGCCAAGTTTGAACAGCAGTGTAATTTAAACAATACTTTGACTCAACATTTCTGAAGAGATGAAAAGTCTGCTACAGTATTTTTTTTTGAAGAAATTATAATCATAATTTATATTAGTTCCAGAATTGCATTATAGAATTTGTATTGAATCTATAATGCATTATGGGAAATAAATATATATATATATATATATAATTCAATTTATAAAAACTTGAAGAGGTATATTAAAGAATTGTAATATGGTTTATGGAATAGGGATACTGCATTTTATAGCAGAAGGAACCCAAAGACTATAATGGATATATAAGTTAATTGAGAGGATGAAAATAAAAAATGAACAATAAACAGAGATTGGAACTATGGAAAACACTGAAAATTAAGAGAAAATAATAAGGAAGTACTTATTGCTGAATAATTCATGATTTCAACATCTTCACCAGGGATCAACCATATAAATCACTGGAAAGACAGCAAAAAGTGGACCTCTGTTTCTGACATGAAATATATGCTTACATATGGGGGTAGAAGTAAGGGAAAATTGAATTTGATGGTAATGGAAGTTAGACCTAAACATCAAAATAAGCACAGGTATAGTGAACGCACATTTCATGGCTAATCCAACAGAGGCAGAAAGCAAAAAGGAAGGTTAAAATCAGGTATAACTCACTGGCTCCGATGAGGTATGCAGCCAAAGAAAACTTTCTGAATCCGATGAAATAAGCCTAAAGGAACTAATGTAGTTAGAAAAGGATGTTAGTATTCATTAAGATTATTACTATATTTAACACCACTCATATACTATGTGAAATTAATAATATAGTTTATTAAGCAATTGCCTAACCCACTATACATTAAGGTGACGTTTCGGGCATAATGCCAATATCCATCATCCGACCATGCTATTGGGTTATAAATTTGATTATATTACAGAAGGGGTTATAAATTTGATTATATTACAATATTACAATAACAGTTACAATTATTACAATTACAAAATCGTTAATTAATTGTGAATTTTAAGTCTAAAGTTTTAAGTTTGAATTACTGTTACAATAGAAAATAATTATTAATTTAAGTAAATCTTACCTGCTGACAGACTCCTACTTGCTGATGCTGCCAGAAACCTGATGTGCATCCAGGCAAGAGGTGCTGCCAGCAGTTAATTTATAGGTGCTGGATTAAGTCAATTAGCCAATAGAATGGTGCCAAGTTTTCTATCCTGGATCCCTTGATTTTTGTGTAGTGGAAACCTCGGGTGACCTTTGCTTTTATACTCTGGACATCACTGTGCAGGCTTATTCTGGGGGTCTGGAAGGGGTTGTATGTAGGCTGCTCATCTGGATTATTTTCTTTTCTTGATGTTTCATTTCCTCTTCTATTTTCTTATTGAAAAGGTGGAAATTTTGCGGGTTGAATTTGACTCCCTGTTTTCCATTGATTGCTGAGGCTTCAAACTTTTTATGAAGAAGACTTCTTTGAATTTCCTTCTGTTGTATTGGTTGTCTGTAGAGAGAATTCCGGTGTTGTTGAAATCCCATGTGTAACCACATTGAAATGCATGTAGGGCTGTGTCAGACTTTAGGACTCTTCCATATTGTACATCTTTTTTATGTTCTTTGATTCTGCTATTTAATCTTCTATATGATTTTCCTATATAAGTACCCTAACACCTACAGTCTATTTTATATATAGGACCTCTAGGGTTGTAGGGGTTATTGGGCTGTTGTTTTAAGATCTGCTTGATGGAGGCTGTACTCCTGAAAAAGGTGGAGATACAAAATTTCCTAACTCCTTTTTCTATTTTTGTACTGATTGTTGGTATGTAAGGTATGCATGTGGAGGTTCTTCTGTCCCTGCTGGGATGGGGTTGTGTGACAGTCTGGGAGATGTCTTCTATGGCACTGTTAATGTGTTGAGGAAATCAGCTTTTCATGGCAAGCCTGGTTATTGTTTGTAGTTCTTGTTGGAGATTTTCTTCTTTACAAATTCTATGAGCTCTTAGGATGAGGGACTTGAGAGCACTGATTTTTGTTGAAAAAGGATTGCAGGATTTGTGGTTTAGGATGGTCCCAGTGTCTGTAGGTTTTCAGTAAACTTCCATAAGTAGCCATGGGGGTTTTAACATTAGCATTAATAGAGGCATGAAAAAAAGCAGGGGAAAAAAAAAAAAAAATCTTCCCATTTGACCCATCCATTCACTCCAAAAGTTTTAATCCTTCCTTGAATTTATTTAAGCTATTAGTGGAGTCCCTCAGGGTTCAGTATTGGGGCCTTTATTGTTTTCTGTATTTATAAATGATATTGATGATGGTATATCAGGCTTAATGTCCAAGTTTGCAGACGATACAAAGGTTGGCAGGGTTGTCAAGGACACTACTGACACTATGCTGCTGCAACAGGATTTGGAAAGGTTGAGCAGATGGGCTTCGAGGTGGCAAATGAAGTTTAACATTGACAAATGTAAAGTACTACATATGGGAAACAGCAACCCCAGAGCAACGTATCAACTCTGTGGTACTACACTGACAGTGGTAGAGAATGAAAGGGACCTGGGGGTGGTGGTGCAGGCAGATATGAAGTTCTCTGAGCAGTGCAGACGAGCTGCAAGAGTAGCTCATGGTGTATTGTCAATGATATATAGAAATTTTTCTAGCAGGGATAAGGAGGTGATTATTCCCTTGTATAAGGCAATGGTCAGGCCACACCTAGAGTACTGTATACAGGCCTGGAGGCCTCATTTCAGGAAGGATGTAGAGCTGCTGGAACGAGTACAGAGAAGGGCAACTAGATTGGTGAATGGGACAAAGGGGTTCTCTTACGAAGAAAGGCTTAAGTTTTGCAAATTACAGTGTCTGGAAACTAGGCACCAGCGGGGTGATCTGATAGAGGTGTACAAAGCCTTGAATGGTTTGAGCATGCTCAATGCTGATGGGATTCTTCCTCTAGCTCAGAAAAATCACCTGAGAGGGCATAAATTCAAATTGAGGAAAGACAGATGTAGGATAGATGTGCGGAAATTTGCCTTTAGCCAGCGGGTGGTTGGTGGGTGGAACAGACTTCCATCCCTTGTCGTGGAAGTTGATAGCCTAAATAAGTTTAAGGCTCAGCTGGACAGGTATTTCGAACGAACAGAGGGGTGAAGTGGAAGTGGTTATTTTTATTTATTTATGTTACTTTTTTTTTTTTTTTTTTTTTTTTTTGGCTGATGCTGCATAAGCTTGCTTTCTTGCATCAAATGCCTCTACTAATGCTAATGCTAATGCTAATGCTATCAACTTCCACAACGACAAATGGAAGTTTGTTCCAGCAATCAACCACCGGCCAGCTAAAGGCAAATTTCTACACATCTTTTCTTAATTTGAATTTGTTCCCTCAGGTGAGCAATAGAAAGAATTCCATCAGCATTGAGCTTGCTCAAACCATTCAAGGCCTTATACACCTCAATCTCATCTCCTCACAGGTGTCTAATCTCCAGATGCTGCAATTTGCAGAACTTAAGCCTTTCTTTGTAACACCAACCCTTTGTTCCCCTCACCAATCTCATTGTCCTTCACTGTACTTGTTCCAACAGCTCTACATCCTTCCTAAAACGAGGCCTCCATTCCTGTATGCAGTACTCAAGGTGTGGCCTGACAATTGCCTTATACAAAGGGATAATCACCTCCTTATCCCTTCTAGCAAAATTCTTGTATATCATTGACGAGATGCATGGGTTTTTCTGACAGCTTGCCTGAATGGCTCAGAAAACTTCATATCTGGCTACACAATAACCCCCAGGTCTTGTTCATTCTCCACTACCCTGAGAATGCACAGTTTGTATATACCCTGGGGCTATTGCTACCCATATGCAGTACTTTGCTTTTGTCAATGTTAAACTTCAGTTGTTACCTCTCAATCCATCTGCCCAACTTTTCTAGACCCTGTTGATCTAGAAAAGTTGGGCAGATGGGCATGTTGTCATTACTGTCATTAATAATCTTGCCAACCTTTGTATCATCTGCAAACTTGCACATTAAGCATAAGGATATTAAGTGTTTTTTGTGACAGGATGTCTAGGAAACAAAGGCTGCTTTTGTTCTTTTCTATTTCCATTTCGAATTTGATTTTTTGGTAGTTAGCATTAGCATTAGCATTAGTAGAGGCATTTGATGCAAGAAAGCAAGCTTATGCAGCATCAGCCAAAAAAAAAAAAAAAAACCACTTCCACTTCACCCCTCTGTTCGTTCAAAATACCTGTCCAGCTGAGCCTTAAACTTATTTAGGCTATCAACCTCCACCACAAGGGATGGAAGTCTGTTCCACCAACCAACCACTCGCTGGCTAAAGGCAAATTTCCGCACGTCTATCCTACATCTGTCTTTCCTCAATTTGAATTTATGCCCTCTCAGGTGATTATTCTGAGCTACAGGAAGAATCCCATCAGCATTGAGCATGCTTAAACCATTCAAGGCTTTATACACCTCTATCAGATCACCTCGCTGGTGCCTAGTCTCCAGACACTGTAATTTGCAAAACTTAAGCCTTTCTTCGTAAGAGCACCCCTTTGTTCCATTCACTAATCTTGTTGCCCTTCTCTGTACTCGTTCCAGCAGCTCTACATCCTTCTTGAAATGAGGCCTCCAGACCTGTATACAGTACTCTAGGTGTGGCCTGACCATCGCCTTATACAATGGAATAATCACCTCCTTATCCCTGCTGGAAAAATTCCTGTATATCATTGACAATACTCCATGAGCTACTCTTGCAGCCCGTCTGCACTGCTCAGGGAACTTCATATCTGCCTGCACAACCACCCCCAAGTCCCTTTCATTCTCTACCACTGTCAGTGTTGTACCATAGAGTTGATACGTTGCTCTGGGGTTGCTGTTTCCCATGTGTAGTACTTTACATTTGTCAATGTTAAACTTCATTTGTCACCTCTCAGCCCATCTGCTCAACCTTTCCAGATCCTGTTGCAGAAGCATAGTGTCAGTAGTGTCCTTGACAACCCTGCCAACCTTTGTATCGTCTGCAAACTTGGACATTAATCCCGATATACCATCATCAATATCATTTATAAATACAGAAAGCAATAATGGACCCAACACTGAACCCTGAGGGACTCCACTAATAACATCAGTCCACGATGAGCAGTGTCCATTGATTACCACTCTCTGTCTTCTCCCCCTCAACCACCCCTTTATCCATAGCAGCAATTTGCCTCCAATGTCACACTGCTCCAATTTGTGTAGCAGTCTTCCATGTGCAACAGTATCAAAAGCCTTTCTAAGATCCAAGTATATAATATCAAAGTTATTCCCTGCATCCAGTTCTTTTGTGACTGCATCATAGTATCCAATCAAGTTGGTCAGGCAAGACTTCCCCTTAACAAAACCATGCTGTGTCTGAGCTATAACTGAAGTCTTGTCTAAATGATCCTGCAGTGCGTCTTTAACCAGTGCCTCCATTAATTTTCCTGGAACAGAAGTCAAGCTCACAGGTCTATAATTACTTGTGTCAGCCTTTGATCCTCCTTTGTGAATTGGGGTCACATTTGCACATTTCCAGTCTATGGGTACCTCCCCTGAGTCCAAGGAAGCTCTCATAATTATGGCTAAGGGTTTGCTTACTTCCTTTGCTGCCTCCTTTAATATAACTGGATAGATCCCATCCACCCCGGGTGCCTTTCTTTTGTTTATCTTCAACAGTTTCTCCTCCACTTTACTCCCAGTTATTTCAAGATTCTGTAACTTACTGCTAGAGTTGAATACACCTCTGGCATTCCCCTCGCTGAATAACTCCTCATGTGTGAATGTCGATGCAAAATATTCATTTAGTTTGTTAGCCACCTGAGCAGGATCATCAACACTTGACCCATCAATATCAAGTGGACCAATCTGATTCATCCCTTTCCTTCTAGAGTTTACATAAGTAAAGAACTCTTTGCTGTTTTTCTTTGCATCCCTTGCCAAGGATTTCTCGTAATCTGCCTTTGCCTGCCTAACCTCCTTTGTAACTTGGTTGCATATCAACTTGTATCTATCATAGGCTTCTGTGTCATGTGTTAATTTGTAAGTATCCCATGCATTTTTCTTCTCTGCCATATGCCTCATTAGTTCATCTGACATCCATTTTGGCCTAAACCTTGAACAATATTTCTTAGTTGGTATGTAAAGCCTAGTAGCTTCCAAGATAAGTTCTTTGAATGCTTCCCATTTTGAATTTGCTGTTGGTAACATCATCAGTTGGTCCCACTGTATAGAATTTAAATACTGTCTCAGTCCATCGTAGTCGCCTTTACGGAAGCAATAACCCTTCCCTTTACCCCTAATGGTAGTTACCTCTTTGAGTAAATCCCACTTCAGCACACTGTGATCACTGCCACCTAGTGGTTCGTTTATCTGCAGATTCTTAATGCATGAAGAATCACTGCTGATAATCAAATCAAGAGTATTACTCCCTCTAGTTGCCTCCCGAACATGCTGATGTAGAAAACAATCATCCAATAAATCCACAAAAGCCCTGCTAGTGTGTGAGTATTGTAAGAGCATCAAAGAATTTTTTGTAAGTTTTCTGTTCCGTGGCTCTGGATAGCTATTATATCATCAGCATACCTACTTCAGAATTTAGAATTTTTTTAGGTTGGTTTTCCAGGAATTCTTCTATTTTTTCAATTTTTTCATAAATATTTCTGCCAGAGGCACGATGCTGAGGTAAAAAATCTGCGTATAAAATCATCCGTTGAATGTGAAAAGGGGTTTTCATAGGAAGATATCAATGAGATCTATTATTTCTGCAACTGATAGAGGCTTTGGGCATCCTAGAAGGATGTGGCTGTCTATTGTTGATTTGGTAGAGTAAGCAGCAGGCATTAGCCTGCTACTTACTCTACCGAGCCAACATTAGTGACTGCATTGGCATCATTTAGGAAGTGATGTAATTTGCATCAGTTCCTTTTCACATTTTTATCAAAGATATTTTCTCATAAAACATCTTTTGTGCATACAATACTTTTTATAAGGCTTTTCTTCACTGGTGGTTAGATTGTTGGTCTTAGATCCTCTAGTAATCTGTGTTGTGTAGAAGTTGAATGGATGCCATCCTTGGCTTGATTGTCCTGAATGTTCCTTTCAGACTTCCTAGCCCACCTCCACAACAGTTTAAGGAAATTCAGGACAATCAAGCCAAGGATGCCATCAATATGTATGTGTGAGATATTGCCTTTGTGTAAGGCAATATTCTATTACAGGTAAAGTGTTAGAAATTATCCTACTGTGAGGTAAGATAAATTTCTAACATGCTGGGTTGACACTGGAGAACCGGAAATTAATGTCCTGGTCTAATGAGTCCAAATACCTGGTGCAACAGAAGTCCATGGACCTATAATGCATGGTGCCCACTAACCAGGCAGATGGTGATGGCTGCTTAATATGAGCATGTTTTTCTGAACAGAACTAGGACCCCTGGTGTTTGCGGGTCATCATTTCGCTGGTGAAATCTACTGGCAGCTCTTAGGAGACCACGTGTGCACCCTGCCATGTTGCATTTTTCCCTGGACAGAAATTGACTTCCAAGACAACATACTGTAAATATTGTACAGTATCATCGGGCCTGCAATGTGCACAAGTGGTTTGAGGAACACAATGAAGATAGCACCCTTCTTGATTGGTCTCCAAATTTGCTTGACTTGATTTCAATTGAACACTTCCTAGAAGTGTTCAGTTGAAATCAAGTCAACCATCATCTGTTCTGACAGATGATGATTGTGCAGCCATCATCTGTTCTGACACTGTGGAATGCCTTGCAGGCAGCATAGCTGCAGATCCCTGTGGATGTCTTATGACATCTATTTAGTGGAGTCAATGTCTAGGTGAATAGAGGCTGTTAGGTGGTCATAATTCACTGGTAACTCAGTGTGTGTATATATAAAAAGAAAATGATTTGATAATAGAGAGCTATTAAGTGCTCGATAATTCCTATATTCTATTATATTATGAAACAACAGGGATTGCCTTTATTTTAGATACAGGAAGCTTCTTTTCCAACCAACTCTCCTGATCCAACGCACTAATAATTCTTTGGGAAGGCGATATCAATTTTACAAAACATGTGGGACATCAATCTCTTAATCAATCAATTTGAACAATTTAATCAATCAGCTGAATCAATTTCTTAACGCCTTTAAATATTCTTCCACCCAGATTTCTCTAACGACAGAAATAAATGAATTAACTAGAAGATTCTCAAATAGTTACCTGCTAACCCATATAAACAAAGTTAAAACAATAGCTAAAACATGAAAAAATAAATAACAACCTCATAACAAACATTGCACAAAAATCTGACAAGACCAAAATACATTTCATCACCATTCCATATATCGAGTACTGGTACAATAAACTTAACCAAATATGCAAGGGAACCGACATGAAAATCATAGCAAAACTCATGAACAAATTATACACATTCTTCAGAAATCGACCTTCAAACACCACATTCAAATCACAGCATGACCTAGTATACAGCATCCCATGCAAAAATTGCGATGCTGTTTATGTAGGATCTACCATGGGAGTGGCACAGCTTCAAGCAAAACAACACCAAGCTTCGGTGCAGGTGGGTCGTTCAAATGCATCGGAACTTTCGTTCCAATCAATAAATGAACGACATTCATTCGGCTTTAATGAAACAAAAATTATAAATATTCAACACAACTACCACAAACTACTTATTGCGGAAACCTTAGATATGAAACTACAAGAAACTTCAATCAATATCCGTAGACCATTCCTATTGTCCGTCGATTGGTCACTTATATGCATGCGTGAAGAACAAACACTACAACTTAAGACAAAAGTTTTGAATTAATTGTGAGTTGCTCTATTCCTGTGAACATGATGCCCTGAAAAGTTCTAGTCCAACTTAAGGAATGTAGAGAATAATCCCCCCCATATACATTAAACTTTTTAGACCCCTAAATTTAACTCTAATGTCAAGCTACTGGACTAAAGAAAATAATCGGTCCATATTTATTAAGCAGTTTAGACCTTCAAAATTTAATTTTATGTCAATCCACGTAACGGTTTCCTTGCTGCCAGAGGTATGGTGTTTGAAGACAAGTCTTGAGCACTCAAGGTTGAAACCGAGGGGTCTGAATACTACGGTTCTGACAGTGGGGAAGATGTCCCACATGTTCTGTAAAATTGATATCGCCTTCCCAAAGAATTCTTAGCGCGTTCGACCAGGAGAGTTCGTTGGAAAAGAAGCTTCCTATATCTATAATAAAGGTAATCCCTGTTGTTTCATAATAAAAAGAAAATGAAAAAGGAAGGGAGTTTTGTGGACAAAGGCCACTGAGAGAATTAAATATAAGTGATATGAGTTAACAGCATGAAGAAATATAGAAAAAAAGAGTCCTCATCATCATCATCAGCCATTTTCAATCCACTGCAGGATGAAGGCCTCTCCAGCAACTTTCCAGTTCCTTCTGTTTTGAGCACTGGCCATCCATTTACTACACAGAAACTCATGAATTTCATCTATCCATCTCTGCCTTTGTCTTCCAGGTTTTCTTCTAGCTCCACTTGGGTACCATTCTGCTATTGTCATAGTCCATCTGTCATCATGTCTTCGAGCTATGTGTCCTGCCCAAGACCATTTTAGTTCTTTAGTTTTGATAAGAATGTCCTTTACTTGATTTTGCTACCTAATCCATGTGTTTCTCTTCTTATCTAACAGTCTGATTCCCAATATAATTCGTTTCATTCTTCGCTGTGTAGTTCTCAGCTTCTCTTCCATTCTTTTGGTGAGGGCCCAAGTTTCACTTCCATAAGTCATGGTGGGGAGTATACATTGGTTCATTATTTTACATTTCAGACAAACTGGGATATTGCTCTTCAGTATGTGACTATATTTTCTGAATGCTATCCATCCAAAATTTATTCTTCTCTTGACTTCCAGCCATTTATCATTATTACAGCTAATAACTTGTCCCAGATAAGTATATGACTCCACCTTTTCAATTACTGCTCCTTCAATCATTATTTCCCTTTCTGTGGCATGCTTGTTCATCATTACTTTTGTTTTAGCCATATTCATCTTTAGTCCAAAATCCTTACAAACCGTGCATAACTGATTAAGATTTTCCTCTAATTCTTTGGAATCGTGGCTTATGACCACAATGTCATCTGCAAATCGTAAATGGTTTAGGTACTCTCCGTTCACATTGATTCCTTTCTGCGACCAGTCTAATCTTCTGAAAGCTTCCTCAAGGGCAGCAGTAAACAGCTTCGGAGATATTGTGTCTCCTTGTCAAACTCCTTTCTCAATTTTAAATTTCCTACTGTCTTTGTCTAGTCTAATAAAGGAGGTAGCACTCGCATATATTTTCTTCAAAATCATAATATATGGGGTATCTATACCTTGTCTTTCCAGTGCCCGAAACATTGCCTTATGCTGTATGGAGTCAAATGCCTTTTCATAATCTACAAATGCCAGGCATAATGGTGTTTTATATTCATTTGCTTTCTCCATTAGTTGTGATATTACGTTAAGGTGATCCATAGTTGAGAATCCTGTCCTGAAGCCAGCTTGCTCTTTCGGTTGATTTTCATCAATTATTCTTTCTAATCTGTTAGTAATGACCCTTGTGAACAAATTGTAGATGTGGGATAACAAGCTAATTGGTCTATAATTTCCAGTTTCTGATTTATCTCCTTTCTAATGCAGCAAAACTATGATTGCATTATTCGACTGCTTAGGCGTCACACCTTTTCTAATGCACTTTGTGAAGAGCCTTGCAAGTTTTTGTATTATGTTTCTTCCTCCCAATTTTAACAACTCTACAGTAACTTCATCTTCCCCCGGGGCTTTCTGATTCTTCATTTTCTTCAATGCATGTTCTACCTCATCAGGAAGAATATCAGGTATGTCGTATGTGTTGCTACTCTGCAATCCATCTTCCTCACTGCTGGCATCATTCCCCTGCTCCTTGTATAATTCTCTATAGTAGTCTTCTGCTATTTGAATTATGCCTTCTCTGCTGTTTATAAGTACACCATCGCTATTCTTCAGTTTCAGTATCATTTGTCTTTCTGTATTACTGCTCATGGCTGCTGATTTAAATCGTTTGTTTTCCCTTAATGCTTGTTCTACTTTTCTTGTGTTAAATCTTCTTATGTCCTCTCTGAGTCCCTTTCTAATGGCTTTGCATAACTCGGTATACTCAATTTTCTCCCTGTCAGTGTTTTTCTTGCTTTTCATTTGTTGTCTTCGATTCATCACGACAAGTGTTTCTTGACTAATTTTTTTCTTCTTTGGATTTCTTTTTCCCTATAGGTTTTTTGGGCTTTATCACTTTCAGAAAGTTGTAATATTCCTCGTTGATATCTTGGTTCTGAGCAGTCTGCAGAAGCTCAAACTTGTTCTTAAATTCCAGTACATACTGCTTTTTCTCCTCTTCTGTTATCTCAAAGACCTTTGTATTATTTACTCGAGTCAGTTTTTTCCTTTCCTTTCCTACATCTATATCAAGTGTACATCTTATCATTCTTGATCACTTCCAGCATTTACCTTATTCAGGACAGTAACATCATTCACAATATATCTTCTGTTAGTGAGGATGAAGTCGATTTCATTAGTAGTTAATCCATTTGGACTCTTCCATGTCCACTTTCTGTTCACCCTTTTCTTGAAAAAAAGTGTTCATTACTGACAGTCCTTGAGATTCTGCAAATTCCACAAGTCTTTCACATCTTTCATTTCTTTCACCAATTCCAAAATTTCCTATAGTTCCCCTTTCTGCGCTGTTTTGTCTTTTTCCAACCTTAGCATTGAAGTCCCCCATAATAATAGTGTAGTGGGTTTTCAGCTCATCTAGAAGACTCAATTTCGGTGTACATTTCTTCAACCTCTTCATCATCATGGCTCGATGTTGGTGCATAAATCATTATAATCTTTAGCTTGTACCTCTTAGAAATCTTGAGTATTAGTCTTGACACCCTTTGTGATGTACTTTTGAATTCCAAAATGTTTTTTATATCTTTATGGAACCCAACTCCACCAACTCCATCTGCTGTATCCATTGGTGTACAGCAGATTTCCACTTGATACACTTATAAGTGATTCATTTCTTCTTCTTGTTTCAGCCAAACCTATGATATTCCAATTCACATTTTCTAATTCCTTTTCCAGCTCTAATATCCTGTCTTCACTGATGAGTTATCTTACATTATAACAGGCCAAGTTCGGCGCCTCCATAGCCAGGTGGGCAGGAGCAGAAGTGCGTAGCACACGTTTCTTGATTAGACTGGGGTTCGAGCCCATGACCACCAAATATGGAGGATGCGGAAAGGTCAGGGAATGACTACCACATATACCCGGAGCAATATGGCCTTACTTGCTAATGCTGCTAAAAAAAAAAAAAAAAACAAAACAGGCCAAGTTCAGTTTCCGTGCATGGCAGCCTGGTCGTACCCAGAGATTCTTAGCACCCTCTGCTTCCACTCTGATCCTCTCACTGCCGTAAGAGGGAGAGTGAAAGCTGCTGGGGACTGAGGGCCATTTGTTTTGTCGTGCTGTCATATGCTGGAGGGTTGTCTTTTCCTCTTCACGCTGACCAGGCGTCTTGAAGAGAACCACTCTACACGTTCGTTGCCACCTAATTGATGTAACAGGGCTTACCATCAAGAAGGTGTGCATGAGTGGATTTTAGGGAGGCAAGCCAACCGGACTTCTTCTAAATCTTCTGTAATAGAGAGATATTGGATCCATCACTGTTTTAGGCTGAGTGTCTGATAACACACAGGATACCTGTTCCCCCTCTAAGAAAAAAAAGAAACAAAACATAAATATACAAATAAAAATAGATAAATATATTGCCATATAATGCACAACCATAGTGTCATTTTCAAGAGTCAACCACAGATTGCACGAAAAAATTATGTCATTCTTTCTTGAAATTTTAGTGGTTCATTTTTGAAAACGACATCAGAGTTGTGCATTATATGGCAATATATACAAAAAATTAACAATCTGCCAAAATTCAAGTTCATTGCCAACAAGTATCATATCTTCCTAATTTGCAATACAAGAATTGTATTTAGTACTATAGGTTTTAATGCCTTTCATATTTTAGCATTAGCATTAGTAGAGGCATTTGATGCAAGAAAGCAAGCTGCAAAATGCTGATGCTGCAGCCAAAATTTTTTTTGGCTGCAGCATCAGCCAAAAAAAAAAAAAAAAAAAAAACAACTTCCACTTCACCCCTCTGTTCGTTCGAAATACCTGTCCAGCTGTGCCTTGAACTTATTTAGGCTATCAACTTCCACGACAAGGGATGGAAGTCTGTTCCACCTACCAACCACCCGCTGGCTAAAGGCAAATTTCCGCACATCAATCATACATCTGTCTTTCCTCAATTTGAATTTATGCCCTCTCAGGTGATTATTCTGAGCAAGAGGAAGAATCCCATCAGCATTGAGCATGCTCAAACCATTCAAGGCTTTGTACACCTCTATCAGATCACCTCGCTGGTGCCTAGTCTCCAGACGCCGTAATTCACAAAACTTAAGCCTTTCTTTGTAAGAACACCCCTTTGTTCCATTCACTAATCTTGTTGCCCTTCTCTGTACTCGTTCCAGCAGCTCTACATCCTTCTTGAAATGAGGCCTCCAGGCCTGTATACAGTACTCTAGGTGTGGCCTGACCATTGCCTTATACAAGGGAATAATGACCTCCTTATCCCTGCTAGAAAAATTCCTATATATCATTAACAATACACCATGAGCTACTCTTGCAGCCCGTCTGCACTGCATGATGAGTACAGTTTCTTATTGTACTCATCAGAGTCATTAGGCCTATAGCACACTCCTACTGTCAATTTTGATCTCCCAATGCTTATGTCACACCAAACTGACTCGACACTGCACTGTCCAGCGATGTCCACTGGCTTCACTTCCTTGGATTTTATGTATTTCTTAACTAATAGCATAACCCCTCCTCCCTTCCTATCCAGTCTATCCTTTCTGTAGACGTTGTACTCCCCAAATTCCAGTTCTGCATTCCTTATATCTGTGTGACACCACGTCTCTGATATCCCAACAATATCTGCCTTTGATATTTTGAGCAATACCTCAAATTCATCAAAGTTATTTATTAAACTCCTAGCATTGGTGTACACGGAAGTATACATGCACCTATTTCTATTCTTAGCTTCCCTAACACAACCCATGTGTTTACTTGTACCGCAATGACTCCCAGCAGTCTGAAATATCCTGCATCTTGTTTTTCAGGCTTCTGCTCATTCCAATAGAAGCAGTGCAAGAATCTCTTTCACCTCTGCAGGTGGCTACTGTTAATCTATTCATCTTTGTCTCCCCCCAAGCTAGCAGTTTTCCGACCCACCTAACACTGCCTCGATAGCATCAGCAAATATTCTTGCACCCTTTCTATTTAAGTGTATCCCATCCCTGTAGAAGCAATCTCTCCTGTTAACAAGTACAGTTCAGGCTGAAAAAATTTCTACCCCTTGAGCCTTGCACAATCTTTCCAGGGCCGAATTGATCGACAAGGCTCTTATCATATACTCCCTCCTATCGTGTCTGGGCAGAATTGCAGACACTTTCAAATTCAACCCTATTTCACGGCTTTTTTTCAACAGTGACCTGTACTTGTTAAGCAATTCTGCCGGTCTCCTACTCTTGATATCATTAGTGCCAACGTGTACAACTATATCACCTTTTGTGCCCTTAAAAGATGATATCTGCTCTACAATGTCATCAACCTTTGCCCCTGGCAGACATACCCTGGTCCTGTTCCACCTATCCTTTTTACAAAGCATGTTCCCCGTTTCCCTGACAATGGAGTCACCAACAACTACTAGTTCCTTTGGGACCAGCGCATTCTGCCTTGGGGGTTGCCGCTGTGTTGTGCGATGACCAAGTGCAAGCTCTGGTGTTGATGTGGGCAGCTGAGAGCTTGATGGGCCCCTCAATTTAGTTCCTTTGAGGGCATCCACCCTGTCCTTCAAGCTCTCATATAGGCCCATAAGAACGCTGAGTTGTTGCCTGATTTCGATACACTCCTTGCATCGCGCATACACAAAGACATCCCCCCATGGCAATATCATGTCCCGTACCTGAATGCTCCACAAACATCATGCAAGCTGTGCATTTTAGAAGGCTGTGATTCAGAAGGCAACTGCCCCCCCCCTCAGTTCTCCTCTGAGCCACAGCACTTCCATTAGCTTGAGCCTTTTGTTTTGCTGCTCTGGTCTGAGTCATGATTTCTTTTAATTTAAATAAAATTTCAATTTCAGTTTATAACCCTAACTTATCTCCCAACACAGTTATAATGGGATATATATTTTTTAGTGTCAAGTATTAATTATCTCCGAATTCCCTTTATATAACTTCTGTATCAGTTATGTATTAATTAATTATGTTACGTTTGTAATCTAAGTCGGTATATGTATTTAGCTAAAAGTACAATTCAAATGCCAACGAAGTACAACGAGTTTAATAGGTTTTACCGATCACCGAAAATATTATAACCTATACTATACTAATGCTATCTAGGTTCGATATATAACGATCGTATGACAAGGACAAAGGCGGGAAGTTATGAACGGTAATCTATGGACACTTAAGTATTAATTAACTTTCAAATCTCGCTGTCTCAATTCAGAATAAACTAACGATCCTTACTAGGTCTATAAGCTACTTACAAAAAATAATTTGATGTAAAAAATATTCAATAAGCGGCTAAATATTGCTAAAAAAACCTCTCGTTCAGCGGAGTTGCGACTTGTAACACGTGGATACCCTTTTGGATGGTTATAAAAAAGTATGCGTACTGGGTATAACAGATTTGAATGATAACAGTAAATATTAATCCTCTGTCATTTTGCAGATCCTCCAACCTACATTTCCTCACTAGTTTTTCTATAAATGATGATGATGACTGTTTTCTGTATGTGCATGTTTCGTTTTGTTGATGTTTCACAATGAGGACAAATTATGTAAAACATAATGAACAAAAGGCCAGTTTATAATTGAACAAAAAAAAGCTAATGAAAATAAAAATGTCTAGTACACCAAAAAGTAAAAGTATTTCATTGAGAGCATTAGTAACAGGAATTAATCATGCAACTTTGCAGACAGTCTCTCACTCACTTCAATAAATATGCAAGTACGGAGAATGGAATGAGTAACCACAGTTATGTGACTGCCAGTGTGAATGATGTTTGGACAATTTGGTTCCAAAAACAACTGTGAGCATCTGATATTGTATAATTTCATGTTTATAATTTAATTAAACATATGTTATTACATCAGGAGTTATGTTATATAATGATTTTTTTTTTTTTTCAGAATCCTACTATTTTTATATTTATATTGACTACTCGTGTTGGTGGACTTGGAGTTAATCTGACTGGAGCAGATAGAGTTGTTATTTATGATCCAGATTGGAATCCTAGCACTGATGTTCAAGCAAGAGAAAGGGTTTGGAGAATAGGACAGGATAAACAAGTCACTATTTATAGACTTTTAACATCTGGGACAATTGAAGAAAAGATATATCATAGGTGATCATCTTTTGATGGCATTTAGAAGTCTTCTGCCCCCCCCCCCTCAAAAGTTATGTTGATTGGAATTGTCACTGAATTAAAAAAAATAATGATGAATGTACCAGTAACTACACTGTGACAAATCTTTTCAGGAATCTGAACTTTCCTTGTCTCAGCGTGTTTCAACTGATTTCCATACATTAAATTATCCGGATGGAGATTTGTATGTGAATGATTTTTAAATTGTTTTCTTTTAATTTTCATCAAAGGCTTGTGACGTAGCACAATGTGTAATCTGAAATAAGCTTTCATTTAAATCATATTCCAGCAGTATTTTGAAGTTATATAGTTCAAAGATCAGTGCATGATTCTCTTGCTCCCCCTCCCTCTTTTTATAATCATTACTTTATGAATTTATTGGAAGTTTATTAAACTGCACACATTGTCACAAGTACTTGCTGACATCAGCTTTCCTGTTTATTATTATTATTATTAATTATATGGTGCAAGGAAGCCTATGGCTTCTGCTGCACCAGCCAAAAAACAATTCCTGAGTTACCCTGTGAGAGAGAGAGAGAGAGAGAGAGAGAGAGAGAGAGAGAGAGAGAGAGAGAGAGAGAGAGTGAGTGAGTCATAAGTAGAAGGAAATCACCAAGAAAGAGAAGAATGATGATATCCAGCTCAGGATCCTGGGTGTGCCAAGCCCATACTCACCAGATGTGAGCCCCTGGGGTTAACAGTTATCTCATTTTATGGTTTCTTTTTGGTAACAGAAAGACACTGCATTATGTCATCAGTTATTGGGGAATACAATAAACTATACTAATTTTATTAAAATTAGAGTCAATTATTATTAATAATATCATGAAATAATTCCATTTATTGATAAAGTGAATATGATAATAAGGGAAAATTTGTGACAAGTCAGAGAAGCTGTTGCTGTACAAAGCCAATCTAATTTGTCTAATTTTTTTTCTGTTTATTAATGTTATAGATAGACACAGGATTTAATTGTAAGTTACATTTTATCAAAGCTAAAAAAGCACATGAACATGGTGCATAAATTAAAATTATTTTTGATTGCCCATGTTTTGTGATTATCCATTCATCCTCTCCCCAGCACAGGTAATTGGGAGTTAACTGTAGATCTGATTTTAGATGGACAGAAAGCCATAGTATTGATCAGATTGGTTATAACTGTGTGTGTGTAGTGCTGCAGTAGGCAGAATTGAAAACATGACTGAGCTGACATGCATAACCTTTTTTATAATGTTCATCTTTTTTTTTTTTTTTGTGTGTGAAAACCCCCAACACAAAAGGTATAAGAACATTAGCATTAGTAGAAGCATTTGAGGCAAGAAAGCAAGCTTATGCAGCATCAGCCAAAAAAAAAAAAAAATAAATAAATAAATAAATAAAGTAAAATAAATAAATAAAAAATAACCACTTCCACTTCACCCCTCTGTTCGTTCGAAATACCTGTCCAGCTGTGCCTTAAACTTATTTAGGCTATCAACTTCCACGACAAGGGATGGAAGTCTGTTCCACCTACCAACCACCCGCTGGCTAAAGGCAAATTTCCGCACATCTATCATACATCTGTCTTTCCTCAATTTGAATTTATGCCCTCTCAGGTGATTATTCTGAGCAAGAGGAAGAATCCCATCAGCATTGAGCATGCTCAAACCATTCAAGGCTTTGTACACCTCTATCAGATCACCTCGCTGGTGCCTAGTCTCCAGACACCGTAATTCACAAAACTTAAGCCTTTCTTTGTAAGAGCAACTCTTTGTTCCATTCACTAATCTTGTTGCCCTTTTCTGTACTCGTTCCAGCAGCTCTACATCCTTCTTAAAATGAAGCCTCCAGACCTGTATACAGTATTCAAGTTGTGGCCTGACCATTGCCTTATACAAGGGGGTAATCACCTCCTTTTATCCTTGCTAGAAAAATTCCTGTATATCATTGACAAAACACCATGAGCTTACTCTTGCAGACCGTCTGCGCTGCTCAGTAAACTTCATATCCTTCACAATTATACCCAGGTCCTTTTCATTCTCTACCACTGTCAGTGCAGTACCACAGAGTTGATACATTACTCTGGGGTTACTGCTTCCCATATGTAGTACTTTACATTTGTCAATGTTAAAAACATTCATAGACAACAAGTATTCAAAACAGTTAATTCAAAATACCATATCAACAGTAAAAAATAAAATCAATGAGCTCTGCACGAATAAGACAAGTAAAAATTATACACTAATTACTAAAATTATACTCCTATACCACTTCCATTTTGCACAGCAACTTAAAAAATTTTTTAGGTACAGATGTCATACTAATTTTTTCCTCCTATAACAAAAGTTAGAAGTTTCTTTAATAATTACAGGGAGACTGATGAATATAAGATTAAAGATATGATATTAATAATTTAATATACTTTATAAAATGCCAATCAGACTGTAATGCTGGCTATATAGGCAGTACTACCACCAAATATAGTTCATCGACAACAGCAAACACAAGAGCCTATTACCATTTTAATAGTTTTAAAACTAATCAATCCAACACAGAGCTTGTGGAACATGTACATTCAAATAATCGTAATCCATTAATAGATTCAGCCTTATACATTGATAAAATTAAATTATAATTATAGGATATTGCAAAACGAAGCTTTGGCCATAGAATGGTATCGTCAGAATATGTCACTTAAAATATTAAATGTGAAACCACTGCTGGCCTCTCCTCAATATGGAGCCTAACAAGTTTTAAATTACCACGTATCTAACTCAAAGCATCACAGGAACTAGAACTAACTTATAAACTTTTCTCTACTTACCCCAGTTTAGTCAACTGATGATGATTCAATCGAAAGTCCCTTGTTTTAGACTCTTGACTTCCTACATTATTATCCTTCTTTGCAGTTTACTTTTAGTAATTTTTATATATGAAAACCATAGGAAATGGGATTGCATTTCATTTTCCTCTGGGCTTTGTTTTAATCATTAATCTATTTCACTTTCTTTATACGATTATGTGATAAACGGTTCAAGAGGTAGGTACTGAACTATTAAGCTTTCGCTATATATCAATATATGATTATACCAACAGTACCTTAAGTCAGAACTATAAAATTTACTAGTGATATTTAAAGTCATTGAAACAAATGAAGCACAAGAAAGTTGAAGAGTCCTTTAGTTTATTTTGCCATTCAAGAAAATTGGCAACACAGAAGAATCAAAGACAGAAAGTAGCATAGCATTATTAATAGCAGTGCATTGTGCATTAAGCATAGTTGATCATTTGAGTGACCTTTGTAAATTTCATTTTTCAGACAACAGGGAATGTAAGGACTTCAAACTGCAAAGAACAAAATGTATTTCAATAATATGTAATGCTATAGCACCACATTTCTTGGATGATTTAAAATCTGATTTAGGAAATAGAAACTTTAGTTTAATTATCGATGAACGTAATGACATTAGCATTATAAAAATGTTGGAAATTGTCACACTATTCAAATTTCAAGGATCAATTTGTGGTAACTTTTGTTGCCATAATCGAACGCAGTGAATGTATTCCAGAAGAAATATCTGAATCTTTGAAAACATCGCTATGAAATAATTGATTAGAGTTGCACAGACTTATTGTATTAGTACTGACAACACATCGATTATGATTGGTATTAACAATGGTGTGTATAAAGCTTTAAAGGCTGGGATTCCCAGTCTGCTTCTTATCAAGTGTGTATGTCATTCACTCCAACTAGCAGTGTCCCATGCTGTCGATGAGTGCCTGTTATGTTATTTTGGTTTTTAGGAGCATTAGCAACTAAGGCCATATTGCTCCGGGGATATGCGGTGGTCATTCCCTGACCTTTCCGCATCCTCCATATTTAGTGGTCATGGGCTCAAACCCCGGTCTAATCAAGAAGCGTGTGCTACGCACTGCTGCTCCTGCCCACCTGGCTACAGAGGCGCCTGATGAGTGCCTGCCACAAAACTTAGATTTTCTTATTGTTCTCACACTCACCTGTTCGACAGGCTAAATATAAAAGGCTTTTTAGTTTAATGAACGATGGAATTCCTCATTTGATCAGTGATAAAGCATAAAGTGCAGTTATTTTATAAAGTTCGTTATTCTATAACAAGTAAGTTGAAAACAAAAGATGTAAGAAAATTTGTGCTAATTTGCTTGTTGCCTTATAATTTCTTTTTAGAATGGAATAAAAGAATACAAGCACACCAAGTAACTACGCTAAAATGAAGAGGAAAAGAGAGTCCACAGAATCACTAGAAAAGAAAGAAAATTCCAAAGTTGTCTTCTTTCTTCCCTGGGAGCAACGTGAGCTCTTCTATTACTACACCAACATAAATAACAGCAACAATAGCATCAATATCGGGTTCAGTACCTGCAACATCATAATCTTTTCCAGCACAAACTGCAGATATTGATTTGAAAAACCAAAAAACTAGAACTATTAGAAAATTTAGTTAGTAAACAATATCCACGTGATATTGCAAATTATCCAGACATAATACAATGGATATGAAGAGATTTATCTTACATCATGGACCTTGTAGACCTAATGGCCTGTTCCCAAAAAAATAACAGTAACAGATCGTTTTCAGAAAGGTATTACAAAATGATAAACAAATCTTAAAAATGAACAGATTTTGGTTGTTTTTTCCCCAGAATTGGATGCAGTGTACTGCGAATCATGAATGAACCATTAAAAGCAGAATTCTAGATGGATAAAAGGAATAAAGGATTGGCAATATTGTCCAATAAAATTAAAGACCACTCGGCAAGTTCGTCGCATAGAGAGGCTTGTTATGTCAAGGAATTATGGATGGTAAACAAACGCTTGGATAAAAATGTAGAAAAGAATTTACGACAAGAATGCAATTTTTGGCATAAAGTTTTGGAGCGACTTTTCAAATTAACTCTAAAATATCAAAAAATTCAGTCGCATTTCAAGGTCACCAAGAGAGTTTGAAAGATACATACAATGGAAACTTTTTGTCTAATGTAAAATTTTTAGCCAAATATGGTGATTACTATGAGACAAGTGTTAAATTTACCATTTGGCACATCAAAAGTCCTAAAATACAAAATGAGTTGATAGAATGTTTGAATTTGCATTTAAAAGAACAATTGATAATGTAAATAAAAGACTTAGGTGCCTCCATAGCCAGGTGGGAAGGAGCAGCAGTGCATAGCACACGTTTCTTGATTAGACCAGGGTTCGAGCCCGTCACCACTAAATACGGAGGATGCGGAAAGGTCAGGGAATGACCACCGCATATCCCGGTGCAATATGGCCTTAGTTGCTAATGCTCCTAAAAACCAAATAACAAACAAACAAACAAACAAATAAAAGACTCTCTTCTTTTCTGTCATAACTCAGGCATTTCAAAAAAAAATCAGCTGAGCATTATTATTATTATTATTAGCCACATGGTATAAGGAAGGCTGAGGCTTATGCTGCACTAGTCAAAAAAAATTCTGAGTTACCCTGGGAAGGAGAGAGAGAAAGAGAGAGAAAGAGAAAGAAATACAAGGGAATCATCAAGAAAGAGAAGAATGATGATATCCAGCTCAGGACCCTGGGTGTGCCAAGCCCATACTCACCAAATGTGAGCCCCTCGGGTAAATTATCGGTAGATATGTTGAAATTTTAAACAACGGCGATACTGGAAATAAACCTACAGGATTAAAAATCAAGGAATCTTTTCTTGGCTTCATTCATCTAACTAATCAAACAGCTGAAGGTGTGAAAATGACTATTTGTGACACACTGCAGATGATTTGGATTTTTCTAAATGTTGGGGCCAAGGAGATGATGGGACTAACACTATGAATGGGGTTTATTCTGAAGTACAAGCCCACAAAAGAAATGGAATGAAATGTATTATATGTTCATTGTGCAACTCATAACATCAACTTAGTGGTGAATGATGCAGTTAGTGGTATCCCAGATGTATCAAAGTGTTTTGCAGTTTTACAAGGCATCTGTATGTTGTTTGGACATAGCATCAATTGTTGGGACGTGTTCTCTTCATATTGTGGTGAATCAGATGTTACTTAAAAATAAAAAATAAAAAAAAAAGCTAACCCTACACGGTGGGCTGGTCATCTTTCATCATTAGTAACAATAAAATAATGACATACAGATATTCTGAAAGTTTTAAACAAAATCATTTGGATGCTATAAAAAAAAGATGAAAAAACAGAAGCAATCAGAATACAAAAAAATATGGAAAATTTTGAATTTATTGTTATTTACTATAATAATGGAAAAGGTTCTTTCGAATATAAATTTGGCATTGAAATTTCTACGAAAAAAGGATTTAGATATTTCTCAGGCAGCAACACATTTAAAAATGTCTTTTGTCACAGTAAAGCAAGTGCAAAATGAATTTGAAATTATTTTGAAAGAAGCAACTATTGTTTGTCCCAAAACAAAATGGGGTATAAAACTGATTTTAAAAATTAAAGAAAACAAATAATAAAAAAAAATTATGATGAACTTGTAGAACAATTTGAAAATTTACACGATTGTTTTCAAGTTTAACCAGTCAATTAAAACACAGATTCAAGGGTTTTAAAACTATTGCCAACTTAATTTCATTTTTAACACCGAAAATATTTCTGAACATAACAGATGAAGAAATCGTGCACAATGCATCATTTTGCCTACAGAATCAATATTTGAATGATTTATCTGAATATTTTTCTCCTTGGTTATTGCTTTTCGTCAAAACGATCCAAAAGGAAATAGAGAAAATTAACACAATAAGAGAATTAGCATTGGTGCAGTATTATGATATGAACATGAGTTACACTGAAGTGTGTTTATTACTAATTTTTTTTTTTTTTTTTGACAATTCTGGTAACTGTGGCAATAATGGAACGATCATTTTCAAAGCTGAAGTTAACAAAAAAATAATTTAAGAAATATCACTAGTCAATAACGACTAGGCACCAGGCACTGTAATTTGCAAATCTTAAGCCTTTTTTCGTAAGATCAACTCTTTGTTCCATCCACTAATCTTGTTGCCCTTCTCTGTACTCGTTCCAGTAGCTCTACACCCTTCCTAAAATGAGGCCTCCAGTACTCAAGGTGTGGCCTGACCATTGCCTGACCTTATCCCTGCTAGAAAAATTTCTGAATATCATTGACAAGACACCATGAGCTACTCTTGCAGACTGTCTGCACTGCTCAGAAAACTTCATATCTGACTGCACAATTACCCCCAGGTCCTTTTCATTCTCTACCACCCTGAGTAGTACCACATGGTTGATATGTTACTCTGGGGTTACTTCTACCCATATGCAGTACTCTATATTTATCAATGTTAAACTTCAGTTGCCACCTCTCAGCCCATCTGCTCAATGTGTCTAGATCCTGTTGCAGTAGTGTATTGTCATTAACAATCCTGCCAACTTTCGTATCTTCTGCAAACTTAGACATTAAGCCTGATATACCTGATATATCTCAGCCCATCTGCTCAATGTGTCTAGATCCTGTTGCAGTAGTGTATTGTCATTACAATCCTGCCAACTTTCCCAAACTTAGACATTAAGCCTGATATACCTTCATCAATATGATTAATAAATACAGAAAACAACAATGGACCCAACACTGAACTCTGGGGGACTCCACTAATAACATTAAGCCGACCGGGCTAGCCGGGTGGGTAAAGTGCCTGCCTGGCAACCCAAAGGTCGTGGGTTCGAATCCCGCCTCAGGCTTGAATCTAAGTACTGCAAAAACCTTGGGAGGTGCATTATGGCCACAGAAGCCGATGCGCCAACAACTACAAAAAAAATAAAATAATAATAATAACAACATTAATCCACGAAGAGCAGTGTCCATTAATTACCACTCTGTCTTCTCCCACTTAACCATCCATTTATCCATAGCAGCATTTTGCCCTTAATGCATATTGCTCCAATTATGGGTATGGATGTGTCTCAGCTAATTGATTTCACTAATATGATGCTCATTGAAAAGTTATAAACACAAATTTTCAAAGCAAAAAAATTGAAGTCAACTTATATGTTGGAATATGTGGTAAGTTGTTTTGTGTTATGTATTGTGTTAATAAAATTTATTCAATTTGCATACTTGTTATTTAAATCTATTTTTTTTTGTACTTCATTTGCTTTTGTGTTTAAATGCATACCCTTACATTTAAAAGCATTTAGTGCTTTGTATTAGTGTTGTAATTTTTATTAAATATGCTATTATTATTAGTATACCAATTTCAATATTTTATTCTTCATTAATACCCATTAATAAAAAAAAAATAATAATAATAAAATAAAAGGTAAGGATACAGTTGTTGGTAGAATTGCCATCCTCCCAGTATTTTCTTTCTTTGTTCAGAAAAAGTCAGAATATGTCTGACATTTTTCATAAATAATGGGTTCAGCTTTTTTTTTTTTTTTTTTTACTTTTTGGGGTTGGGTTATTGAAACAGGGAGGGGTCAGGGCCATTGACCTGCATTTTCATTGGGGTAATTTGCTATAGTTATGCCACTGGTTGTTTGTGAGAAATATATTAAGGATGTTGGCTGTGTGGTTAGGATTTTCTGGTATTCTGGCAGATAAATAAACAATCTGTGTGCAATCATTAGTAATTGCAAAAGCCTCAGTATCTCAACCAGCTGGGTCTGTGTGACTAGAAAACAGAAGCCAGCTGGAGTTCTGAACAATAAAATCACCAAGGAAAATTTTCTTTCTGTTAGGAAAGTTGGACTGGGGAAAGTCAAGTTTCAAAGAGAGGAAGTCAAACAGTTCCAAGTGATTAGTGCAGTTGAGAGAACAATAGAGGCAAAAGATGAATTTGACAGATTGTGGCACAGAGATTTTAAGCCAGAGAAGATTGAAAAGAGGAGATTCGAAATTACGAAATCTCTGACGGAATATCAGAACAGACATATACATAAGTACCACCTTTGATGCAAAAGGAATCATGTAGCAAATAATTCAGAGAAATGTGATGAGCAGTGGTGAAATCAATCTATAACTGGGATTCTATCAGAAAAAGTATATGGGGTTTGGCAGACTGTAAGTGGAAATGGACATCATTGAGATTAGATCAGAGACCATGTATATTTTTAAAATGAACAAGGCAGTGTTTTGGGTGGGGGGGGTTAAGACCTTTTTGCAAATAAGTTTGCTCTATTAGTTTGAGAATTCATGGTGCATTCAATAGTAAGAAAAGGTTGGGGAGGGGGGGACATGCTGTATGAAGTAATGAAATTGTTGGATATGGCGTACACATGGTAAGAATATACCCAGCTCCTTGATGTAATGTGGCCTTGACAATGCCCTTCCCATACACACTACTCGGGCTAGGACTAGCTAATCCAGAAGCCTCCTAGAGAGTTACCGATAGGTTCGGTCCAGTGGAGTATCTAGCGGCTAGAACTGTAACAGTGAAATGTAAGGAAAATTGGATCTTGCCATGATGTCCATCATAACCTCAAAAGACATCAATTATACTGCATGATAGAAAAGATGGGGATTCGTTGAAGCTTTGCTTTGAGACTAAACATGGGTTTCATCACTTCAAGCCTCCAATAAGTGCTTTCTTGCATCATATGCCTCTACTAATGCTAATAAGCAAAGTGGGGGTATTGCATCGGTTGATGAGAATTATCTACTACCTAGTATTTCCTGGTAACACCGATGGGTAGCATTCCTCCATGTGGTGTGTGCACCACACCTTGACCCCTGCTTACGTTGGTTCACTCCTGGGTAGTCACCTGCAGTGTGCCGTATTTCAGGACTTGCACATGGGGTTTTTTACCCAGGTTTACTAACAGTCCCATCATTGTGAAGGTGCAAGCAGAGGATTTGGCTGTTACAGACTGACTGACCAGACTTCGCTGAAATTAGGTCTACTTGACTTGTGTCACCTGAATATCAGTTTCATATGCGTTTTAGACTCAAATAGCAAGCACAGCTTAGCATATATGAGAGAATGTCAAGTGCCCTTAGTGCTTCTTATCAGATTTCATCTAGGTTATGGTGCCACTGTCTGGGACTAAGCTAGAAAAAGTGTGCTGACCAGACAATACCATTCAACCTAGTGTCATTTGCACTGCTCTAGGGGCATTTAGAACATCCCCCCTCCAGAGTTTGAGGGACAGCAGGAAAATGCTGTCCCTCAATTATGCACCAAAAATTAAAACCTTCCAGCCCATCCCATTCAACCATTACTTTTCACCCGTGAATGGACAGTGTTCTATAACAGGTCATTTATTTTCCAGGTCATTGCAGTTTGAGCTTTTATAAATGGAAAATATTGAACATCAAGCCATAATAAAATAACTTTACAGTGGGGTTATCGAGCAAAATATATTTTCCTAATATATTTATCATGAAGACATGATAAATATATTAAGAGAATCTGCCTCATCATATGCAACTGTCAAAGATTAGGTGGTAGAATTGGCATCAAAGATCAACAGCACAATGTACATCAGTCAGTAGCAACTGCTCCAGAAAACTTCAGCAAAGTTCATGACATGGTGATGGGTGAGTAACTGCCCCATCATATGCAACTGTCAAAAATTGGGTGGCAGAACTAGCATCAAAGATAAACAGCACAATATACATCAGTCGACAGCAACTGTTCCAGAATACCTCAGCAAAGTTTGTGACATGATGATGGGATGGGAAAGTAACTGTTAGAGAAATAGTAGAGATTATTTGCATTTCAATTGAACAGGTTTGAATATTCTATCAAATAAGTTAGGTGTGATGAAGGTTTCTGTTTGGATGGGTTTTTCATCTTTTCATAGTTGATCAGAAACATCTTCAGTTCAAAACTTCAAACTCGCCTTTTAATTGCTGCCCCACTTACCATACTCACCATATCTAGCACCATCTGATTTCCTGCAATTCTCAAAACTAAAAACTAATTTGTCTGGGAAGGAAATTTCAGTCAAATGAAGAGGTGATAGCAGCTGCACACTTCTTTTTTCCTATGAAAGTGACTTCAAAACTGCAATTTTGAATCTGGAGCATCACTGGAAAATTGTGTTATAAGAAGACTATATTGAAAAATACTGTCAAGTTAACATGAAATAATTCCTTCAATGCTGGACTTCAATACTGAAACTTAACAAATATTCCACACAGGAGAGATCAGAAAGTCTGTATTTTTAATTTTTATTTCTTTCTTATTTTTCCTACTCTTTTGCCAATAACAAGAAACTGTTATTTATAGCATGTTTTTTAATATATGATATGCAATTTCTAATAGTGCATCAAAAGAGCCTGTTTTGAAAAGTTAATTGTTTTCACTGAAATTAAAGGATTCTGTTTTTTTATTTTTACTGAAGTAAAGATATAGACTTTTAATGTACTGTTATTTAGAACATATAATTTACTTTCTTTTCAGACAAATATTTAAGCAGTTTTTAACCAACCGTGTTTTAAAAGATCCTCGACAAAGGCGTTTTTTCAAAACAAATGATATACATGAACTTTTTACCCTAGGGGATACAGGAACTCAGGGTACTGAAACAAGTGCAATTTTTGCTGGAACAGGATCAGAAATAAAGCTTACTTCTCGAAAAAGATCATTAAAAACAATTAAAAATAATGAAAAGACTTCAGAATGTACTTTCACCCCAGATAAGCTAAAGAAAATGAAGGAATTGGCTAGAAAATTAAGCCAAAAGTTAAGCATGCCAAATAACAGTCATATTGGTTTAAAACGATTGCAACAAAACCAGGATAGCAGTGTTATTGCAGAGTATGATGATCCAGCAAGAAAGACCTTGTCTTGTAATGTTGAACATATTGGATCTGATCAGAAAATCGCTTCCACACAATCCATTCAATACTTCACAAATAGTGTGACAAGGTCTTCTGGAAAACATTCTGTTGAGCAAAGAACTAATCAACATCTTTTAAACAGTTCTAAAAAGGAAAGCAGCAAAAAGAAAAAGAAATCTTATAAACACTCAAGCCATAAGAGAGTAAAAAGAAGAAAAAGTAAGTTCAGTTTATTATTATTATTATTATTATTGTTATTAAGATAATGAAACTTATGTAGAAAAACAAACTTAGTATTAAAGTCCATATCTGAATTTGGAGCTAGTAATAGATAAGGTGACTTAGTGATTTTCAATGTTTTCAAATTAAAAGGTCATTCTGTATACTTTTATATGGGGAAAGCCAATCTTCTCACTTCAAGAAGGCAAATTTTACATAACTTGGGTTTTTCCACTGTCCCAGTGTACAAAGAATCAAAAATTTGTTTGTCAGCATGCTCAAAAGCCTCATCAGAGAGAAAATTGGTTGATGGCCACAAAAAAATATCAGATCTCAACAACCTGTGGTGCTGGTGCCAAAGGCAACACCAAGGACCACACCTTCAAATAGCATAAGAAGTTGATTTTGTTTAATCATCAAATATGACATTGTGCAAAGGTTAAGGTAGTCTGCAAATAATCTATGAAAACCTGCTCTTCTGCTACATATGCTGCATGATGTTTTCATGCAGCAATTTCATGAACTGTGACTGAATCATCCAATCAATGTGTAAATTATTGAAAGAGACTAAATATTATATGTCAGTGAAGCACCTCTTCATTTTTCATTAAATCTTTGCATGTCCATATGAACATTGGTGAGATGAGCATGCTTAGAGCATTATGTGTAATTGTGGATAGTATTTAAAAAAAAAAAAGCTATAACACTTCTTGAAAGGGTCCAAAGAAAGGCAATCAAAAGTGGTATGGTTCCCATGGGAATGCTTACAAAGGGATTCCAAAGATATAGATTGCAAATACTGGTAATGTAAAGTGGTAATCTAAGGAGGGATTGAATAGCCACTTTCTGGTATGAGGAAGGTATCAGTGATAGTAGTAGAAATATAAGTTGGTTTTTTTCCCAGATGCAGAAAAAGTATTCTTCCTTGCATCATTTAGCCATCATCATCAGCCATTTTCAATCCATTGCAGGATGAAGGCCTCTCCAGCAATTATAATACTAAAACTAAACTAGAACTCCTCTTTTTGATCCCTTCTGGGTTGAAATCTCTTTATCTCTCAAATTCTTCTGTCACTTCTATTGTTCTCTCATTTCTATAAATCACTCAACATTTTGACTTTCTTGCTTTCTTTGAAACTGAACTTTCTAACTTTCTCTAGTCTTACTTTTCTAACGGTGAAGTAATTTTTCTTGGTGATTTTAATGTCTGTATGTACCGCCAGATGACTTAAATTTTCTAGATGCACAGACTCAGCCAGTAGAGATGTTGACACTTTTTTGTTATTGCTGATCACTTTACACAACATTTTAATTGACCTACTATACTTCCAGACAATGTTGTTAGCCTCTAATACTCTCACACATCTAATACTCTTAGTCTTTTCTTCACCTACAACTGAGACTCCAAGTATAGTAATAATACAAGCAATTTCTCTAGTTTTTATTTCAGAGTTTTGAAAGTCCTTAAATCTATATCTGTTTATTGTGCCACTTATCATTTAAGGAGTTTCCTTATTAACACAAAGAAAAGTTACTTCCCGCGCTAAAAGGAGCAACAGTGTCTGACAAAAATCTGCAGTAGTAGAATCTATGGACACAGTCTACACGAATAAGAGATGATAATACAAGCAATTTCTCTACTAATTATCTCACATGCCATTTATAAATACTTTCTTTTTCTGAGTTTTGAAGGTCCTTAAACGCTATCTGTTTTTTTGTGCTGCTTAGCATTTAAGAAGTTTCCTTATAAATAGAGAAAGAAAAGTTACTCCTCTGGCTAAAATGAGAAAGAACATCTGAAAAAATTGCAGTAGCTGAATCTGTGAACACAATTGGCATGAATAAGAGATGAGAAGTCGGTACTAACATGAGAAAAAGACTTAGTAGAGATGCGTGCCAAACTGGTGGCACCAGTATTTTTAATTTTCCCCTATAGTGATGAAAAAGCTAAAGGAAATCTGTCACTTTTCCTGATACACAAGTGCTTTGTGAATGTAGCTGAGGTACCAGAAACACTGAAATGTTTGAAGTCTGAAGACTTGCTGGTTCAAGCACCAATTGTTTGAGCTCTGGAGGGATACCAGTAAGGTTAACTGCTCATACCATCTAATGCATCAAGAGGAATAATCAGTGAGTGGGATCTCTTCCCTGTAACTGAGGAAGAAATAAAACAGGAAACGAAAGACCACAGGGTCATCAATAAAATAACTATTAGAAAAGGAGGGCACAGTACTCCAGCTGAGTTCATTGGTTAGATATTAACCAGTGCACACATACAGTAGACTGCTGCACTTGATTGTATATGGTGGCTGTGCATTTTGGAATTTCATAGTAGATTAGTTTTTGGAATAAATTTGAGGGTTATTTTATTTAATTAATATATAGTTTGATTCCATATAGTCATGTAGGTTAGTTTATTTTTATATTTAGTTAGGTATTTATAAAGCTACTGCTGATATTCAGAAGGCATTCGTTATCAATATTTCTGGAGGAACTTAGTAACTTCCATTCGGTAGCTTAAATTTAACTTCACTAGTGGTGAAAGTTTTATTAACAGTTTAATTTCTATAATAGTTTGTTAATTTAAATCCTGTAATTTATTGTAAATTTAAATTTTCTAAAGTATTCGAAAAGCTTCATCTTAATGTTCAGATAGCCTTTGTTATTGATATTTTGGCAGGAACTTCATAACTTTCTTTTGGTGCTTAAATTTAACTTCTCTAAAAGTTTTTGTCAACAGTTTCATTTCTGTAGTATTTTGGTAATGTAAATTCTGTAATTATTGTAAATTTAAATTTTGTAATCTTTCTAAAGTTCAGATTTTACCTTAATAATGGTTGCTGTAACATCCATTTACAAACAAAGTCCGAGGATATCGTGACCCAGACAGAAATGCCTGTGGCATTTCTGGTGTGAGTCATGAGTTCATCATTTGTATAGCCCATGGCATGTATTCTAGTCTTGGTCTGATGGACAAACCTAGACTCCTTACGCACCCAACGTAAGGAGCATACTGATCTCAAATTAGTACTTTGTGCAAAATGAGAAGAATTTGAGTTGCTGAAGAAACGAGAGCTTGCCCTAGAAACAAATGTAACTGAGAGCTCCAGGAGCCTTCAGTCAGTGACTCAAGTATCATGACCTGTCTAGTAATGCACCCCCCTGATTTGGATCCTGGGGGGTGAATAGCTTAGTGCATGCCACTCTGGTTGAAGGTGAACTAGAAAGAGATCTGAGAATGTCTGCCAGGGGCAAAAGTTGACAACGTTGTAGAGCAGATATCATCATTTAAGATCACAAAAGGTGATGTTGTTGTACACTTTGGAATTAATAACATTAAGAGTGAGAGATCTGCAGATTTACTCAACAAGTACAGGTCAGTGTTGAAAAAAAGTCGCAAGTTAGGGTTAAATGTGAAAGTGTCTGCATTTCTGCCCAGACATGATAGGAGGGAGTATATGATGAGAGACTTTTCGATCAATTCGGCCCTCGAGAGATTGTGCAAGGCTTAAGGGATAGAATTTTTTTTGGCCTGGTGTGTGCTTGTTGACAGGAGAGAATGCTTCTACAGGGATGGGGGTACACTTAAATATAAAGGGTGCAAGAATATTTGCTGATGCTATCGAGGCAGTGTTAGGTGGATGGGAAAACTGCTAGCTTGGGGGGGGGGGATATACGGACTAAAAGGTTAAAAGTGCCTGCAGGCAGAGGCAAAAGTGATTCTTGCACTGCTTCTATTAGAATGAGCAGCAGCCTAGAAAGCAAGGTAATTGAGATTACCAGGACTGCTGGAAGTCATAATGGAACAAGTAAATACATGGGCTGTGTTAAGGTAGCTAAGAGTAGGAACAGGTGCATGTATACTTGCATGTACACCAATGCTAGGAGTATAGTTAATAAATTTGATGAGCTTGAAGTGCTAGTGAAGACATCAAATGCAGATATTGTCGGGATCTCAGAGACATGGTGTCACACGGATATAAGCAGTGCAGAATTGGAATTTGGGGAGTACAATGTGTACAGGAAGGGAGGAGGGGTTATGCTGTTAGTTAAGAAACAAAATCTAAGGAAGTGCATCCAATTGATGTTGGTGGACAATGCAGTGTTGAGTCTGTTTTGGTGTGAAATAACCACTGGGAAAGGAAAAATGAGGCTGGGTGTGTGTTATAGGCCTAATGAATCTGATGGGTATAATGAGCAATTGTGCAGAGAAATAGAGTGGGTCAGTAAATCGGAATGTCTTATAATGGAGGATTTTAACTTTCCAGATATTGACTAGAACTTGTGGTTGCACTTTTGTGATTTATTGGATGACTGTTTTCTACAGCAACATGTTCAAGAGGCAACCAGAGGGAGTACTACTCTTGATCTGATTATCAGCAGTGATTATTCATGCATTAAGAATTTGAAGATAAAGGAACCACTGGGTGACAGTGATCACAGTGTACTGATGTGGGAATTACTTAAAGATATAACTAAGATCAAGGCTAAAGGGAAGGGCTTCTGTTTTCGTATAGATTATTACAGAGGTCTCAGACAGTTTTTTAATTCTGTACAGTGGGATCAACTGATGATGTTACCAACATTGAATTCTAAATGGAAAGCCTACAGGGACTTAATTTTGAAGGCTACTAGGCTTTTCATTCCAACTAAGAAATACTGTTCAAGGTTTAGGCCTAAATGGATGTCAGACGAATTAATGAGGCTCTTGACAGAGAAGAAGAATGTACGGGATGCATATAAAGTATCAAGTGACACGGAAGCCTATGGCAGGTATAAATTAGACTGTAATCGTCACAAAGGAGGTTAAACAGGCGAAGGCAGATTATGAGAAATCTTTGGCAAAGGATGCAAAGAAAAACAGCAAAGAGTTCTTTACTTATGTAAACTCTAGAAGGAAAGGGATGAATCATGATCATCAATGCTCAGGTAGCTGATAAACTGAAGGAGTATTTTGCATCTACATTTACACATGAGGAGTCATTCAATGAAGGGAGTACCAGAAGTTTATCAAATGCTAACAGGAAGCTAAGTGACTTTGTAATAACTGAGAGAAAATTGGAGGAGAAATTGTTGAAGTTAAACATAAGGAAGGCACCTGGGGTGGAAGGGATCTACCTAGTTATATTAAAGGATACAGCAGAGGAAGTAAGCAAACCCTTAGCCATAATTATGAGAGCTTCCTTGGACTCAGAGGAGGTTCCCATGGACTGGAGGTGTGTAAATGTATCAGCAATTCACAAAGGGGGCACAAAAGATGACACAAGTAACTACAAACATGTTAGTTTAACTTGTGTTCTGTGAAAAATAATGGAATCATTGGTTAAAGAAGCATTGCAGGATCATCTAAACAAGACTGTAGTAATAGTTAAGACACAGCATGGGTTTTTTAAAGGGAGGTCTTGTCTGACCAATTTGATTGGATACTATGATGTGGTCACAAAGGAACTGAATGCCAAAAATAATTTTGATATCATGTGCTTGGATTTCAGGAAAGCTTTTGATACTGTTGCACATGGAAGACTGCTGTACAAATTGGAGAGGTATAGCATTAAGGGTAAGTTGCTACAATGGATAAAGGGATGGTTGAGTGGGAGACGACAGAGAGTGGTAATCAATGGACACTGCTCTTCATGAACAATTGTTATTAATAGAGTTCCCCAGGGTTTGGTGTTGAGCCCATTGTTGTTTTGTATATTTATCAATGATATTGCTGAAGGTATATCAGGTTTAATATCCAAGTTTGCAGATGATACAAAGGTTGGCAGGGTTGTTAAAGACAGTATGCCAATATAAGTTGGATCTAGATAAGTTGGGAAAATGGGCTGAGAAGTTTAACATTGGCAAATGCAAAATATACTGCATATGTGTAGCAATAACCAAAGAGAAATGTACCAACTTAGGGAGGTGGAAAGTGAAAAAGACCTGGGGGTAATTGTCCAGTCAAATATACATGCACCTCCATAGCCAGGTGGGAAGGAGCAGTAGTGCGTAGCACACGCTTCTTAATTAGAACGGGGTTCGAGCCTGTCACCACCAAATACGGAGGATGCGGAAAGGTCAGGGAATGACCATCGCATATCCCAGAGCAATATGGCCTTAGTTGCTAATGCTCCTAAAAACCAAATAACAAACAACAACAACAACACAGTCAAATATAAAGTTCGTTGAGCAATGCAGACGGGCTGCCAGGATACGTCATGGAGCCTTGTCAATGATATACAAATTTTGTATAGGAATTTTGCTAGCAGGGACAGGGAGGTGATTATCCCAGTATACAAGGCAATGGTCAGGCTACATCTAGAGTACTTGTGTACAGGTGTACACAAGTACTCTAGATGTGGGGGGTCAAAAGGTGACACAGTAGCTACAGACATGTTAGTTTAACTTGTTTTCTGTGAAAAATAATGAAATCACTGGTTAAAGAAGCATTGCAGGATCATCTAAACAAGACTATAGTAATAGTTAAGACACAGCAAGTCTTGCTAGAACGAGTACAAAGAGGCGCCTCCATAGGCACATGGGCAGGGGCAGCATTGCGTATCATACGCTTCTTGATTATACCGGGGTTCGAGCCCGTGACCACCAAATACGGAGGTTCCGGAAAGGTCAAGGAATGACCACCGCATATCCCCGAGAAATATGTTCTTAGTTGCTAATGCTCCTAAAAACCAAATAACAACAACAACGAGTACAAAGAAAAGCAACTAGATTGGTGAGGGGAACAAAGGGGTGCTCTTACCAAGAAAGGCTTAAGATCTGCAAATTGCAGTGCCTGGAGAGTAGGTACCTGTGAGTTGAGCTGATTGAGGTGTATAAGGCCTTGAATGGGTTGAGCAAGCTGAATGCTGATGAGATTCTTCCTCGGGCACAGTTTAAAATTGAGGAAAGATAGTTGTAGAATAGAGGTGTGGAAATTTGCCTTTAGCTAGCAGGTAGTTGATTGGTGGAACAGCCTTCCATCTTGTGTTGTGGAAGCTAATAGCCTAAATAAATTTAAGGCTGAGCCGGACAGGCATTTGGAATAAATGGAGTGGTGAAATGGGAGGGTTTTTTTGGGTGATACAGCATAAGCTAACTTTCTTGCGTCGTATGCCTCTACTAATGCTAATTTTAATATGGGCAAATATGAAGTTTTCTCAGTAGTGTAAACAGGCAGCCAGGAAAGCCCATGTGCCCTGTCGCTGATTTGTCATACATTATCTTGTAGTTTAGATATAGGAAGCTTCTTTTCCAACCAACTCTCCTAGTCCAACTCGCTAATAACTCTTGGGGAAGGCGATATCAATTTTGCAAAACATGTGGGACATCTTCCCTACTGTCAGAACCATAGTGTTCAGACCGTACGGTCTCAACAATGAGCGCTCAAGACTTCTGTCTTCAAACTCCATACCCCTGGCAACAAGGAAACCATTACGTGGATTGACATAAAATTAGATTTTTGAAGGTCTAAACTGCTTAATAAATATGGACCGGTTATCTCTTTTGGTCCTGTAGCTTGACTTTAGAGTTAAATTTAGGGATCTAAAAAAGTTTAAACTTTTTTAGCCCCCTGTTCTCCATCCTGAATGACAACGCAATTAACAGTCAATTGTGGGAACAGTGACATGAATAGGACCTGTAAGATGGAGCAAGGTCCTGAAAATAGTAAGAGGCAAAATGAAGAATTTACCAATAAACAGATGTCAGTGGTTCCCGTCCGGCCGGTGCAGCAGGAGCAAGATTGCAACACGTGCACGGTTGCTTATTTACTTATACATTAGCATTAGTAGAGGCATATAATGCAAGAAAGCAAGCTTATGCAGCATCAGCCAAAAAAAAAAAAAAAACACTCCCATTTCACCCCTCCGTTCATTCGAAATACCTGTCCAACTGAGCCTTAAATTTATTTAGGCTATCAACTTCCACAACAAGGGATAGAAGTCTGTTCTCACCAACCAACTATCCGCTGCCTAAAGGCAAATTTCCACATATCTATCCTGCATCTGTCTTTCCTCAGTTTGAATTTATGCCCTCTCAGGTGATTATTCTGAGCAAAAGGAAGAATCCCATCAGTATTGAGCATGCTCAAACCATTCAAGGAATGGAACAAAGTGTTGCTCATATGAAGAAAAGCTTAAATTTTGGAAATTAAAGTGCCTGGAGACTAGTCACCGGCGAGGTGATCTGATAGAGGTTTTATACAACTCTATCATATCACCTCGCCAGTGCCTAGTCTCCAGACACTGTTCTTGAAATGAGGCCTCCAGACCTGTATACAGTACTGATCACGCCACACGGCAATGGTCACGCCACAGCAATGGTGTGGCGTGACCATTGCCTTATACAAGGGGATAATCACCTCATCCCTGCTAGAAACATTCCTGTATATCATTGACAAGACACCATGAGCTACTCTTGCACCTGTCTGCACTGCTAAGAAAACTTCATATCTGCTTGCACAATTACCCCCAGGTCCTTTTCATTCTCTACCATTGTCAGTGTAGTACCACAGAGTTGATACGTTACTCTGGGGTTACTGTTTCCCATATGTAGTACTTTACATTTGTGAATATTAAACTTCATTTGCCACCTCTCAGCCCATCTGCTCAACATTTCCAGATCCTGTTGCAGCAGCATACTGTCAGTAGTGTCCTTAACAACAATGCCAACCTTTGTATAGTCTGCAAACTTGGACATTAAGCTTGATATACCATCATCATCATTTATAAATACAGAAACCAACAATGGACCCAACACTGAACCCTGAGGGACTCCACTAATAACATTAGTCCACGATGAGCAGTGTCCATTGATTAGGAACAGGTGCATGTATACTTGCGTGTACACCTATGCTAGGTGTTTGGTAAATGAATTTGAGGTATTTCTCAACGCATCAAAGGAGGATATTGTTGGGATATCAGAGACGTGGTGTCACACAGATATTATAAGGAATGCAGAACTGGAATTTGAAGAGTACAACGTCTACAGAAAGGATAGACAGGATAGGAAGGGAGGAGAGGTTATGTTATTAGTTAAGAAACACAAAATCCAAAGAAGTGAAGCCAGTCGACATCGCTGGACAGTGCTGTGTCGAGTCAGTTTGGTGTAACATAAGCATTGGGAGATCAAAATTGAGAGTAGGAGTGTGCTATAGGCCTAATGACTCTGATGAGTATAATAATGAGAAAATGTACAGGGAAATAGAGTGGGCCAGTAAATCAGAGAGTCTTATAATGGGAGATTTTAATTTCCCAGATATTGACTGGAATTTGTGGGTTGGTCACTCACACACTAGCACGGCTTTTGTGGCTTTATTGGATGATTGTTTTCTACATCAGCATGTTCGGGAGACAACTAGAGGGAGTAATATACTTGATTTGATTATCAGTAGTGATTCTTCATGCATTAAGAATCTGCAAATAAGAATCAGCTGCACAGGTATTTTGAATGAACGGAGGGTGAAGTGGAATTTTTTTTTTTTTTTTTTTCTTTTGGCTGATGCTGCATAAGCTTGCTTTCTTGCATCGTATGCCTCTACTAACGCTAATTATCACTCTCTGTCTTCTCCCCCTCAACTATCACTTTATCCATAGCAGCAGTCTTCCATGTGCAACAGTGTCAAAAGCCTTTCTAAGATCCAAATACAGTAAACTGCCGCTATTCGCGTGGGTTACATTCCTGAAAAATGCCGCGAATACTAGGCACCTCCGTAGCCAAGTGTGAAGGAGCAGCAGTGCATAGCACACGCTTCTTGATTAGACCGGGATTCGAGCCCGTCACCACCAAATACGGAGGATGCGGAAAGGTCAGGGAATGACCACCGCATATCCCGGAGCAATATGGCCTTAGTTGGTAATGGTTCTTAAAAAAAACCAAATAACAATAACAGCCGTGGATACCGAAAATGCGAATTCTGAGTTATGGCTCCCATAGTAATAAAGGGGTTCCGTTTCTAAGTATGAAATATATAAGAAAAACTAGTCTAAAATTTTGTCTATGTAGGTATTATATGTACCTTCATAATACGACTATATACATAGACAGTACATAGCGAAATGCAAGCATAAGGCATTGAAATGAAAATAAGAAACAATTTAATATTAAATGTAATATTTATTAGAAATTTCAAACAAATCTTTCAATCCAGCGCCTTTGTTATAGCTAAAAAACTTATCCTGCCAGTGCTATCACCAGTTTCACTAAAGTGTTGATAAAGGTGTTTTGCCTTTTCACGAATGATGAGTGAATTTAACGGAATTTTTTTTCAGTTCGGTCTTCTATCACAGATTTAAAGATTTTTTTCCATTTTTCTAATTTAGCATCACACGTTATAGAGCAAGTTTTTGAAGCAATTAGCGCGTTTTCACTAACACTATGGTGGATTTTTTTTCCCGATTTCTTGATTGATCGTACCGTTGACTTATTGATTTTATAATGTTTTGCGACTGACGAGACACTTTCACCATTAGAAATTTTGTCTAATAACTGAATTTTACTCGCTAATGTCATCACGTTCTTTGATCTTTTCACAATTCCCTTGTTATTCATAGCCATATTTTTGTAGAGGTTAGAACAGAACTTGTCCACAATGAAGTCACTTTCTTCCGTTAACACTCTCGAAAAAGTCTGTTTTCACTAACACACTGCAAAATGGTGGATTTTTCTCTTTTGTAAGCATATCAATTTATAAATTTATTCAATTTATAAGCATATAAATTAAAAGCAAATGACGAAACCTTCAATGATAAGCACGTAGCATATACTGAACAAGGTTAGCGAGAAACATCCACGCTCGCGATTTTGTCACCCCTATCCCCCCCACCCACTGAGTGCTGTTTAGACCGGGAAAGATGATTTTAGCTGCCCCCATGTGTTTTTATGGAGGAAAATGTTCACTGCGCTTTAAAATTGACATTTTTTAGGTTTCATTTTATATTAAATCAGTGACGGTGAATACGCGAAACCGTGAAGAGAGATACCGCGAATGGTGGGGGTTTACTGTATATGATATCAAAGTTATTCTTTGCATCCAATTCTTTTGTGACTGCATCATAGTATCCAATCAAATTGGTCAGGCATTACTTTCCCTTAACAAAACCATGCTGTGTCCGGGCTATAACTGAAGTCTTGTCTAGATGATCCTGCAGTGCTTCTTTAACCAGTCCCTCCATTAATTTTCCTGGAACAGAAGTTAAACTCACAGGTCTATAATTACTTGTGTCAGCCTTTGATCCTCCTTTTTGAATTGGGTTTACATTTGCACATCCCCCAGACCATGGGTACCTCCTCTGAGTCCAAAGAAGTTCTCATAATTATGGCTAAGGGTTTGCTTACTTCCTTTGCTGCCTCCTTTAATATAACTGGAGAGATCCCATCTACCCCATTGTCAGATGCCTTTTTTGTGTTTATCCTCAACAATTTCTCCTCCGCTTTCCTCTCAGTTATTACAAAATCATCTAGCTCACTGCCAGAGTTTACTTCACCTCTGACATTCCCCTTCCTGAATAACTCTTAATGTGTGAATGTATATGCAAAATACTCATTTAGTTTGTTAGCCACCTGAGCAGGATCATCACCAGTTGAACCATCAATATCCAGTGGGCCAATGTGATTCATCCCTTTCCTTCTAGAGTTTCATTGGTAAAGAACTCTTTTCTGTGTTTCTTTGCAGCCTTTGCCAAGGATTTCTCATAATCTGCCTTTGCCTGCCTAATCTCCTTTGTGACTTGGTTACAGACCAGCTTATATCTATCATAGGCTTCCATGTCACCCATTAATTTATATGTATCCCATGCATTTTTCTTCTCTGCCATATGTCTCATTAGTTCATCTGACATCCATTTAGGCCTGAACCTTGAACAATATTTCTTAGTTGGTATGTGAAGCCTAGTAGCTTCCAAGATAAATTCTTTGAATGCTTTCCATTTTTAATTTTCTGTTGGTAACATCATCAGTTGGTCCCACTGTATAGATTTTAAATACTGTCTCAGACCACTGTAGTCGCTTTTATGAAAACAAAAACCCTTCCCTTTACCCCTGATGGTAGTTACCTCTGAGTAAATTCCACTTCAGCACACTGTGACCACTACCACATAGTGGTTCCTTAATCTGCAGATTCTTAATGCCTGAAAAATCACTACTGATAATCAGATCAAGAGTATTACTCCCTCTAGTTGCCTCCCGAACATGCTGATGTAGAAAACAATCATCCAATAAATCCACAAAAGCCTTGCTAGTGTGTGAGTGACCAACCCACAAATTCCAGTCAATATCTGGGAAATTAAAATTCCCCATTATAAGACTCTGATTTACTGGCCCACTCTATTTCCCTGTACAGTTTCTTATTATACTCATCAGAGTCATTAGGCCTATAGCGCACTCCTACTCTCAATTTTGATCTCCCAGTGCTTATGTCACACCAAACTAACTCGACACTGCACTGTCCAGCGATGTCGACTGGCTTCACTTCCTTGGATTTTATGTGTTTCTTAACTAATAGCATAACCCCTCCTCCCTTCCTATCCTGTCTATCCTTTCTGTACACATTGTACTCCCCAAATTCCAGTTCTGCATTCCTTATATCTGTGTGACACCACGTCTCTAATATTCCAACAATATCTGCCTTTGATGTTTTGAGCAATAGCTCAAATTCATCAAATTTATTTACCAAACTCCTAGCATTGGTGTACACCAAGTCTACATGCACCTGTTCCAATTCTTAGCTACCCTAACACTACTCATGTGTTTACTTGTACCGCAATGATTCCCAGCAGTCTCTTAAATATCCTGCATCTTGTTTTCCAGGCTGCTGCTCATTCCAATAGAAGCAGTGCAAGAATCACTTTCACCTCTGTCAGTGGCTACTGTTAATCTATTAGTCCTTTTATCCCCCACCAAGCTGGCAGTTTTCCTACCCACCTAACACTGCCTCGATAGCATCAGCAAATATTCTTGCATCCTTTTTATTTAAGTGTATCCCATCCCTGTAGAAGCAGTCTCTCCTGTTAACAAGTACAGACCAGGCTGAAAAAATTCTACCCCTTGAGCTTTGCACAGCCTTTCCAGTGCCGAATTAATCGACAAGGCTCTCATCATATACTCCCTCCTATCGTGTCTGGGCAGAATTGTAGACACTTTCAAATTCAACCTTAAGTCGTGGCTTTTTTTCTACAGTGACCGGTACTTGTTAAGTAATATTGCTGGTCTCCTACTCTTAATATCATTAGTGCCAATGTGTACTTTTGTGCCCTTAAAAGATGATATCCGCTCTTACTTAAACGTATTCGATTACAGTCTCATTTTTGCATATCGACATACAAGTGAGCATTAATGTTCTAAAATTTATCAATATACATATTATAATTCAATCATTATTCATTCACAAACTGAACTTCTCTATGTTGAAGAGTTGAGCAGGGTTGGTAGTTTTGTACATCCTATAGAAATACTTGAGTAGGTATATTATTTAGACTTATTACTTTTGCTTACTGACTTCAATTTTAATTATTTTGTTACAACCCCATTAACCACAATGGCAGCTTCAGATTCTAAAATGAAATGCAGACAGTATTTGTTAGAATATTTGGAACTTGGGTTTATTGCTTCATTAACAAGTGAAACGAGGCCTGTATGTCTTTGTGAAAAAACTTTTAGTAACGATGCAATGAAACCAGCAAAAATGAAAGTCATCTTCAAAGACTCCATCCCAATAAGAAAGATAAAGATCTTGACTTTTTTAAAGAACTGAAAGAGAAATACACACATCAACCAACTATAAAATCATTTATGAAAGCACATGCCGAAGCTGACAATAAACAAGGATTAACAGCCTCGTACAATATTTCTTTTAATATAGCAAAAAAAGGAAAACCATATACAATTGCAGAGGACATTGTTATACCCACAATCAAAGAAGTAATTGAAACCATAATGAAAAAAGATTCTTGCTCTCTGTTAAAATGCTTCTCCATCCAACTTGATGAATCTACCTTCGGTAGTTCTTCTATTCTTGTGGTTTTTGTAAGATATTATAGTAAAACCAAACATCAAATTATTGACGAATTTTTATTTGCAAAATATCTTGAAAGTGATGGATCGGGGTTGACAATTTTTCAGCGATTGGAGGAATATATAAATAAGTATGATATTCCATTTACTAATATAACAGCAGTAGCCACAGATGGTGCACCTGCAATGGTGGGCCATTATCGAGGTTTCGCTGCCTTTCTGAAAGAAAAAGTTCAAAGTGTACGTACTATTCACTGTGTGTTGCAGCGAAATCATTTAGTGGAAGAAACTCTCAGTGACGAACTGCATGATACTCTAAGAGTGTGTATGAAATTTATTAGTCAAATTAGAGCTCATCTTAAATTGCCATTGTTTGCCAAACTTTGTGAAAAAAATTATGAATTATCAAACCAATTACTCTTGTATACTGACGTAAGATGGTTGTCTAGAGGTGCAAGTCTACAAAGATTTGTTGAGTTGTTTGACTCAACCCTAGAGTTTCTTACAGATGTTAATTTGTTTTTGAGTGATGAACTGAAGAGAAATAAGAATCATATTTTCTACTTGGCGGACTTATTTTCAAAATTTAATGACCTACAGACCCATCTACAAGGTAAAGATGTCACGATTCAAGCTCGGATGATTCTTTTAGGCTTCCAAGCTAAATTAGCCTTATTTAAATCATCATTGTTACGAAAAGATTTTCAGTACTTTTCGAATCTACGGCAATTGGAAATAAAAGATGAAGACTTAGAAATATACACAACATCTTCAAAATTTGAGCGATGATTTTAAATTGCGCTTTGCAGATTTTGAAAACATGCACATTCCAGATTGGATTATCACGCCATTTTCTGAAGATATTGAAAATATCGAATGTAACTTACAAGATGAGCTTATTGAATTGTCAGTTGATCTTGAAGCTAAGATGCTTTTTAAAAATAGGACTTTAAGTTACTTTTGGACGAATATAAATGTAGAAAAATATCCAAAACTTTCTGAAGTGGTACTCCCCTTTTTGCTTGCATTTCCAAGCTTGTACATGGTTGAAGCTGGTTTCAGCCATGTTAATTCCATTTTAACAAACAAAGAAATAAGCTAGATATAGAATTCTGTGGCGATTTAAGGCTGAAACTTACTAATTTTGAACCCAACATTGCTAATCTTGTCAAGAGTCACAAAGCACACCCTTTATATTTACGTTAGTAAATTGTATACTAAGTTAATAAAAATCTTATTTTCATATATATAAGGAAGATTGTATTATTGTTATTTTGTTATCTAAATTAAATTTTATATTTTATATATTATTTATCCTTCCTATCAAATATGTAATGTTAAGAAGGATGTCAAAAACGTATCCCTTTGACGTTAAGCCAATATAATAATATATACTATATTATACATAAAATAAACACTAACTATAAAATAAACAATCTAAAAACTCACATAAGCGTCTGTTTTTTTTTTTTTGCTTGTCCTATTATAATTACGTAATAGTAAAATAGAGGGGGTCAATAAAAAGTCAAGAAATTCTTGAAGGGGTCAACAGTCAAAGGAGTTTAGCGACCCCTCCTCTAAACCAAGGCCTCACTTAACATTTTGTTATTGGTGATGTGAGATCCTTCACATCATGTCCAAAGCTTAAATCATTCTTCATGTATGTAAAATTATAAAGTGAGTATCACAATGTTTAACTGGGGTGTGATTACACATTAAAAATAAAAAACCTATGATTAAAGAGGTCTGTGCACTCTGGATTCATTATTATTGTGGATCATTGTGTGACACAGAGCGAAACAGAAGACAGAATAAATAATGACAGGTTTAATTTGTAAAACACACATATATTAAATACATACAGTATAAAAGCTTTCAGTTATTATGGTAACCTTCGTCAGTCAAACCGGTAGTTAAGAGTGTGGAACATGAGGGCGTGTACTGCCAGTCATGTACATGAAACTATATGATGCAGTAGTTAATTGTTTGATGTTGAAGCCTGTGGCCGTGACGTATGTGAACGTTGCCAACGTTTGTCATTCATCAAAATGGTTGCTTCAATAATAGGGAGGACATGACATCCACTGCTTCTGTTCACTGAGGTATTAGAGCATGTGATGTTCAACGAGTCCAACCAGGTGCATCAGCGTTAGTGGTGAGACCTATCTACAATTGTGGTGCAGGTCAATGTTGTGGCAGGTTGACCCGAAGTGTTCGGCAATCACCGAGTGTTCTATGTCTGCTAAGCGGATGGCTCTTTTGTGTTCTGAAAGATGTTTTCCGAGCTGTCTCCCAGTTTCCCCAATGTAGCAGCTAGTGCAGTCATGGCAAGAGATGCAGTAGACTAGACCACTTTGTAGTAAGGTGGGAACCGGTGTTTTCACTCTAGAGATGAGGGATCACAACTTTCTGCTTGGGAGCTGTACGCACTTTATCCCATGTGATTTTAGGACCCTAGAAACCTGTTGTGATAGGTTTGGGTAGTATGGGATAAAGGCGCTCGCAGTTGAATCATTATCTTGGATGTTCCTGTTGGTCGCTATGTGGTCATGTGTCTGTAGGTCACATCTGTCAAGGGTACTGGTGAGATAGCCACACCTCGCAAGATCTGCCTTGACTTTAGCAATCTCGGTGTGCCTCTCATCTACAGAACTCGAGTGGGTCCAGGTATGGGTTAACAAGGTCTGTGCAGTGCCAAGAAGATGGTTGTGTGTGTGTGTGTGTGTGCTGACCGAAAGTTGGTAAATTGGCCAGCACACATTGGTTTACGGTAGACAGTTGTCTTCAAGTGCGTGCCCTCGCGTCGGACAAGGGTGTCTAAGTGTGGTTGGGTGTTATCCGATTCTAGTTCGATTGTGAATTTTCTGAAAGGTGACAGAGAATTGAGGTGGTCTAAGAGCTGGTCGCCTGAAAATCTGGGGATAACCACAAACACATAATCCACGTAGTGACACCAAAAGGTGATGGGATCTGGTACATTCGTAAATGCATGTTTCACACTCTTAACTGCCAGTTTGACTGATGAAGGTTACCATAATAACTGAAAGCTTTTATGCTCTATGTATTTAATATATGTGTGTTTTACAATTAGTATTAACCTGTCATTATTTATTCTGTCTTCTGTTTCACTCTGTGTCACACAATAATCCACAATAATAATAAAAAAAAACTGTCCATTTATTTGAAGTTTAAAGTTTCAATATTGATGGTACCTACCTTGATGTATGTCTCAGTTGCATATTTAGCTAGTTCATCTCCTTTGTTGACCTCTGATTTTTTATTCTGATTTCAGTATTTTGCTCTAAAACAACGTTGACTACAGTTAAAGCATAATATATGATTTGATAATCTTAAATGTGTAATCAATAGTGACAGTTATTTTAGAAAGGATTTTGGAACACTGCATGTAATACAGTGCAATATGGCTTCTGATGCTAATGTACTGTAAAAATGATAACAGCATAATATAAAAAAAAAAAAAACTTCCTCATCATTAAATGCCATAAGAGAAAATAAAATTATAAATTTATTACTGTAGTTTATACTACACATAATGAACTATTCACATATACTACAATACATTGTTTTGTTTAATAAAAAACTTTTTAAAATTATTCTGTTTTTTATTGCAATTACTGTGGGTAATAAATATTGTGCAGGATTAAATGAATCCCAAATTCCCTTAAAAAAATTGGCTAAAAATCTGCGATTTCTTTTGTCTTGGCCCCATTCACCTCTGATAAGTCTCAATGTACTTTGATAGAGTACCAAAACTATCTTACACAAACCAAAATGAAACTTCAAACTGGTACTGGATGCCAAAATATAGCCAAAATATAGTTTAATCATGTAAAAGATATGGGTGTCTTTTATTTGTCATATGTTGTCATCCTGCCCACTGCTCCAATAATTTTGCTATCTCATCAGTGATTTTATTTGCAGTTTAAAGTTTCAAATGTTCATTGAAAGAGTTTGTTTAAATAAATAACAAAATATGCAAATATGCAACCCCAGGGGCTCACATCTGGTGAGTATGGGCTTGGTGAATCCAGGGTCCCGAGCTGGATATCATCATTCTTCTCTTTCTTGGTGATTCCTTCCTTTCTACTTTCTCTCTCTCTCTCTCTCAGAGTAACTCGGGAATTTTTTTATTTTTGGCTGGTGCAGCATAAGCTTCAGGCTTCCTTGTACCCTATGGCTGATAATAATAATAGTCACAAGTAATTACAGATGGTGTTTTTTTTTCTTTGACAGCTTTGGAAGTTACTTGAAATTTACTCTGTTAGGTCAGAATTTTTTTACAAATGAAAAAAAATATATTTTGTGATGGTGCATTTTTACAGATTTACAAATAGGTTATTTTTATAGAAAAACAATAAAAAATACATAAAAACAGAAATATTAGCAGCTATATCCTCCTGTCAAGTACAAATGGCTGCACGTGAATTTCTTTTCAGGGGGGCACTTAAAAAGTTCGTCTGAATGTTTAATTGAGAAGTCTGGTAACATATTATTTTAACATAGTCCCATTTGAAGTCAATACAGTTTTTCCACTGATACTGCAATGCATTGCAGTATCAGTGGAAAAATTTTCTCTTGGAAAAGTTTTCTCTTTGGCCTCCAGGAATGCATCCATTACAGCAGTGATGTCACTTTCACTGAGAAAAATGGATTTCAGTGAGGTATTTTTTTTCAAATTAGGAAATAGGTGAAGATTCAATGGTGCTAGATCTAGTGAATATGGGGATGGTCCAACGTCTCAAGCTGTACCATGCAGTACAGCTAGGTGCCTCCGTAGCCAGGTGGGAAGGAGCAGCAGTGCGTTGCACACGCTTCTTGATTAGACCGGGGTTCGAGCCCGTCACCACCAAATACGGAAGATGCGGAAAGGTCAGGGAATGACCACCGCATATCCCGGAGCAATATGGCCTTAGTTGCTAATGCTCCTAAAAACCAAATAACAAACATAGCAGTACAGCTACAACAGTGTCAGACTTGTGAATAGGTGCATTGTCGTGGTGGAACAAGTTGAGTTTTCCTTGGCATTTGTTTTGGATGTTTCCATACAAATGCCTCACAAAGGTCTGTGTAATATGCCCCTAACTGTCTGGAGATAATCCACTAACAACATTCCATCAGTATCCCAAAAAAACTGATGCCATCACCTTGCCAGCAGAAGGAATCTGCTTTCATTGAACTGGGAAATGAGCTTTTCCACGTTTGGCTTGTTCCTTTGTCTCGGCTGAGAGAGATAAACCAACATCTCATCCGTGGTTGCAGATCTTGCAAGTAAATTTTCTGGAATTGCTTGCAAATGATGCAATATTCACCTCACCTGACAACTGTTGTGTGGTTTTGACTTATGTGGGACCCCACATGCTGACAGCTTTTTCTTAGAGAGAATCTCCGTTATTATGTGGTATACATGTTCAGATGAGATGTCCAAGATGCTAGCAATGTACCAAGCTGTCACTCGTCAATCACTCATCACCATATCATGCACACTATCAACTTCCTAGAATGATAGATATTGCAGGTCTTCCACAGAGTTGGTCATCTTCCAGGTTCTCCCTCCCTCCCTCCCTCCATTTCAATTCTGCTGCTTACTTCTTAACCATAGAATAGGAAAGGACTTCCTCCCCCAATGCTGTAATCATATCCTCATGAATTGCCTTTGGGATCAGTCTCTGTTTTTTCATAAATATTTAATGACTGGATGGTGGGTGAATGATTTGTCCATTTTTTTCTCATTCATGCAACTTTGTTGACTTCAGACTTATAGTTAAAAAAAGACATTATTGAAATGCTATAGGGTACTTCCTGTGGTTGAAGGTAGACTGACATTCTTTTCTATTAACAACTTCATTATTTATTTTATTATTATTACTTTTTTTAGCATTAGCATATGATGCAAGAAAGCAAGCTTATTCGGCATCAGCCAAAAAAAAAAAAAAAAAAACACACCACTCCCATTTCACCCCTCCGTTCGTTTGAAATACCTGTCCAGTTGAGCCTTAAATTTGTTTAGGCTATCAACTTCAACAACAAGTGACGGAAGTCGGTTCCACCAACCACCCACCCGCTGGCAAAGGCAAATTTCCGCACATCTATCCGACATCCGTCCTTCCTCAATTTGAATTTATGCCCTCTGAGGTGATTATTTTGAGCAAGATGAAGAATCCCATTGGCATTGAGCATGCTCAAACCATTCAAAGCCTTATACACCTCTATCAGATCACCTCGCCGGTGCCTAGTCTCCAGACTCTGTAATTTGCAAAACTTAAGCGTTTCTTCGTAAGAGCAACCCTTTGTTCCATTCACTAATCTTGTTGCCCTTCTCTGTACCCGTTCCAGCAGCTCTACATCCTTCTTGAAATGAGGCCTCCAGACCTGTATACAGTACTCAAGATATTTTTGGTTGCACACAGGTAACAGCAGTTCCTGGCAAGTATAACACCTGTTGTAATTCAGCAATATGGTACATATTGTTGAATTACAGTAGGTGGTTAAAACTAAGTTACCTTGAAAAATCTTTGTTAAAAATATAGTTAAAATGGAAATAAATTTCAAAATCATGTTTTATTTGGGATAAAAAATTTGATTTAAAACTGTATTTAAGGCCACAGTATAGTTTCTAAAAATAGTTTAGTGATAAGCAGTGACATGAAATGAACCTTTTGTTTAAAAAATAATTTTTTTTTTAAAACTTTGTTTTGTTTAAAAAAAAAATAATTTTTTCAGTTAAAAATCATCATGATTTATATAAAATAATTCTGTTGCTTTGGCAGTATAAAAGCATTAACATTAAACTTTCTCATTTTAAATCAGTAACCAGGCCATATAGTGAACTGCACTATGAAATTAATTGTAGAACTGCTGCTCCTCCTCTGCAGCTGGCACATCTTCAGAATGGCCAATATTATAATCCATTATTACCTTGTAATATCAAAACAAAATAATAAAAAATATATATATACAGTAAAATCTCGTTAATACAAACTCAGTTTATACAAAATACTCGTTTATATGAAGCACATACCAATTCCCTGCGAAAGGATAGGCTTTTCTATGTAAATATATTTGTTTATTACAAAATTTGGTTAATATGTATTACAAAGTTCTTTTTCACCCCATGAGACATAAATATTATCATTTTGTATGTTTAATACAAATCTTTTTGCAGATCAATCCAATTATTGCCCTCAGCCACTTGGCTCCCTACTTCCAGAAGGATGGCACTGACTTGTTAGAAATTAGTTTTGTGTAAACAAAAGCAGTTTATGGTATCGACAACATCAAGTGCACTCTGAAAAACATCTTTCTGAAGGATGAGTTGTTAAATTAACAAAAGAATAAAAAGCTTTTCTAAGTTGTTTACATGCACTCCCTTGCTCTCCACGGGAATAAGGTCAGTTGCAATTGTTACCCCAGTTCAAAGAGTCTTTTGCTATCGTATACAGCAATCTATTTTTTGTGGCATTTTATCTGAGCTGACGTCTTTTTCAGAACTTGTCTTTAAATTAATTTAAAATTTGTTTATATTAAATCTTATCTAGCAGTATTATGGCGACAAAACGTAGACGGACAGAATTAAGCCTGGAAATTAAACTAAAAATTATACAAGAGGCCGATATAATTGAAAGAAGCAAAACGAACATTGCAAAGGAATACAACATCCCTTTACCTACAATACGGAAAAACTGAAAAAACTAAGTGCATTACACTGGAGCAGCGATGAAAAACAGGAAACGAATTCGTGGTGCAAAGCACGAGGAGCTTGAAACAAAACTTTTCGATTGGTACCAACAAATGCATGCATCTAATTTGCCAATATCAGGTCCGATTTTGCAAGAAAAGGCAAATTATCTAGCTCAGCAACATGGGATTAGTGATTTCAAATGCAGAACTGGCTGGCTCCAAAGATTTAAAGACGAGAATAACTTGGTTTCGCGAAATGTTTGTGGTGAGTCTGGATTAGTCGACAAAGAAAAGGCTACAGACTGGTTGTGTTCTGTACAGTCAATCCTTCGCATTAGCATTAGTAGAGGCATTTGATGCAAGAAAGCAAGCTTATGCAGCATCAGCCAAAAAAAAAAAAAATAAATAAATAAATAAAGTAAAATAAATAAATAAAAAATAACCGCTTCCACTTCACCCCTCTGTTCGTTGGAAATACCAGTCCAGCTGAGCCTTAAACTTATTTAGGCTATCAACTTCCACGACAAGGGATGGAAGTCTATTCCACCAACCAACCACCCGCTGGCTAAAGGCAAATTTCCTCACGTCTATCCTACATCTATCTTTTCTCAATATTTGAATTTATGCCCTCTCAGGTGATTATTTGCCTCCTTGAAAAATATGAGGCAAAGGATATTTTTAATCTCGGCGAGACAGGTTTATTTTATAATTTGCTGTTTGAGGAGTGTCTTGTCATGGTAGAAAATTAAGTAAACAAAGACTCACTGTTCTGTTATGCTGCAATTCAGATGGCAGTACAAAACTACACCCACTTGTGATTGGTAAGTTTTCTAAGCCAAGATGTTTTAAAGCAGTTAACCAACTTCCCTGTGATTATGAAGCTAATAGAAGTACTTGGCTTACGGTCAAAATTTTTCAGTCTTTGTTATCAAAATTGGACAGAAGAATGGCTTCAGAAAAAAAGAACATTTTGATGATTCTAGACCGTTGTACAGCAAATTCTGCCGAGACACTTAAGTTGACAAATATATGGCTGTTGTTTTCACTCCCCAAATACCACCAGTTTAATGCAACCACTGGATCAAAGCATTATTTATAACCCTAAGATAGCATATAGAGCCCGCCTGATAAGGTACTTAATCCGCAACATAGAAGGAGGGAACAATTTGCAGCCAAATTGGAATGTCTTGGATGCTATCCGTAATCTTATTATTGCTTGGGAAAGTATTACCTCAAGTGTTATAATCAACTGCTTCAGAAAGAGTGGCTTTGGAGAGAACATCATCGAAAAACATGGTCCAACTGTTGCTATCACAAATGTGATAGCAACAGTGAGGAATGGAGAAATTGGAAGGAGCATATGAATTTTGTTGGCAAATTTGAAGAGTTTATGAAGGTGGATGATGAAGTTGCTACCACAGCAGTGCCAACACCAGAAGAGCTGCTGGGTACCAAACAAAACAATGCTGTTTTTGTTACCAGCAACAGCGAAAGTGAAGACGCGTGCAAATTTTTTTTTTTTTTTTTTTTTTATGAAAACCCCAAACACGAAAGGTATCAAAACCTATAGTACTTAGTACCGTGCATGGGTTGAAGGAGAAGTATGGGGGGGGGGATGCCGGAAACTCTGCTCTAGAGACTAAACATGGGTTTCACCACTTCAAGCCTCCAATAAGCAAAGTGGTGGTATTTCACCGGTTGATGAAAGTCATCTACCACCTAGTGCACATTGAACATAAATAGAGAATGTCTTGGCCTGCCTTCTTGATTAGACCGGGGTTCGAGCCCGTCACCGCCAAATACAGAGGATGCGGAAAGGTCAGGGAATGACCACCGCATATCCCCGGAGCAATATGGCCTTAGTTGCTAATGCTCCTAAAAAACAAATAACAATCTTGGCCTGCAGTAACATTGATAAAGAAACAACTATTGCATTTAATAACATCTGTGCTATAGTTAAAAATGCATATAGGACAAAAACTGTGCAAACAACATTGGATTCTTTCTTTAAATTAGATTAATTTATTAAAAAGTTAATGGTTTGTATGTCTCCTTTTATAATTATTATAATTATTTTTACTGTGATACTAAAATATTGTATATATCAAAATATACACTGTACAATATTTTCATTTCCATTAATATTGTTTTTCTCTTAGTTTATCATACAAATAAAATAAAATCTTTAAAAAATATGCTATTCCTATTACTGTATTGTTAGACAAGACTTTTGTTTTTATTTTATTTTATTTTTATTATTTTATTTTATTAATTTATTTTTGATATTATTATTTATTTTTATTCTTAGATATAGAGTATGTTCCAAAAAATTGATAATAATAATAAATAACAGTAAAATTTTGACACTTTTGGAGGACCTCGTTATTACAAACTGTGAAAATTTAGGTCCCTTGAACTTCGTATTAACGAAATTCCACTGTATATTGTTTTCCCATTCCTTCTAATGATTTGTCCTATCCCCTCTTTATATTTAAATGTATTAAAATTATTCACTACCAAGTAGGAGGTTCCCTTCCCCCAGCAATGAATTACTCTCTGGCTGACACCAATTTTCTGCATATCTTGCCTTGGCGCACTATGACCATAGTTGGCAGTGTGCCTAATAAATCCCGAAACAAACAAACCGCATACCTTGCCTGTTTTTTACCTGCAAAACTTATGCTCCCTTGTGCAGGTCGTCAAGAAAGAGTAAGAATGTTATCAGCATTCAGTTTACTCAATCTAAAAAGGCTTAAACGCATCAATTAGATCTCCTGGCAGATGTTTGGTTTTTCAGACATTGCAATTTATAGAAACACTTGATAAAAGAATACTTTTGTGCTCCTGAATAATCTTGTCGCTCTTCTCTGCACCTGTTTCAACAGATCCACATCCTTTATAAATTGAGACTTCTAGACTTTGTCAAAATGCCTTTGCCTCTTGTCAGAATTCCTGTATATGATTGGCAGAACCCTGTGAACTGCCCTAGAAGCTTGTCTGCACTGCTTGTCATAAGTTGTGAATAAATTTGTATTTTCATTAACTTTTTTTATTGATTGTTTTAATTTCTCTTAAGAAATTAAATTTATGATATTAACTCTCAAAGTACAATAAAATATTAATATATGTTTTAATAATTTTAAATTTAGTATTTGAAGAAGAAAGAATAGAGAATCTGATTAAACAAGAGTACTCTTCTTCCAAAAATGAAAGAGCACAGAAAGAGCAACTAAAACAGGATGACTATATTCTGCAGATGCTTTTCAGAAAGTCAGGTAGGACCATATATGTAACAAAATGGTATTCATATTCAAATATAAAATTCAAATGATAAATATTTTATGTTTTTGCAATCTTTTATTCAAAAATATTAGTGTGCAACTGTAATGTTAAAGATTTTATTTTGTGAAGAAGCTTGTTTTCCCTCTTCATTTTTAATAAGTATGGAGAGTCTATAATCAGATTTGACTTCTTGATTCTAAAGGAGAACCAATGCAGAAATGTTAAAATTATATCACAGGCAATTGTGTATTCCTTAACCATTAACTGTATAGTGAGGTATCCTTATGGCCTGTCTGCAAGGGATTATGGAATATGGAATTCTGTCAGTGATATATAGGAACTTTGTCAGCAGGTAAAAAGAGGTGCTGGCCTTCCACCTGAGTATAGCAGCTTCTTTGCAGCACTTTATGCAATAAAATTAGCTTTAGAAAACCTGAATCTGTACCCAAGTAGTTGCAAGAGAGTATACACTGACTCTCTGAGCTCAATTACAGCAATACAAAACTTTTCTTAGAAGGTTCATCCTATGTTAAACCAAATCGGAAGCCTCTTATTAAAAATTGAGGAATGTCATCAATCAGTGACCTCTTTCTGGATCCCAGTGCATTCGGGGATAAAGGGGAATAAAATGAACTTGCTGACAAAACTGCCAAAAATCCGTCAACCTATGATTTAACCTTCGCTCCTATTCCAATCTCTGATTATAATCATATCATACAAACAACGTGTCGTGCACAGTGGAAAGAGCTATGTTACACTCAAACCAATAATAAACTTTATCAGTTGAAACAGGATCCACAGCTTTGGCACTCTAGCACCAAAACAGTACGAAGAGAAGAAGTAGTGCTTGCATGAGCACAGATAGGACATGCATACTTGACTCACCTTCATCGACTTACAGGAGAGGATCCTCCTCAATGTCCACACTGTTCCTCATATTTGACAGTCAAACACATTCTCACTGACATGCCCTCGCTATCATCAGGACAGAACATCCATCCTCCTTTCCCTAACAAATCTTCAAGAACCGAAGACATTGAAACATATTGGTGACAATGCAAATATCAATGAATTTTTCTCTTTTTTGAAAAAAAATTGGAATCTATCATAAATTCTAAAAGATGTCTCTAATCAAAAATGAAGTGATTATATCTGAAATTTGTTTTTTATCATTTTCCTATGAATCGGCACACTATAGCCCCAGCAGCTTGCATCATTAAACCCCCATAACACACACACACACACACACACACAGTTTAATAAACTATATTATTAATTTCACATGGTATATGAGTAGTATTAAATATAGTAATACTGCTATATAATTTTTGCATCAAAGATGGATTTTTACATCACTAATCAGTATTGAAGGGCACAAATAAAAATGTTTGCTTAGGTGCCAAAAAAGGTTTAAACTACACAGTGAGAACATGTTAAATGCCGAATCACTTGGTGTTTCAGGAATGTGAGTGGAACTTAGACAATCATTTCCTTTCCCCTTCCTTCCCTCTCTCTTAACTAATAGCAAAAACGTGTGACTGCTCCATAGCATATAAATCACCATTCTGTTGTCCTTCCATAAATAGCAAATGAAAATGACTTAAAGCACAAAAAGAAGTGTGACTTATTGCTACCAGATGTTTCCAAGAAGTAATGCCTTCTAGACTTCATCATTAAAATTAAGTTCAGTTTATAATCAGTTTTATGTTTTACAAAAGGCACACTTCAAATGGAATGCATATCAAGTTGAATAAGGTCAGTTTTTTGAACAGACTTACGTCTTATGAGTTTTAAAGTTCTTTCATCTATCCCTTTCGCATTCATTTAATTCAACAAATAGTGAGGTGAGTTAGTTAAAAAGAAGCTCTTTCTATTTTTAATATTAGATTGTTGTGTTTTAAACATCATTGGCACAACAACTTTCATCCATTGTTTGCCTATATGCTGCTTAACAGAAAAGAAAGTAGTCAAGAGGATTATGGTTATTCAAATTTCGAACAGAGGTTTGGTCATTTTAAACACTCTAGTGCTTGTCTACTGTAGAAAAGGTTGCAACCTAGAGAAACTTCATAGCGCGACATCGGTGAAGTAGTTGCAAGAGAGTTTTGGCATTGGTTCATGAACTGTGTACAGTATATTTTAGGAGGGAAAATAATTGATTTTATTTTTATTATGATGGTACTGTACTGTACTGTACATAATAATTCTGCATATATACATAATACTTTTACATACCATAGATCTACCATCTCAAGAATATAGGAAGCCTGTATATAGGATAAACACCCATAGAAAGTAAGAGTAGTGGTAATAGCAATCGAGGCATGTGATACAAGAAAGCAAACTTGTGTAGCATCAGCCAAAAAAAAACCCATTTTATACATCCATTCCCTCTAAACGTATGTCTATTTCCTCCTTGAATTTATTTAAACTATCAACTTCCACAACGACAGATGGAAGTTTGTTCCAGCAATCAAATACCCACTGGCTAAAGGCAAATTTCCATACATCTATTCTATAACTGTCTTTCCTCAATTTGAATTTATGCCCCCTCAGGTTCATAATCTGAGCAAGAGGAAGAATCCCATCAGCATTGAGCCTGCTCAACCCATTCAAGGCCTTATACACCTCACTCAGATCGCCTTGCAGGTGCCCAGTCTCCAGACACTGCAATTTGCAAAACTTAAGCCTTTCTTCGTAAGAGCAAATCTTTCGTTCCTCTCACCAATCTTGTTGCCCTTCTCTGTACTCGCTCAAGCCTTTTTAAACCTCCCCATCCTTTTTAAAATGGGGACCTCAGACCTATGTGCAGTACTTAAGATGTGACCTGACCATTGCCTTATAAAAAGGGATAATCACCTCCTTTTTCCCTACTAGCAAAATTCTTGTATATTAGGGGTGGCCAACTTAATTTGTGATGTGATCTACTTTTTTTCTTCAAAATGTGCCATGATCTACCGTCTCAAGAATTTTATTCCACATGGTTAAAAAAGATAATCAACACATATCGAAAACTGTTGTTTATAAATTTTAAAATCAAATACAATTCAGAATTCTTATTTTAAATTCATATGTATTTAAATTTTTAATTTATGTCAAGTTTGTGTCTTAATGTCATCTGCCAAGCTTTCAAAATCAGCGATATACTGTGATAAGACCAACCATAAAGAATCTTCTGTATGCAAGTCCATAAGAGTAGAGTGATTCTTCATCTTTGTTTCAGATATGAAAAGGCCGATTCACATAGATATATGGAACGAAAACAAGAAATTAAAAGTACACTGCTTTTTTTTTTACAGTTGGGTACTTTTCTCGGCAAACATATTTCCCAAAGTATTTTTTTGTTGACCTGGCTTTTAGGAAGATATCATTTTGCAATGTAATAATTTCATTTTCAAGTAATATTTTCTCCATGTGAAAAATCTCAGCAGTTTTTTTCTGCAGTTTGTTTCCTATCTAAGTCAACATTAAATGCATAAGAACAGTCTTCAGTTGTTTCAAAAATCACTGAATCTGGTTTCAAAATCATCCACAAATTTCTCAATTTCAGAAACACATTTCTCACTATTAAATTCAAAAACAGGATACTTTTGCAAATGATCTTGCAGATTTGTAAAATGATCGAAATGTTTTTTTTCTTTTAGATCCTTAACCATTGCCAAAAATTGATATTTATATGCAGAAATATTACTAATCATGTCACCTACATTTTTATTTTTTTCTTATAATTCCAAATTCAGATCACTTAATTGACTGGTAAAATCTACTAAAAAAGCCAGATCACACAACCACTCTGTATCTTGTACCTACTGATAATCATCTCCCCTTTGATCAACAAATTTTTTAATTTCATTCAGCAAATTTCGAAATCTCTGTAGAAACTTTCTCAGACTCAGCCACATCACATCTGTATGTAATATCATATCTGGTTCATTTTCATTGAGGTGCATTTTGAAAAGTCTCCTTTGAAGAGATTTTCCTCTGATGGAATTCACGATTTTGAAAGCTGTGTCCATAACACTTTTAGTATTTAATTTTTTTCTTGCTAACACTTGTTGGTGGATGATACCGTGGTAACTCAAAAAACCTGAGAATTCATTATCCTTTTGGCACAATGCAATAAATCCGTTAAGATGCCCTGTGATTGCTTTAGCTCCATCTGTTTGTTATTCATACGAGCTTAAATAGTGGTAATTTAATTTTTTTCAATAAAATTTTTGAATGCGTTACATATATCAAGACCTATAGTTCTTTCTTTTAATGAAACCATGCCCAGCAGTTCTTCTCTAGTGGCAGAGTCATCAAAAAAATGAGCAATTGAGCCGTATCACTGACTTCTGCTAATTGTTAATTGCTCATATTGCTAATTGTGTCACGCAATTGTTCACTCACATTTTTGCTCAATTTTTCGATGCGTCATATCACGGTATTTCTAGATAACTGCAGATCTTGTAGAGCACTTTTAATTTCATTTTTGTTCTTAAAATTTTCAAAAAGAGAATCTGTTATTTATAAAAAGTGTCTTTTGACCATCAGAAAATGGTTTGGATTTTTTTGCAAGAAGACTCACTTTAAATGATGCTACAGATAGTGCGGTAGATTGTAAGTTAGGTGTCACTGAGAAATTTTGTTGTGCGAATAATCTCGATTTAAGTTATTTCAATTTATTTTTTCTAAAGTCACTATGACGCAGAAAATCCGATTAATATTCACCATGGAGTGCGTTGAAGTGCCTTTCTAAATTTCCTTTTTTGAGTTTAGCCACGGAAGCATTGCAAATCAAACGTGTTTTTTTTTTTATCCTTACAAAAAAGTATTCTATTTCCCACTCTTGATTTAAAATGATACATTTTTCTCTTTTTCATAGTGTTAATTTTAAATCAAAGAGTATTAAATTAACATATAAGTACTGTCCAGTTATTAATATTAAGTAAGCTAAATAAGAATTCGACGAATACACTATGCTCTCCACAATGTAACTGCATGAATTTTCACTAGACAAGCCTAGTGACTTGCACAACGACAAGAGTAGTCATGTGGTTCAAGGAATTTTAATAAGTGCATTCAGTGGGGTGCATAATAATAATAACATTTAGATTTTGACTCATCTATTTTATATATATATTTAAAATCCGTCGTATTCGACCAAAATTAAAGCCGGGATGACTTGTTGGCCACCCCTGCTGTATATCATTGACAATACCCCATGACCTGCTCTGGCATCCTGTCTGCACTGCTCAGAAAATTTCATATCTGACTGCACAATTACTCCCAGGTCTTTTTCATTTTCTACCATCCTAAGTGTAGTACCACACAGTTTCTCTGAGGTTACTTCTACCCATATGCATTATTTTGCATTTGTCAATGTTAAACTTCAGTTGCCACTTCTCAGTCCCTCTGCCCAAATTTTCTAGATCCTGTTGCAGTAGCACACTGCTATTACTGCCGACCGGGCTAGCCGAGTGGGTAAAGTACCTGCCCGGCAACCCAAAGGTCGCGGGTTCGATTCCCGCCTCGGGCTTGGATCAAAGTACTGCAAAAACCTTGGGAGGTGCAATATGGCCACAGAAGCCGATGCGCCAACAACTACCAAATCAAAAAAAAAAAAAAAAAAACTGCTATTACTGTCATTAACAACCCTGCCAACCTTTGTATCAGCTGAAAACTTCGACATTAAGCCTGATATAACTTTCATCAATATCATTGATAAATATACAAAACAACAGCGGGCCCAACATCGAATGCTGGGGGACTCCACTAATAACATTATTCCATGAAGAGCAGTGTCCGTTGATTACCACTCTCTGTCTTCTCTCACTCAACCACCCTTTTATCCATTGTAGCAACTTACCCTTAATACCATACTGTTCCAATCTGTATAGTAGTCTACCATGTGCAACAGTGTCAAAAGCTTTCCTGAAATCCAAGTAAATGATATCAAAATTACTTTTTGCATCCAGTTCCTTTGTAACCACATCATAGTATCCAGTCAAATTTATCAGACAAGACTTTCCCTTAACCAACCCATGCTGTTTCTGAATTATTACTGCAGTCTTGTCTAGATGATCCTACAATGTACCTTAAACCAGTAACTCCATTATTTTCCCCAGGAGAGAAGTTAAACTAACTGTTTTGTAATTATTCATGTCACCCTTAGATCCCCCTTTGCGAATTGTGGATACATTTGCACATCTCCAGTCCGTGGAGACTTTCCCTGAGTTCAAGGATGCTCATAATTATGGGTAAGGGTTTGCTTACTTCTTTTGCCGCCTCCTTTAATATAACTAGATCCCAACCATTCCAGGTGCATTTCTTATGTTTAACTTCAACAATTTCTCCTCCACTTTGCTCTCAGTTATTACGAAATTATTAAGCACCCTGTTACAGTTCAATAAATGTCTGGCATTTTTCTCCCATAATAATTTCATGTGTGTAGGTGCAAAATACTCATTCAGATTATCAGCTGTCTGAGCAGGATCATCAACAGTCGAACCATCGATATCAAGATGACCAATCTGATTTATCCCCTTCCTTCCTTCCTTCCTTCCTTCCAGAGTTTATATAAATGAAGAAGTTCTTGCTGTATTTCTTAGCATCCTTTGCCAAAGATGTCTCGTGATCTGCCTTCGCTTGCCTAATTTCCTTTGTAACTTAATTACAGACTAGCTTATAACTATCATAGGCTTATCAGCTGATAATTTATGAATTTTTCTTCTCTGCCATGAGTCTCGTTGTTCATTTGACATCCATTTAGACCTAAATCTTAAACAGTATTTCTTAATTGGTATTTCCACGATTACTTCCTTGAATGCTTCCCATTTAGAATTTGCTGCTGGTAACATCATCAGTTAGTCCCACTGTATGCAGTTTAAAAACTGACTGAGTTCACTGTAGTTACCTTTACAGAAGAAAAACTCTTCCCTTCACCCCTGATGGTAGTAATATCTTTAAATATATCCCACATCATTACACTGTGATCACTGCAACCCAGTGGTTCCTTTACCTGCAAATTCTTAATGCACGAATAATCACTGTTGATAACCAGATAAAGAGTATTACTCTCTCTGGTTGCCTCTCTAACATGTTGCTATAGAAAACAATTATCCAATAATTCCACACTTGTGGAATTGTTGGATGTGGACTCTTGCTAGTGTGCGAATGACCAACTCACGTTTTCCAGTCAATATCTGGGAAGTTAATATCCCTCATTATTTGACAATCTGATTTATTGGCCCACTCTATTTTTTGTACTGTTCTGTATTTTTCTGTACACACTCCTACTCCCATTTTTGCTTTCCCAGTGTTTTCATCACACCAAACTGACTTAACATAGCACTGACTATCGATGTCAACTGAATGCACTTCCTTAGATTTTATCTCTTTCTTTACTAACAGCATAACTCCTCCTCCCTTCCTATCTTGTCTACCCTCTCTGTACACATTGTACTCTACAAACTGCAATTCTGCACTGCTTATATCTGTGTGACACCACATCTCCGATATCCCAACAATATCCTCCTTTGATGTTCTTGACCAGCACTTCAAATTCATCAAATTTGTTTACTATACTTCTAGCATTGGTGTACATGCACTTGTTCTTAGTTACCCTAACACAGTGCATATATTTATTTGTTCCATGATGACTCTCAACACTCCCTGGAAACCCAGCACCCAGCTGTCCAATCTAATAGAAGCAGTGCAAGAATCACTTGCACCTCTGCATCCGACTACTGTTAATCTTTTATTCTGTGTATCCCCCCCCCAAAGTTAGCCATTTTCCTACCCACCTAACACTGCCTCAATAGCAAATATTCTTGCACCCCTTCTATTTAAGTGTATCTCATCCCTGTAGAAGCAGTCCCTCCTGTTAACAAGCACATACCACGCTGAGAAAAATTCTACCCCATGAGCCTTGCACAATCTTTCCAGGGCTGAATTGATTGGCAACACTATTATCATGTACTCCCTCCTATCATGTCTGGGCAGAATTGCAGACACTTTCAAATTTAATCCTAACTGACGACTTTTTTTCAACATTGACCTATACTTGTTAAGTCTGCAGATCTCCTCCTCTTAATGTAATAGTGCCAACATGTACAACAATATCACCCTTTGTGCCATTAAAAGATGATATGTGCTCTACGTCAACTTTTTTCCCCTGGCAAACATACCCTGGTCCAATTCCACCTATCCTTTTTTCACAATATATTACCCGTCTTCCCGACAATGGAGTCACCGACAATAACCATCTCCTGAGCAACCAGGAGTTGGTTATTGTTGATGTGTAGCCTGATGCACAAGAGGGAGCTCTGACGTTGAGTTGGGAAGCTGAGAGCTTAATGGGTCCCCACTTTAATACCTTCGAGGGCATCTACCTGACTCTTCAAACTGTTATAGGTGCCCATCAGAATGCTGAGTTGGCACCTAATTTCTTGACATTTTCTGCACCTAGCACACAAAGACAACCTCCTTGGCTGGATCATGTCCTCTTCTTGAATAATCCACAAACATTTCACAAGCCGCCTATTTTTTGAGGTTGTGATGCATTGGAGAACCACCGTCCTCGGTTCACCCCCCAAGCTATAGCACTCCTGCTACTTTTTGCTTGTTGCTTTGCTGCTTTAGTCTGGGGCATGATTGAATTGATTGAATACAATGAAAATTAATAAGATTAATCAATTTAATTATCAATACTACATACAGTATCTAATAGGTTTCTAAATGCAGTGATATGTACTACACTATCTAATTTTATCTATTTACCACAATTAAAAATTTGAATTTTGTCCCACTCGCTCTATACTATAACAATGGCAGCAAGATTCGACTGAAACAACAGTTTTACATATATTAAGTAGTAACCTACAAAATCTCTATCTAAATTAAAAATAAAAATAACAAGCATAACTAGGTCTATAAAGCTACTTATAAAGTACAATATAATATAACAATCAAGTAAATAAAATATAAAGCACTTATGTTTCTTGGAGCTCAAATTTCACTGCATCCACTCAGCACCTTTCAGTACTTAATCTTTTTATAAGATTAAGTACTTTATACATTACAAAGTCTAGCAAATTACAATAAGGATTAGGTCCCAAGGTTTTTAGGTTTGTGAGGTATGCTGTATACTTCTGTATACTAATATAAAATTCTTGTCTTACAACCTTTTTGTTACAGGTGTGCATACAGCTTTAAAACATGATGTTATTGTGGACTCATCAGTACCAGATTACATGTTGGTGGAAGGTGAAGCAGAAAAAGTGGCTAAGGAAGCAGTCAAGGCTCTTAAACAGTCAAGAAGACAGTGTCTGCATGTCAAATACGGTGTTCCAACATGGACAGGTATAAATGGAAAGTCTGGTGCACCAAGTGTAATCAGGTAATGAACTTTCAGTTGGTTGCTTTTATAAGATTAAAATATTTATAATTCAGTTATTTCATTTTTATGTATAAATTTATACAAGGTTTTATAAATGTGTTGCAGCAAATAAATGCAGGCATAATGTGTATAGCACATCCTGCTTCAGATGTTTTCCCCTCCAAGAAGTTAAAAAATACCTCATCACAGTATTGCATTTTTAACCCATTTAAGGTGCTCACAATAAAGGGTTTCCTGCCTAAAGCTTCACCTTGATTATCACTTAATTGACATTATATCTCTGTACGATTTTAATAGTGTTATTAGAATTAGTAGTGGCAAATAATGTAAAGAAGCAAGCTTATACAGCATCAGCTGGCCACTAAGTGCCAAGCGAGTGACTAAAGCAATTTCTCAAGTGGTTTCAAAAGCATCTATTCTCGAAAATAAAATCAGTTGATTACTAAGAGTATTAAAGTCTTCTAAGTTACACAATTATTTAATTTTTCAAAGGAAAGAAGAAGAAAGCCTACTAAAAGAAAGGAAGGATGCATCTTTCTTATTGCGTGTGTATATATATATATATATATATATATATACATACATACAAGGTGTGGCAATAAAGTTTCCAGACTGGTGCGATAAAAAAAACAAAGTGAAGAGCTCAAAATGGTTTTATTTTTATTCAGCTTGATCACCCTGCTTTAATGCACTTATTACACCTTTCTAAAAGTTTCTGAAAAGCATTAATGAAGGCAGCCAAAGAGATGTTTAGATTAACAGTTAAGATTTTCTTTATGAGCTCAGCATCTTGAAATCTCATTCCTCTGAGGGCAGTCACCTTGGAGAAAGAAGTCTGCTGGTGCTAGATTGGGAGAGTAGGATTGGATGGTTGGTCTTCACAACAAGTGTGGAATGGGTGGATGCATTGTTGTGCAATAAGAATCAGCTGCCTTTCTCTCAAAATTGCAGCCTCACCTGGGAAATGTGCTTCAATATCCTTTGAAGCAACTTTACATAGAAAACAGCATTTACTCTCTCCTCTTCAGGTACAAATTTCTTGTGAATTACATCCTGTTTATCAAAAAACACGTTCAGCATCATCTTGATATCAGACTTCTGTAAATGAATCTTTTTGGGTGGTGATTTTTTGAAGTCCACAGCATACTCTGATGCTTCATCTCTTGATAGTACTGAAATGCCCAACATTTCAGTACTATATTGTCTCCTGTAACAATACAGCTGAGGGGATTAGGATTGTTTTGACAAGTCTGGATGAAGTATTCAAATGATGACACTCTTCATTGCTTCTGTTTATGGCACCTCCCTAGCCAGGTGGGAAGGAGCAGCAGTGCGTAGCACACGCTTCTTGATTAGACCGGGGTTCGAACCTGTCACCACCAAATACGGAGGATGTGGAAAGGTCAGGGAATGACCACCGCATATTCCCGTAGCAATATGGCCTTAGTTGCTAATGCTCCTAAAAACCAAATAACTAACAAACAAACAAACAAACAAACAACAAACAAGCTTCTGTTTATCCATGAAGCTGTGTGGCACAAGTTTTTCCCAGACCTTCCTTTTCCCTAAATCTTCGTGCAGAATTTCGCAGATTGTCTCCTAATTCATATTCCAACTCATCAGTCATCATTCTGAGGGCCAAATGATAATCTGTTGCCACAATTTCCAAAAATTTTGCAAATCTCTCCTCATTTCACTAGGTTGGTGAATGTCTTCACGTCCATCTTTGAACTGCTTATACCATTCAAACCCCCTAGTACAACTTAAAAGTTTCATCATTATTAATAATTTTTAAAATTTCATACATTTCTGTTGCAGATTTTCCCAGTTGAAAGCAAAATTTGATATTCGTTCATTGCTCCATTACAAAATCATAACATGGGATGTTAATGCTATTAATGAAACTGGTTATTACTTCAGCCTGGCAGGCTACTAAATAATCTCTGTACCGAACATAATACTTCCATTTATTTTCAGACTCATCAAACATGACTTCTAAATTCTCATTCTAACTGATTTAAAAAAAGAAACAGCTTGCATTTTTGATATTAACTGTCTTTCAGACAGGCCATCGCATAAGCTGTAACCATTTGTAATATAGAGACGTATAGAAAATGTAGCAGGAGCCCCAAAAATAGTTAAATAAGAGAGAGAATAGTTAGAGAGAGAGAGACCAATTGATATTCATAACATATACTAAAAATTATATATAAGAGGAATCCCAGGGTTCCTCTTAGTTATCATTTTTTGGTTGCTCCTCATAACACACTGAACTCCTCCAAAGGAGTAATAATTGAGTTGGACCTTCTACATAACTAAGAAGAGGAAATAGCACAGGCAATGCCAGATCAAAGGTACCTCAAGCTAGGCAGATCATGACTCAAAGAAAATAAAAATTAATGAAAACATGGCTGTGATACTGGATACTAAAAGCAAAAACAGGTGCATCTCTACTTGCTTATAACTAATACTAGGAGTATAGTACACAAATTTGTTACAATTTAAGTACTGGTTAAGTCAACAAATGCAGACATAGTACAGATATCGGAAACAGGGTGCCACTCAGATGTAAGTAATGCGGAATTTTAATATGGTGAGTACAAGTGCGTACACGGAGGACCGAGGGGGGGGTAAGAAGTAGATCCCTTAGTTAAGAAGTACATATAACCTGAGGCAATGCACCCAGATTATATGGGTGGATGGTGCAATGTTGAGTCATTTTGGAATAAAATAAGCACTGGAAAAACCAAAATGAGATTAAGTCATTACAATCATTTAGAAGCCAAATGACTGTAATGAGCATAATGAACAGTTATGCAGGCAGATTGAAGGCCAGTAGATTGGAATGTCTTATAATTAGGTGATTTTAACTTTCAAAATATTGACTTCAACTTTTGGTTTAGTCACTCGTGCAGTAACGGGAATTTTTTGGATCTGTTAGCTGATCTGCTGCAGCATGTTCAAGAAGCAGAAAGAAAAAGCAATACTCACCTGATTATCAACAGTAACTCATCATGCATTAAGTATATCCAGATAAAGGGACCAGTAAATGACAGTGATCATAATATATTGATGTGAGATATACTTAAAGATAACTACTGTCAAGGATAAGAGGAAGGGATTTTACTTTCATAAAGATGGCTGCAGAACTCTTAGACGGTTTTAAATTCCTTTCAGTGGGACCGACTGTTGGTGCAACCAACTACAAATTCTAAATGGTAGGTTGGGAAAGTAATCATAGAAGCTATCAAGCATTTTAAAGTTTGACCTGAATATCTTATTTTCCCACTAATCTTATCAGGTGAACTGATAAGATTAGTGGGAGAGAAAAAAAAAAAATGCATGGGAGATTATAAATTAGTAGGGGATGTGTAATTCTACAGCAAGTACAAACTAGTCTGCAGTCTGATTACTAAGGGGATTAGGCATGATAAAACAGATTATGAGAACTGCTTGACTAAGAATATAAAGAAAAGTAGCAACGATTTCTTTGCTTGTGTTAACACTAGATATCATTGGCATAATAACTGTTCAAGTTCATGACAAATTAATATATATTTTGTTGCATCTAATACATGTATAAAGAAGTGTTTAGGAATGGGAACATCAGAAGTTCACCGTTATAACAAAATTATTCAGCTGGGAGCTAAATGATTTTGTTATAACTGAGAAGAAAGTGGAAAAGAAATTGCTGAAGCTAAAAGTAATTAAGGCACCTAGGACTGAGCAGATATATCCAATTATATTAAAAGATGCAGAAATGTGGGTAAGAAAACCCTTGACCATAATTATGACAACATCGTTGGACTCATGTGAGGTTCCTGTAGATTGGATGTGTGCAAATGTGTCTCCTGTTAATGGGGGGGGGGGACAAAGGCCATGTGGGCGATTATAGCCCTGTGAGCTTGACTTCTGTTCTGGGGAAAATAGAGCATAGTACAGATTAAAGCGTGTCATTAAATCAGTCATTAAAGCGTGGGTTTCTTAAGGAGTGAGAGGATCACGTCTGACCAATCTGATTGGCTTCTGTGATGTAGTAACAAATGAACTGGTTACAAATAATAATTTTGACATCCTGTGTTTAGATTTCAGTAATGCTTTTGGCACTTCCATTTGAAAGCCCACTGTACAAATTGGAGCTGTGGCATTATGGACAAGTTACTTCTGTAGATAGAGGGATGGTTGAGTGGCAAAAGACAGAGGTTAGTTATAAATGGACACTGCTTTTCTTGTCCTAATATTATTAGTGGAGTCACTCAGAGTTTAGTGCTGGGCCATTAGCTGTTTACAGTATTTATTTATTTATTAGTGATATTGATGAAGGTATATCAAACTAATTGTTATGAGTTTGCAAATGATACCAAGGTGCAGGGTGATTAAGAACAGCAGTCAAGGCATTGTACTGCAGCAATCATGCTGCAGTACAATGCTTTGAGGTTTAACATTCGTAAATGCCTAATTGAGGTTAAACATTGGTAAATGCAAGGTACTGAATATGTAATATAGTAATCCAAGAATGAAATCTACGTTCACACATGAATGTTTTAGGGATGGGGATGTCAGAAGTGAATTATTCTGGTGGGGAGCTGAATGATTTTGTGATAACTGAGTGGAAATTGGAGAAGAAACTGTTGAAAAAAATGTAAAAAGGGCACCTGGATTCAGAGGCGTAGCTAGGTTTTTGGCGCCCTTGCAAATTCGTGGCTACTTGCCTTTTTACGATAATTAGTCAAACCATCATAAAAAGGCATGTAAATAAAATTATCATAATAAATAATAATAAGTACAGTCTGACCTTTGTTTAACGAACTTCTTTATACCAGATTTTTCTGTTTAGCGAATTTTTTTGAATTCCCCTTCTCAATTACATTTAAAATAGTGTTTGTAGAACAAAGAAAATTTTCTATATGAGATTATAGAAAATTAACTTAACGGATTACGAGAGACTTAACTGTGTACGCATTGTTCACCTCTCTCGCCTTCAAGAAATTTAGACAACAGTGCTCTTGCTAAGCACAATGGTAATCTCTTTGGCTTAAAAGATTACCATCGCCAACTTAGTGGTACCTGTAAAACCTATCCAGCTTCCTGTCCCACATTTTATTGGATACTACGATGTGGTCACAAAGGAACTGGATGCCAAAAATAATTATGATATCATATACTTGGATTTCAGGAAAGCTTTTGAGACTGTTGTGCATGGAAGACTACTGTACAAATTAAAGCAGTATGGTATTAAGGGCAAGTTGCTACAAAGGAAAAAAAGGTGGTTGAGTGGGAGACGACAGAGAGGGGTAACCAATGGACGCTGCTCTTTGAGGAATAATGTTATTAGTGGAGTTCCCCAGGGTTCGGTATTGGGCCCAATGTTGTTTTGTATATTTATCAATGATATTGATGAAGGTATATCAGATATATCCCAAGTATGCAGATAATACAGTGGTTAGCAGAGTTGTTAATGGCAGTAATGGCAGTGTGCAGCTGCAACAGGATCTAGAAAATTTGGGCAAATGGGTTGAGATGTGGCAACTGAGGATGCCACATCTCATCCCATTTGCCTATCTTGGTCATTGAGGTTGTCACAGACATTCTCCCAGATATGCCAGACGAGCTGTACTTGCTACCTGGGAGTCTAAAACACTGATGGAACTGATATTCGGGTGACACTCAGTTCAAGTGGACCCACTTTCGGCGAAGTCCGGACAGTCTGTGACAGCCAAATCCTCTGCTTGCACCCTCAGGTTGGTGGGACTGTTAGTAAACCAGGGTATAACCTCCATACTCAAGCACATGGTGGGGGACTACCCAGGTGTGAACCAACGTAAGCAGGGGTCGAGGTGTGGCACCCACACCACATGGAGCAATGCCGCCCCTCTGTATTACCAGGTAGTACTGGTAGATGACTCTCATCAACCAGTGCAGTACCACCACTTTGCTTCTTGGTGGCTTGAAGTGGTGGAACCCATGTTTAGTCACCAGAGCTAAGTTCTGGTCAACCCTTCCCCATCTCTTCCATCATGCAGTATGATTGATGACTTTTGAGGTTATGATGAACATCGTGGTGAGATCCAATCTTCCTTACATTTCGAGGCTACAGCTCTAAAAGGTGTTCGCAGGCCTGCCACTAGTTAGAACACCGGACCAAACCTATTGGTAACTCTCTAGGAGGCTTCCGAATCAGCTAGTGTATAATCTTGCTACCTCTACTCTGCCAGATAGTGATTGGAGAGAGTCCAAGTAGTGTTTATGCGGGGGGCATTGTCGAGGCCACTTTATGTTAAGGATCTGGGTATATTCTTACCATGTGTATGCCATATCCAAAAATTTCATTACTTCATACAGCATGGCCCACCCACTTTTTCTTACTATTGAATACACCATGGCGCCTCCGTAGCCAGGTGGGAAAGAGCAACAGTGCGTAGCACATGCTTCTTGATTAGACCGGGGTTCGAGCCCGTCAAGCTTCCATCTTATGGTTTGCCAATTGTTTTTTATAATTATCCAGTTTTCTCCAGTTTATCCAGTTTTCCAGTTTTCTCTCTGATCGCTCACTGAGGGTGATGGTAGATGGCTCTCTGTCTTCTAATTTCTCCACTAATGCCGGTGTCCCCCGAGGTTCAGTTCTTTCCCCCACTCTTTTCCTCTTGTATATTAATGACCTTCTTCCATTGACTTGAAATCCTATCCATAGTTTTGCCGATGATAGCACATTGCATTCCACTTTCCATTTTGAGAAGCCTCGCCCTGCTCAATCAGTTTCAACTTCTCAAAAATCTGCTACCAATTCCTGAAATGCAGATCTTCAGGCAATTCTCCAGTGGGGCAAAGACATCTTAGTTGAATTCAATCCTTCTGAAACTCAATCTTTTCTTATATCTCGCAAAAAGGATTCTTCTGCTCCTATGCTTATCTTTGGTGGCACTTCGATTTCTAGGCAAAATGATATATCTCTTTTGGGGATTACCCTGACTTCTAATCTCTCTCTTGGCACATTACAAATATTGCTTCCTCTGCATCTGGCGCCTCCGTAGCCAGGTGGAAAGGAGCAGCAGTGCGTAGCACACGCTTCTGGATTAGTCCAGGGTTCGAGCCTGTCACCACCAAATACGGAGGATGCGGAAAGATCAGGGAATGACCACCGCATATTCCCAGAGCAATATGGCCTTAGTTGCTAATGCTCCTAAAAACCAAATAACAACAACATCCTCTGCATCTATAAAACTTTTACTTTTCTTCCAAACAGCTGCTCACTCTGTATAAATCGCAAATCTGTCCTATCATGGAATATTGTTCCCACATCAGGGGTGGTGCCCCCAAAACCACTCTAAGGCTTCTTGATTCCATTCAGAAGAGGGCAGTTAGATTAATTAATGATTCATCTCTAACAGAGTCTTTCCACTCGCTGTCTCATAGACATACTGTTTCTGCTGCATACCTCTTCTACAGATATTTCCGTGGGCACTGTTCTTCTGAATTGGCTTCTATAATTCCTGCTCTCTCTTTCAAAACAGTCCGAACACGTGCCAACAGTGCGTAGCACACGCTTCTTGATTAAACCGGGGTTCGAGCCCGTCAAGCTTCCATCTTATGGATTGCCAATTGTTTTTTATAATTGGTTATCCAGTTTTCTCTCTGATCGCTCACTGAGGGTGATGGTAGATGGCTCTCTGTCTTCTAATTTCTCCACTAATGCCGGTGTCCCCCGAGGTTCAGTTCTTTCCCCCACTCTTTTCCTCTTGTATATTAATGACCTTCTTCCATTGACTTGAAATCCTATCCATAGTTTTGCCGATGATAGCACATTGCATTCCACTTTCCATTTTGAGAAGCCTCGCCCTGCTCAATCAGTTTCAACTTCTCGAAAATCTGCTACCAATTCCTGAAATGCGGATCTTCAGGCAATTCTCCAGTGGGGCAAAGACATCTTAGTTGATTTCAATCCTTCTGAAACTCAATCTTTTCTTATATCTCGCAAAAAGGATTCTTCTGCTCCTATGCTTATCTTTGGTGGCACTTCGATTTCTAAACCTGTACCCCAACAAAGGGTGATCTGTTGTTTTGCTGAAGTGAATATCTGAATCGTCTGCAAACTTAAGACATTAAGCTGGATATACCTTCTTCAATATTATTAATAAATACAGAAAACAAAATGGAACCAACACTGAACCCTGGGGGACTCAACTAATAACATTAGTCCAACTTCCAGCCAGCTTCCATTTACTGTCCAACTTCAAACTCACAGAACCAACTTTTCATCTTCCTCGTTTATTCATTCAGCTGCTTTTTTCTGGAACAACCTTCCTTCATACATATTTCCTGAAAATTCCAGTCTATAAAAGTTCAAGTACAATGTCAACAAATATCTTCTTTCTTCTTCTCAACCTGCAACCCAAGCACGGTACTAAGTACTATAGGTTCTAATACTTCTCGTGTTTGGGGTTTATAAAAAAATAACTGAAGTTTAACATTGGCACATGCAAAGTGCTGCATATGGGTAGAAAAGGAACCCCAGTGAAACGTACCAACTGTGTTTTTATTATGAAGTTTTATGATGTCAGTTATGAAGTTTTCTGAACAGTGCAGGCAGGCTGCTAGAGCAGGTCATGGGATCTTGTCAGTGATATACAAGAATTTTGTGAGCAGGGATAAGCATGTGATTATCCCCTTGTATAAGGCAATGGTCAGATTACACCTTGAGTACAGCGTACAGGTCTGAAGACCTCAATTTGGGAAGGATGTAGAGCTGTTGGGGCAAGCACAGAGAAGGGCAACAAGATTGGTGATGGGAACGAAGGAATTCTCTCTCTTACCAAGAAAGGCTCAGGTTCTGCAAATTGCAGCTTCTGGAGAGTAGCCACTTGTGAGGGAGTGATCTGATTGAGGCGTATAAGCATTTGAATTGGTTGAGCAGGCTTAATTCTGATGGGATTAAGATTTTACTATTGTTCAAATTACGAGCCTGAGGGAGCATAAATTCAAATTGAGAATGATAGTTATAGAATAAGTGTGCAGAAATTTGCCTTAGCTAGTGGGTAGTTGATTACTGGAACAGACTTCCATCTGTTGTTATAGAAATTGATAGCTTAAATAAATTCAAGGAGGAACTTGACAAACTTTTAGAGGGAATGGATGTGTGAAATGGGTTTTCTTTTTTTTTTTTTCTTTTTTTTTTTTTGGCTGATGCTACATAAGCTTGCTTTCTTGTATCACATACCTCTACTACTATATACTGAGAAGTCGAGCTGGTCAACTGCTTTCTGTGTATCCATAGTCAGTGGGCAGATCAAGGGTATTCCACATTTGTACAATAGGCCCTGCTCAAACTTCTGCTGTAAGCGTGAAGAGTTTTTTAGAGAGTGGTTTTCCTGTACCCCAACAAAGGTTGATCTGTTGTTTTGCTGAAGTGAATATCTGAATCGTCTGCAAACTTAAGACATTAAGCTAGATATACCTTCTTCAATATTATTAATAAATACAGAAAACAAAATGGAACCAACACTGAACCCTGGGGGACTCAACTAATAACATTAGTCCACGAAGAGCATTGTCCATTGATTATCATTCTATCTTCTCCCACTCAACCATCCCTTTATCCATTCTAACAACTTGCCCTTAATGCCATACTGCTCCAATTTGTACAGTAGTCTTCCATGTGCAACAGCATCAAAAGCTTTCCAAAGATCCAAGTATATAATATCGGTGTTTAGATACACCATAGACAACTCTTAAAAAACTACAAAGTAGTTGTTGTGGGCATCATTTGCTCTTTCTCATATTGTGCTCTGCCTTCACAACGAGTTGCCATGATAATGCACTACCTCGAATAAGTAACGCTTCACTAATAGAGAAGACTATTGTTACTTATTCTCGGTGAGTACCACCACCCAGACATGTTTCAAGGCTGTTGGCCTATCATCAGTGGGTGGGCAGGTACCCTGGTATTGCAAACATGACGACCCAGTTGTGAAGTTAATCACACAATATGAGAGATGCCAAAAGGTGTATAAAATAATATTTAAAATAATTAAATGCACAAGGCATAATACATTAAGAGTTTAATATCTATATAATATCGGTGTTTAGATACACCATAGACAACGCTTAAAAAACTACAAAGTAGTTGTTGTGGGCATCATTTGCTCTTTCTCATATTGTGCTCTGCCTTCACAACTGGGTCGTCATGTCTGCAATACCAGGGTACCTGCCCACCCACTAATGATAGGCCAACAGCCTTGAAACATGTCTGGGTGGTGGTACTCACCGAGAATAAGTAACAATAGTCTTCTCTATTAGTGAAGCGTTACTTATTCGAGGTAGTGCATTATCATGGCAACTCGTCGTGAAGGCAGAGCACAATATGAGAAAGAGCAAATGATGTCCACAACAACTACTTTGTAGTTTTTTAAGAGTTGTCTATGGTGTATCTAAACACCGATATTATATAGATATTAAACTCTTAATGTATTATGCCTTGTGCATTTAATTATTTTAAAGATCCAAGTAGTATATGTTATCAAAATAATTTTTTGCATCCAATCAAATTGGTCAGACAAAACTTCCCCTTAACAAACCCATATTGTGTCTGAATTATAACTAAAGTTTTGTCTAGATGATCCTTTAGTGCTGCTTTAACCAGTGCCTCCATTAATTTCCCTGGAACAGAAGTTAAACTAGCAGGTCTGTAATTACCTGTGTCTTCCCTTTATCCTCCTTTGTGGATTGGGGTCACATTTGCACATCCCCAGTCCATGGGTACCTCCCCTGAGTTCAAGGAAGCTTTCATAATTATTGCTAAGGGTTTGCTTACTTCACTGTACAGGAATTTTGCTAGCAAGGATAAGGAAGTGATTGTCCCCTTGTATAAGGCAATGGTCAGGCCACACATTGAGTACTGTATATAGGAAAACTTCCTGCAGTCCAATCTAAACATTTCCCCCTGTAACTTGAATTTATGTCCCCTAGTTCTAGCATCATTTATAATCTTGAAAATTTCGTCCTCATTCATTTTACTGATGCCTCTCAGAGCCTTAAACACCTCAATAAAATCTCCTCTGAGGTGTCCAGTTTCCAAACTCTGTAACCCACATATTCGAAGTCTTTCTTCATAAGGACGCCCTTTTGCCGATCTCACCAGGCGAGTTACCCGTCTTTGCACCCTTTCAAGAAGTTCGATGTCTTTCTTTTGGTGCGGTCTCCATATTTGATCACAGTATTCCAAGTGAGGTCTAACAAAAGCCTTATATAATGGGATTATCACGTCCCTATCTCTAATTGCAAAAGTTCAATAGATCATCGATAGGACACCATGGGCCTTCCTTGCAACCTGTTTACAATGCTCAGAGAATTTCATGTCTGACTGTATCGTAACACCCAAGTCCCTTTCCTCCAGTACTGGATTTAGTTGAACTCCACCAAATGAATAAATTATTTTGGCATTACTGTTTCCCAGGTGTAATACCTTACACTTTGTTGGATTAAAGCATAGCTGCCATTTTTCTGACCATTCCTGAAATCTGTCCAGGTCTCTCTCTGAAGAAGCTCAGCTTGATGGTGATCATTAACTACTCTACCAATTTTAACATCATCTGCAAATTTAGACATCACACCCCTCAATGATGTTATTTATGAAAATTAAAAACAACAGTGGTCCTAATACTGATCCTTGGGGAACCCCACTTCTTACATCAACCCAATCTGAGGAATAGCCATTTATCACAACCCTCTGCCTCCTGCCCTGAAGCCATCCTGCTATCCATCTAAGGATTTTCCCAGTGATTCCAACCTGTTCCAGCTTATAAAGCAACCGCTCATGTGGGACTGAGTCAAAAGCTTTGCTGAAATCTAAATAAACAATGTCGAAATAATTCCCTAAATCCAGCTCGTGAGTGACCCTTTCAAAATAGAGAACCAGATTTATTAAACATGATTTTCCCTTTACAAAACCATGCTGAGTATCCTTGAGAACTTCAATTTGATCCAAATGATCCTGAATTCCACCCTTGATCATTGCCTCCATGATTTTCCCTACCACTGAAGTCAGACTGACAGGTCGATAATTTCCCACTTCACTCTTAGAGCCACCCTTATGTATGGGAGATACATTGGCACTTTTCCAATACAACGGAATCTACCCAGGGTCTAATGATGCTCGCATAATTAGTCTCAATGGTTCAATGCACTCACTTGCCGCCTCTCTTAAGATTATAGGGTATATTCCATCAACTCCAGGAGCCTTACTGGCCTGTAGGCTCAAGTTTTTTCATTAAATAATCTTGCGAAATTTCAATATCATTAATTACATATTTTTCAACTTCACTCCCACAATTTCCAATTGCCACAAAAGGTTTTTCATTTGTACATATCGATGCAAAATAACTGTTGAGTTCATCTGCAATGGCAGCTGGTGTATTTAATACTATTCCCTTTCCCTTACATAAAGGTCCGATCTGGTTTGTCCTCCTCTTCTTTGCATTTATATATGTGAAGAATTCCTTATATCCCCCTCTTTGCATGCTCTGTTTGCTAATGATTTCTCGTAAACTGCCTTTGCCTGTCGAACCTTTTCTTTGGCTCTATTACAGATCATCTTGTAGCTGTTATAGGCTTCAGTACTTTTTATTGCTCTGTAACCTTTCCATGCCACCTTTTTCTGCTCAAGTAATGTGGCAATTTCACTATTCATCCAAATTGGAACCCTCCTCGTGGAGTATTTTTTTAATGGTTTTTTTTTAATTTTAATATTTTTTTAACTTTTTTTAAAATGTTTTAAAAGCATACCACAGTTCAATTGTATTCATTCTCAGTGCGATATCTACCCAGTTAATAGAGGCCATGTAGTACCTTAAGGCCATCGTAATTTCCTTTTCTGAAATTAAAACCCATTCCTTTGCCTTTTACTGCTGCTACCTCTCTCATCATCATCCACCATAGAACTCCATGATCACTTCCTGCTACTGGTTCCTCTAGTGTCGGCCCTGTTATGTCATCTGATTCATGGGTGATGATGAGGTCTAGGATATTCTTTTCTCTAGTACTTTCCCTGACATGTTGATACAAATAACAGTCATCTAGTTGATTTAAAAATTTTGTTCCCCATATCGAGTTTCCTTCCCATTTACTCCAATCAATGAGAGGTAAATTGAAATCGCCCATAATAAGACATTGACGCTTCTTTGCCCATTCCATTTGCATGTAGAGGCTTTCGCCATAATCTTCACAATCACCTGATCTGTAGATTACTGCTATTCGTATTATACCTTTGTTTCCAACTATCTCACACCATACAGATTCTATACTAGCACATGAAAGAACCTGAAGGGGCATGGTCTCAAATTGGGAAAAGCCAGTTGTAGAATAGATGTGTTGAAATTTGCCTTTAGCCAGCAGGTAGTTGATTGGTGGAACAGACTTCTATCTTTTGTTGTGGAAGTTGATAGCCTAAATAAATTTAAGGCTAAGAGTTTTCTTCTGACAGCTTCCATCAAAGGCCTTAGGATCCTGATGTAGAACTGTCGATTTACAGTTTGGCCTGGCAGAAGGAACTCCTGATGAACAATTCCTTGCGGATGAAAACAATCAGTGTTACATTGATTTAATCTGCCTTGCCTTTTTAGATGTAGAGATGATGGTCTTTTCCACTGGGGTGATCCTGCTTTGTTTCTGGATCATAAACCCAAACTTTTTTCCTTGTATTGACCCTGATGAGAAAGTTTGTCTTTTCTGGCCTCTGCTTGCACACAGAATGCCAATCCTGTTTCTGTTCACTTAATAAATAGGGGACAAATATTGCAGCAGGCTGCTAACACAATTAAACTGTGTTGGCCTGTACTATACAATATGCCTAGAATGTCAGAAATATCGTTAATCATTCACCATCAGTCCCTATGGATGATGTGATACTTTTTTTTCAACATCTGCTTCAGTCCCATTTGAAAGTGGATAACCTGAGCACTCAAAAACCCCCAATCAAAGTTTGGATGCCTTGGAAACTCAAATATCACTGAAACATTTGTATCCTATCCATAGGACTACCATGGGTAGAATACAAAAACAGTCATAAATGATCGTCACTAAATGCTGCTTTTGTTTTGGAAATATTTCGGCAGTTTCGGCATTTTATAAATTCCGAAACTCATTTCCCAAATTTATGACAAAATTGTATGCAGATTCACTGTTCCTTAATTCCACTGTCTTACTCTGCTAAAAATTGCAAGACACATTTAAACACCAATTGCACAAAAACCCAATTTTCTATTGCTGTGAAACTTGCTGATTTGATACAAAATTCGATGTTCCATAAATTCCACCACCTTACCGGCTGCAAGAATTGCAAGACACGCTTAAACACAAATTGCACAACTTCCTATTGGTCATCATCATGGTGTGAAACTTGCTTTGCTAACTCACAGTAGTTCAGCTATATCAAATAGCACACTGTTTTAATACATGTAGTTAGTACTCAATGCAACATCTGCTAAGTTTAGAATGAAGGTTACGGCTTACGCCTTGTATAAATTAAAACTAGAATTTTATGTTATTTGTGTATTTTAATTTATTTTTTATATTCAGGGGCAATCCCATAATTTTCTAAGAGGAGGAGGCAGCTAAAGCAGGGTAATCATTAAGCTTTAATCATCATATAGTACTAAAAAAATCCACATTATTTTAATCATGGTGGGAGGGAGAAAACAACTGTAACCCCTTTAGTCTATCTCGGATTACCCCTGATTATACACTGGTGTTCAAAGAAAGTGCATCAACCCTTAAAATTGTAATTGTCGTCCGAATAACGTAAGTATATTGCAATATTTCTTACAGATTTCATCAGACAAGATTGACATGCGTAGGAGATGACGTAATATTGCATCAGCTGTTATTTTCAGCTATATAAGCACGCTCTGCAAGAGTTGTAGTCATTCCTGGCTTGTGTCAGGATGGTGAGTTATGTGTAGCTGATGCCACGAAGAAAGACTGCTATGGTTGCTTCATTTGAGGATGGATGTTTCTCCTGTCATATTAGCATTAGCAGGGAACATGATGCAAGAAAGCAAGCTTATATAGCATTAGCCAAAAAAAAAACAAGCCCTTCTCATTTCACCCATCCACTCACTCCAAATGTTTGTCTAGTTCTGCCTTCAATCTGTTTAAGCTATCAGCTTCTACAATGACAGATGGGAGTTTGTTCCAGCAATCAACCACCCGCTGGGTAAAGGCAAACTTCCACACATTTATGCTACAACTGTCTTTCCTCAATTTGAATTTATGCCCTCTCAGGTGATTATTCTGAGCAAGAAGAAGAATCCCATCAGCATTGAGCGTGCTCAAACCATTCAAGGCTTTATACACCTCAATCGGATCACCTCGCAGATGCCTAGTCTGCGAGGTGATCAGACACTGTAATTTGCAAAACTTAAGCATTTCTTTGTAAGAGCAATCCTTTGTTCCATTCACTAATCTTGTTGCCCTTCTGTGCATTTGTTTCAACAGTTCTACATCTTTCTTAAAATGAGGCCTCCAGACCTGTATGCAGTACTCAAGGTGTGACCATTGCCTTATTCATGGGAATAATCACCTCCTTATCCCTGCTAGAAAAATTCCTGTATATCATTGACAAGACACCATGAATCTACTCTGCACTGCTCAGGAAACTTCATATCTGCCTGCACAATTACCCCCAGGTCCTTTTCACTCTGTACCACTGTCAGTGTAGTACCACACAGTTGATACGTTACTCTGGGATTACTGCTTCCCATATGCACTACTTTATATTTGTCAATATTAAACTTCAGTTGCAACAGCTTACTGTCGTTAGTGTCATTAACAACCCTGCCGACCTTTGTATCATACAAAACTTGGACATTAAGCCTGATATACCATCATCAATATCATTGATGAATGCAGAAAACAACACTGAATCCTTGAGGACTCCACTAATAACATTAGTCCACAAAGAGCAGTGTCCATTGATTATCACTCTGTCTTCTCCCACTCAAGCATCCTTTTATCCGTAGCAGCAATTTGCCTCTGAAGTCACACTGCTCCAATTTGTGCAGCAGTCTTCCATGTGCAACAGTATCAAAAGCCTTTCTAAGATCCAAATATATGATATCAAAAATTATTCTTTATATCCAGTTCCCTTGTGACTACATCATAGTATCCAATCAAATTGGTCAGACAAGACTTCCCCTTAACAAAACCATGCTGTGTCCGAGCTATAGCTGAAGTTTTGTCTAGATGATCCTGCAATACTTCTTCAACCAGTGCCTCCATTAATTTCCCTGGAACAGAAGTTAAACTAGCGGGTCTGTAATTACCTGTGTCTTCCCTTTATCCTCCTTTGTGGATTGGGGTCACATTTGCACATCTCCAGTCCATGGGTACCTCCCCTGAGTTCAAGGAAGCTTTCATAATTATGGCTAAAGGTTTGCTTACTTCCTTTTCTGCTTCCTTTAATATAACTGGATAGATTCCATCCATCCAGTTATATTAAAGGTGCCTTTCTTAAGTTTATCTTCAACAATTTCTTCTCCACTTTACTCTACAGTTATTACAAGATTATCTAGCTTACTGCCAGAGTTTAATAAACCTCTGGCATTCCCCTCCCTGAATAACTCCTCATGTGTGAATGTAGATAGAAAATATTCATTGTTTGTTAGCTACCTAAGCAGGATCATCAACAGTTGAAATATGAAGTGGACCAATCTGATTCATTCCTTCTAGAGTTTACATAAGTAAAGAACTCGTTGCTGTTTTTCTTTGCATCCTTTGCCAAAGATTTCTCGTAATCTGCCTTTGCCTGCCTAAACTCCTTTGTGACTTGGTTACAGACCAGTTTATATCTATCATAGGCTTCTGTGTCACCTGTTAATTTATATGTATCCCATGCATTTTTTCCCTCTGCCACATGTCTAATTAGTTCATCTGACATCTATTAAGGCCTAAATCTTGAACAATATTTCTTAGTTGATATGAAAAGCCTAGTAGCTTCCAAGATTAATTCTTTGAATGCTTCCCATTTTGAATTTGCTGTTGGTAACCTCATCAGTTGGTCCCACCATATAGAATTTAAATACTGTCTCAGACCACCGTAGTCTCCTTTACGAAAGCAAAAACCCTTCCCTTTACCCCTGATGGCAGTTACCTCTTTGAGAATATTCCACTTCAGCACACTGCCACCCTTTTTTGCAGATTCTTAATGCATGAAGAATCACTACTGATAATCATATCAAGAGTATTATTTCCTCTAGTTGCCTCCTGAATAGAAAACAATCTATTCAGGAAAACAATCTGACCTTCCTGCTGTAGAAAACAGTCATCCAATAAATCCACAAAAGCCTTACTAGTGTGAGAGTGACCAATACAGAAAAGCCTTGCTAGTGTGTGAGTGACCAAACCCACAAATTCCAGTCAATCTCTGGGAAAATAATATCCCCCATTATAAGACACACTGATTTACTGGCCCCCTCTATTTCTCTGCACAATTGCTCATTATACTCATTAGATTCATTAGGCCCATAACACACATCTACTCTCATTTTTCCTTTGCCAGTGCTTATTTCACACCAAACAGACTCAACACTGCATTGTCCACCAACATCAATTGGATGCATTTCTTTAGATTTTGTGTTTCTTAACTAACAGCATAACTCCTCCTCCCTTTCTGTCATGCTTATCCTTCCTGTACACATTTTACTCCCCAAATTCCAATTCTGCACTGCTTATATCTGTGTGACACCAAGTCTCCGATATCCCAACAATATCTGCCTTTGATCTCTTGACTAGCACTTCAAGCTCATCAAATTTATTAACCTAATAAACAAATAACCAAATTTATTAACAAATAAATGGCCTCCGTAGCCGAGTGGTCAAGAGCGGGAGTGCAGTAGCACACGCTCTTTGAGTAGACCGGGGTTCAAACCCTTGACTGCTGAATACGGTTGATCTGCCAACCCGCACTGGACCAGCATGGCAGATTATGGTCCCTTTCCCTCAGCATGAATTGTTGAGGAGACTTCCATCCTGCAGTGGGTTGATAATGGCTGCACTTTACCTTTTTTTACTCCTAGCATTGGTGTACATGCAAGTATACATGCACCTGTTTCTACTCTTAGTTACCCTAACACAGCCCATGTATTTACTTGTTCCACTATGACTCCCAGCAGTCCTGGAAATCCCCATTGCCTTGCTTTCCAGGTTGTTGCTCAATTGCATTTCAATAGAAGCATTGCAAGAATCAATTTCACCTCTGCCAGCGGCTACTGTTAATTTTTTAGTCCATGTATCCCCCCCAAGCTAGCAGTTTTCCGACCCACCTAATGCCTTGATAGCATCAGCAAATATTCTTGCACCCTTTCTATTTAAGTGTATCCCATCAACATGAATTGTTGAGGAGGCTTCCATCCTGCAGCGGGTTGATAATAGCTGCAATTTACATCCCTGTATAAAAACAGTCCCTCCTGTTAACAAGACGCTCTGTATTGTTATAGAGTGTCTTGTAATCAGTCGAATTTTGGAATATTTTGAGAGCTCCTGTCAAATGTTACTAAGTTTTGCCTTAACTATTAATAAATATCTTTTGTTTATATTTCCGTTTGCGATGCTAGTGATTAATATAACATACCATTGCGAAAAAGGGCTAGAAATGTGAAATTCCTAGGTGATACACTTTCTTTGAACATCAGTATTATTGCCAGAAATATACATATTTGGCTAGCCACAAGTTAGAATACAGAGCTGATACTTGCTTACAAGTATTTTAATATTAATTCATTCATTTAAGTCTTTAGTTACATTTTAAGAAAGTGAATGTAAAAATATAACATTTTTCAGCCGCTTACAGCAATATCAGCTTTTTCAATTCATCATATAGGGCTGAACAACTGATGTTTTCCTGGATTATATTGAACTTTTTGGTTGTTGTGTCAACTCTTCGTTTAGACCATTTGCTCCTTTGATGACCTCCATACTACAAGTTAATCTAAATTAATTCCTCCTGTTAACTAAATTAAATTTTTACAAGTCCGTCTGAATTCGAAACTTCTTTTCTCAGTTCATTCCACAAAGCTTTGGTCTTTAACATAATTTTGGTTTATTAATTGCAAGCCCTCATTCATAATTCAAACAATATACAGAAATAATTTGCTATCTACCTCACTTTAATGAACTACTAATCTGGTTTTTCATTCTGAAATCTGCTTTTCAACTTGTCAAATGGCTAAATGCCAAGAGTGGACATTCTCTTGTGTCCCCTTGACATCAGTTGTTCCAAACTGTACAAACAAATTGAAATAGTGCCTGTTACTATTCGCTGGTAATACAAAGTTATTTGGTGTTTTTACTGTGGTCACTTGTCAAAGTGACCACAGTAAAAACACCAAACTTTCCATCCAAGACAAGACCAGAGCCACACCATATCTTCATTCTAAACTTTGCACCAATGAGTTTGCACCAGCATTTTCTGTAATGAAGAAAATAAGTAGATTTGATTCTTCATTTGTCAACAACTTTGTAAAGCTAACCACCTTCTTCAATCTTGACCCTGATACCTGGATTCATGAGGAGAAAGTTTCTTTGTGAAGTTTTGGTTTGGTAAGAATGAAATGTAAAAATAAAAAAATATGCTTTTAAATATTAATTTCTTCTTATTGCAACTTGAATTCAATCTTTGTTGTATAATTTTTGCAGGAAGTTCTTAAAATCTTTAAAAAGTCATTTTTTTTTTTTTTTTTTTTTTTTTTTTAAGCTGCAATATACTCTGCATCTGTGTAGTTATGTATCACTTAATTTGATTTTATCAAAATAAATTAGGTGATAAATTAATTCAAATTTTCAGTACCTTATATGACCATGGTCATAAAAAGAACAGATTAATAATTTTGTTTAAAATGATAATAAAAATTATTGCTTACTTAAATAGGGAGTTTTTTAAGCCCTTTTAAGATTATTAACTCCCCACACAGTTTTCTAAATTACTTTGCTATTGAATGTTTTAAATTTAAAGTTTTTCTTCTGTTTTCAGGCAACGATTTGGACAAAGAACAGCTACCAAAGTGAAGTCTACTAAAAAAGTAGAATCATACATAGTTAGTAATGAAGCAGGACCTTCAGGATTAGAGAAAAATAGGCTGCATTGTTCAGTACTTGATATAGACAGCACATCTTCATCTAGTAAGTCTGCTCTGTCATCTAGTGACCTGTTGGCAAAAATTAAAGAAAGAAGTCAAAATGCTTCAACTAGAGATCACAGTGATGAAGAAGAAACAGAAATTTCTTCAAGATCTTTGACAGAATATGATGAACTTGTTAGTGATATCAGAAATTTTATTGCTTTTCAGGCCAGTATAGATGGCCAAGCAACAACTAAAGAAATACTGGATGCATTCAAAGAGAAACTTCCAAATGAACAAGTTGCTGTTTTTAAATCTCTTCTTAGTAAAATTTGTGATTTTCACCGAAGTAATATAGGTGAAGGAGTTTGGAGGTTGAAGGCAGAACTTCGGTGATAATCAAATGGAGTATTAACCTTAATACTCCATTAACCTTAAGTTGTATATATTACACATTGTAATATTTATATTTATTGCAATTTTTTTATTTTTAGAAAGCGAGATATAAAAAAAAAAAATTAACCATCATGCTATGTAAGTAACAGCAGAAAATTAATTAGTTGATTAATTCTCCAGGTTCAGGTGATAGCTTCCACAATGAGTTTGCACCAGCATTTTCTGTAATAAATTAAAATTTGTAGATTGCATTCTGTTTAGGTTATCAGTTGCTAATTGTTTGAATATTAAATATTCAAACAATCACCAACCAGTAATTTAATATATTTGAATATTAAATACTATCAATTATTTATAGATATTTATTATTCACATAACCCATACTCACCTTGCTTTTTATTACCTTTTTATGATCACTTAGCAGTATGCCAAAGATATAAAGCAATTGTCAGATCTGTCTTTCTGCTATTAGTGTTGTAATGAAAGTAATATCCGTTATTATCTTATGTGTAGTAATACTTTGCTTAGCATGGCTTCAGACAGCACAGGTTTCACTATAACATGGTTTTCAATTAAGTTTAAGTCTGCAACAAGGCCTTTGGTATTGGGTTCCATAATAGTAATAAAGTTTATTGTTTTATGACTATAATGCTCCATCGCCCCAAAACTCCTGTTTCTTTAAATTTTTGTATCTTAACTTATAATCAATTTATTAGTTTTCAGAGGAAGCAATGAACTTTGACTAAGTTTAAGTCAAAAATTTACAGTAATAACCTAGACACATACTCCACATATATGCTGCGGTGGCAACTTTATTGTCTCACATGCACATGTGCCAATAGCTCTCCTCAGGCAGTCAGCAGCAAGTGTTCAGTGTTCCATCCTGACGAGACAAGGTAATAGCTTTTCAAACTTTTTATTTCACAATTAATTTTTTACCCCATTAAATATGAAACAATGAGCCAAAAAAGGAAAAGTTATGAAGGCGATGGAGCTACTAAACATAAATGGCTAACATTAGAAAAAATCTTGATATTATCAAGTACCATGAAGTTGGTGCATCGTATGCTAAAATCACACGTGAAAAGGGAATGAATGAAGCATCAGTGCAAACGATTATTTGAAAGAAGGATCAGTATAAAGAGCAGGGAATTTCTGCAGCATCTAACATGACAGAAGTGATAACTAAGCAAAGAAGATTGCTATTGATAAATTTGGAACATCTTTTATTGATATGGATAGAAGATTGTAATCAGAAGAGAATTCCTTTGAGTCAAAACATCATTCAAGTGAAAGGCATGAGCCTTTATAACATACTGAAGGAAAAAGAAGATGAAGAGGAGGAGACTAAAGAAATATTTACAGCCAGTCGTGGTTTGTTTTTTCGATTTAAAAATCTTGTTGGGCTACACAATGTTCGTATCTCAGGTGAAAGTGCAAGTGCAAACAAAGGCACTGCTGCAAGGTTTCCCAGTGAATTGAAAGACATCATTGAGGAAAGTGGCTACAAGGACAAACAAATTTTCAATGCTGACGAAACTGGACTGTTCTGTAAAAAAAATGCCATCAGAACTTTTTTAGCTAAAAATGAAAGGGCCCAATCTGGATATAAAAGCATCAAAAGATTTTTTAACACTTTTGTTGGGTGGAAAGTCATCTGGGGATTTAAAATTGAAGCCTCTACTTGTGTTCAGAGCAGAAACCCGAAGAGCTCTAAAGGGTTGCATAAAAAGCACATTTCCCATAATTTGGCGATCCAATAAGAAAGCATGGATTACAAGAGAATTGTTTACAGAATGGTTTGCAAATTATTTTTGTCCAACGGTTGAACGTTACTGCAAAGATGAAGGGATGGAGTTCAAAATTTTGTTGCTTTTAGATTAGTATTAGTATTTAGTATTAGTAATGGCCGCATGGTGCAAGAAAGCCTATGGCTTATGCTGCACCAGCCAAAAAAAAAAAAAAAATATCCAAACAAAACAATGATAAAAACAAAAAAATTAATAAATAAATAAATAATAATAATTAATAAAAAAAAGGAAATTAAACCTATCATCCCATGCACTTCCCCTACCCTAAGGCACCATCCAGATGACCCTTGAATTTCCCCAAACTGTCAGCCTCTACCACCCACGAAGGCAACTTATTCCAGTAATTTATAACTCGCTGGCTAAAATAAAACTTCCTGCAGTCCAATCTAAACATTTCCCCCTGTAACTTGAATTTATGTCCCCTAGTTCTAGCATCATTTATAATCTTGAAAATTTCGTGTTCATTCATTTTACTGATGCCTCTCAGAGCCTTAAACACCTCAATCAAATCTCCTCTAAGGTGTCTAGTTTCCAAACTCTGCAACCCACATATTCGAATTCTTTCTTCATAAGGACGCCCTTTTGCAGATCTCACCTAGGCGCCTCCGTAGCCAGGTGGGAAGGAGCAGCAGTGCGCAGCACACGCTTCTTGATTAGACTGGGATTCGAGCCAGTCACCACCAAATACGGAGGATGCGGAAAGGTCAAGGAATGACCACCACATATCCCGGAGCAATATGGCCTTAGTTGCTAATGCTCCCAAAAACCAACCAAACAACAAACAGCAGATCTCACCAGGCGAGTTACCCGTCTTTGCACCCTTTCAAGAAGCTCGATGTCTTTCTTTAGGTGCGGTCTCCATACTTGAACACAGTATTCCAAGTGTGGTGTAACATAAGCCTTATATAATGGTATTATCACGTACCTATCTCTACTTGCAAAAGTTTGATAGATCATCGATAGGACACCATGGGCCTTCCTTGCAACCTGTTTACAATGCTCAGAGAATTTCATGTCTGACCGTATCGTAACACCCAAGTCCCTTTCCTCCAGTACTGGGTTTAGTTGAACTCCACCAAGTGAATAAGTTATTTTGGGATTACTGTTTCCCAGGTGTAATACCTTACACTTTGTTGGATTAAAGCATAGCTGCCATTTTTCTGACCATTCCTGAAATCTATCCAGGTCTCTCTCTGAAGAAGCTCAGCTTGACAGTTATCATTAACTATTCTACCAATTTTAACATTATCTGAAAATTTAGACATCACACCCCTCAATGATGTCATTTATGAAAATTAAAAACAACAGTGGTCCTAATACTGATCCTTGGGGAACCCCACTTCTTACATCAACCCAATCTGAGGAATAGCCATTTATCACAACCCTCTGCCTCCTGCCCTGAAGCCATCCTTCTATCCATCTAAGGATTTTCCCAGTGATTCCAACCTGTTCCAGCTTATAAAGCAACTGCTCATGTGGAACTGAGTCAAAAGTTTTGCTGAAATCTAAATAAACAATGTTAAAATCATTCCCTAAATCCAGCTCGTGAGTGACCCTTTCGAAATAGTGAACCAGATTTGTAAACATGATTTTCCCTTTACAAAATATGCCATCCACCTGAAATTTCTGATCTCAGTGAAAATATAAAAATATGCTTTCTTTCACCTATCACTGTCTCTCTTACAACCCATGGATCGAGGTGTTATTGCTACTTTCAAGACATTTGGCAAAGCATTAGTATCTGCGGCAAACTTTTTCCCACGCGATTGAAGCTTCAACAGGGGTGGGATAATCATCTTTACAAACATTTTGGAAAAATTATAACATCACAAATGCGATTTAAAATATATCTGCATCTTGGCTAGAAATCATTGCCAACTTGCATTCTGTTTGAAAGCATGTTTTGGCCAATTTCGCAAATCATTTCACTGGTTTTGAATTGCAAGTTCAAACAATTAGCATTAGTAAAGGCATATGATGCAAGAAAGCAAGCTTATATAGTATCAGCCAAAAAAAAAAAAAAATCTAATTTCACCCATCCACTAGCTCCAGATGCTTGTCTAGTTCCGCCTTGAATCTATTTAAGCTATCAACTTCTACGGCAGATGGAAGTTTGTTCCAGCAATCAACCACACCCTGGCTAAAGGCAAACTTCTGCACATCTAAACCTACAACTGTCTTTCCTCAATTTGAATTTATGCCCACTCAGATGATTATTCTGAGCAAGAGGAAGAATCCCATCAGCATTGAGCATGCTCAAACCATTCAAGGCTTTATACACCTCAATCAGATTACCTCGCAGGTGCCTAGTCTCCAGACACTGTAATTTGCAAAACTTAAGCCTTTCTTCGTAAGAGCAACCTTTGTTCCATTCACTAATCTTGTTGTCCTCTGCACTCGCTCCAACAGTTCTACATTCTTCCTAAAATGAGGCATCCAGACCTGTATACAGTATTCAAGGTGTGGCCTGATCCTTGCCTTGTACAAGGGGATAATCATCTCCTTATCCCTGCTAGAAAAATTCCTGTATATCATTGACAAGACACCATGAGCTACTCTTGCAGACTGTCTACAGTACTAAGAAAACTTCATATCTTTCATATCTGCCTGCATAATTACTCCCAGGTCCTTTTCATTCTCTACCACTGTCAGTGTAGTACCACACAGTTGATACGTTACTCTAGGGCAGGGGTCACCAAACTTTTTTCACGACGGGCCAGATGACCGAGAGATTGACGAGCGCGGGCCGTATAATCATTTTGTTCAATATGTACAATTCAGTAAATACAACAAAAATGAAGACAACGAATATATTTATTTACCAATACACAAAATATGCAAAAATAAAGAATATATAGAAAAATAAAGATAACAAATATATTTATTTATCAAAAACTTATCAAGGAAGGCGACGTTAAGAATAAGATAAGCAGAAAAGATTAATGTGTTTTATGGAACTGGCATTTAGCTTTTAAAATATCATCAATGTTTGCTTTTGAATTGCTACACCCAACCAAGAGAATTGCCTTTAAATGTTCATCACTCAGCCTTGTTCGATATGTGGACTTTACATATTTCAGTTTTGAAAATGCTTGCTCACAGACATAAGTTGTACCGGACACTGATGCCATACCAGCGGCAAATATCTTTAATTTTGAAAACTCATTATCAGATAAGCAGCAATAAAATTCTACAAGATTTCCTTCTCTGTGTTTCTCTTTCAATAGGTCATTTACTTGTAAATCAGTGATCTCTAACTGTATTCGACTAACTGTGACTAACTTATTCTAACTGTGTTCGACTGGCACGTCATCAACGTTACAATGAAACGGATTTTGAAACAAAATAATATCACTCTCAATTCTGTCGAGGTCTGAAAATCTTTCCAAAAAATGCTTTTTTAAGTCATTAATAATTTTCTTTGGAAACTTGAGATTGATATCTTCTTCGATTTCAGCAAGAAATTCTTTGAAACTGAAAATGAGAGAAATCTCCTCTTTCTAGTTGTGCTTCAAAAAGTAATAGCTTTCTTTGAAATTCTTTAATGATTCGGTAAAGGTCACAGATAAAGTTGTCCTTTCCTTGATGTTTTAAATTCAATTCATTCATGTGAGATGTTATGTCAACCAAAAATGACAATTTTGATAGCCGGGTAGGATCTGATAGAAGTGTATCAGCGGGTAGGTGAGGAAAATATCTGTTTCTTTTTGTAGCTTATAAAAACGAAACAGGACTTTAAGCCACCTCACTGCTGTGTGATAAGTTAAGTCACAAAATTCAGAGTCAGTTTCCTCGAGAAAAGCCTGGAACTGGTGGTGATTAAGTGCATGGCCCCGAATAAAGTTCACCGCAGAGATGACTGGTTTCAGTACGCAAGAAATATCTAAGTCTTTGCCACATAGTGCTTGTTGATGTATAATGCAGTGTATAAACAAAAAACCCGAAAGTTGAAGATCTTCTAACTTAGTTCTAATCTTCCCTACGAGACCCTTCCTAACACCAGCCATTTTTTTCCCTCCATCAACTGTGACACATTGAAGCTGATTCCACTGAAGGTTATAGCTTTGCAAAGTTTTCTGCACTTCCACGAAAATATCTTCTCCAGTTGTTTTCCGTGCATGCTGCAAACGGATGCCAACTCTTCTGTGACCTGAAAGTCCAAATTAACACCACGAATGAATATGAGAAGTTGTGACGTGCTCAAGAGATCAGTAGACTCATCCAGTGCTAGAGAATACCACAAGAATTGTCTAGCTTTTTCGCATATCTGCAGTACTATATTTTCACCAAGTTCTTCTGTTCTCCGCACAACCGAACTTGCTGAAAGGCTAACACTTCTAAATAAATCGGCTTTTTCAGGACACAAGTCATTTACCGCTTCCATCATACACTCTTTGATGAAGCTGCCATCAGTGAACTGTTTTCTTCGCTCTACCATCTTATTTACTATTTTGTAACTTACTCGGGTTACAGATTCGTTTTCAGTAAATATTTTTGTGAACACATGCCTTTGTGATTCCAAACTATGTTTTATGAATCTAAATTTTTCAATACATAACTTTTCAGAAAACTTAGAAAATTTTTAAAGATGTTTTGTTTCATAATGACGCTGAAGATTGTACTCTTTTAACACGGCAACACTGTTGTTGCATATCAGGCACTTAGCCCTTTGGTTACTTGCTTCCACAAAGAAGTACTTTTCTTCCCATTCTTCATTGAGAAGGCGACACTCGGCATCTACTTTTCTTTTCTTAGAACTATGGGAGAACGGCGAAGAAAAATATCTAGAAAGGAGAAGCAATTTCTTACTATATAATTACCATTTGTATATAATATTTTACAAGAATTTACCTTATTTTCACTTCCACTTTTTTTAATTTCTTTTAACAGAAGTTTATCTTATCTTCACAGAAAATATTCCAAATATATGCAGCTGAACATTGCACCGCACTCTTAACTTTTGACAGTGCTAACATCTATCCCCTGCTGCACCCTAGCGATCATATCCCATAACCATGATCGATGGAGATGGGCGGTAACAGCTACATTAACAAATGACGGGTGTTCCTGACAAAGCACACTTTTGTGATGTCATGTTCGGCGGCGCTCACCGTTGCCAAGGTATAAGCCCCACTCACAAGCTGTCATTGAAACAGTAGTATTTCGTTGATTCACTATTTATTATATTTCCATATAAATAATTACAATATATCTTAGAATTTTTGATCATTTGTAGCACAGTGCGAGGCGGGCCGGATGAACAGACTACGCGTGCTGGATCGGCTCGCGGGCTATAGTTTGGTGACCCCTGCTCTAGGGTTACTGCTTCCCATATGCTGTACTTTACATTTATCAATGTTAAACTTCAGTTGCCATCTCTCAATCCATCTGCTCAACTTTTCTAGATCATGTTGCAGCAGCATACTGTCATTAGTGTCATTAACAACCCTGCCAACCTTCGTATCATCTGCAAACTTGGACATTAAGCCTGATATATCAACATCATTAATAAATACAGAAAACATCAATGGACCCAACACTGAACCCTGAGGGACTCCACTAATAACATTAGTCCACAAAGAGCAGTGTCCATTGATTACCGCTCTCTGTCTTCTGCCGCTCAACCATCCCTTTATCCATAGCAGCAATTTACCTGCAGTGCCACACTGCTCCAATTTATACAGCAGTCTTCCATGTGCTACAGTATCAAAAGCCTTTCTGAGATCCAAATATATGATATCAAAGTTATTCCCTGCATCCAGTTTCTTTGTGACTACATCATAGTATCCAATCAAATTGGCCATACAAGACTTCCCCCTTAACAAAGACGTGCTGTGTTCGAACTATAACTGAAGTCTTGTCTAGATGATCTTGCAGTGCTTCTTTAACCAGTGCCTCCATTAATTTCCCTGGAACAGAAGTTAAACTGACAGGTCTGTAATTACTTGTATTGCCCTTTGATTCTCCTTTGTGAATTGGGGTCACATTTGCACATCTCCAGTCCATGGGTACCTTCCCTGGGTCCAAGGAAGCTCTCATAATTATGGCTAATGGTTTGCTTACTTCCTTTGCTGACTCCTTGAATATAACCGGATAGGTCCCAAACCCCCCCCCTCCCCCCAGGTGCCTTTCTTATGTTTATCTTCAAAATTTTTTCCTCCTCTTTGCTCTCAGTTATTCAAAATCATCTAGCTCACTGCCAGAGTTTAATTCACCTCTGGTATTCCTCTCCCTGAATAACTCCTCATGTATGAATGCAGATGCAAAATACTCATTTAGTTTGTAAGCTACTTGAGCAGGATCATCAGCAGTTGAACCATTGGTATCCACTGGACCAATCTGATTCATCCCCTTCCTTCTAGAGTTTACATAAGTAAAGAACTCTTTGCTGTTTTTCTTTGCATCCTTTGCCAAAGATTTCTTGTAATCTGCCTTTGCCTGCCTAACCTCCTTTGTGACTTGGTTACAGACTAGTTTATATCTATCATAGGCTTCTGTGTCACCTGTTAATTTATATGTATCCCACGCATTTTTCTTCTCTGCCACATGTATCATTAGTTCATCTGACATCCATTTAGACCTAAACTTTGAACAATATTTTTTAGTTGGTATGAAAAGCCTAGTATCTTCCAAGATTGATTCTTTGAATGCTTCCCATTTTGAATTTGCTGTTGGTAATGTCATCGATTGGTCCCACCATATAAAATTTAAATACTGTCTCAGACCTCCATAGTCGCCTTTACTACTAATACTTTTGCGGCTAATAACTGAGAGGAAGGTAGAGGAGGAATTGTTGAAGTTGAACATAAGAAAGGCACCTGGAATTGTAGGATCTCTCCAGTTATATAAGGGAGGCTGCAAAGGAAGTAAGCAAAACCTTAGCCATTATTATGAGAGCATCCTTGGATTCAGGGGAGATCCCCACGGACTGAGAAGTGCAAATGTATTCTCAAAATTCATAAAGGGGAATAAGTATGACACAAACGATTATAGACCTGTTAGTTTTATTTCTGAGGTTTACTTCTTTTGTTAGTTTTACTCCTTTTTGATATTACTATCTATTTTTGGTTGGTGTAAAAATACACCAACTAACAATAGTAATATCAAAAAATACTTGATTTCAGTCCCATATGTTGAACAGTGGCACAAACGATTTAACAGATTCTTTAAAGATACCGAATTTAAAATTGTAGCCAGGCCAATACGGAAATTACACACTATACTGAATAATCATGCAGTCCTTTCCTCGTTTTCAACACAAATAAATGATATACAACATTTCTTGCAGTGATTGCGACTCGTCTTATCAGGGTTCTACGTGGTTTCCTCTTAATTTTCATGTTAATCAACACGGCGCGTTAGTTCGTGCTTCTTGTTCATCAGCGTCAGAATTAGCTTTTCATGCTGTTAATGAAAAACATTCTTTTTTATTTAACGAGGCCAAAATACTTAGCATTCATCATAATTATACAAGACTATTAGCCGACCGGGCTAGCCGAGTGGGTAAAGTACCTGCCCGGCAACCCAAAGGTCGCGGGTTCGATTCCCGCCTCGGTCTTGGATCAAAGTACTGCAAAAACCTTGGGAGGTGCAATATGGCCACAGAAGCCGTTGCGCCAACAACTATCAAATCAAAAAAAAAAAAAAAAAAACAAGACTATTAATTACAGAAACCATTGAAATTTAATTACATTAGAATTCTGTTAATGTTTGCCGGCCATATCTAATCTCCGACTCGTGGTCCTATATACGCAGTAGCACACGCTTCTTGATTAGCCCGGGGTTCGAGCCCGTCACCACCAAATACGGAGGATGCGGAAAGGTCAGGGAATGACCACCGCATATCACGGAGCAATATGGCCTTAGTTGCTAATGCTCCTAAAAAAAACCAAACCAAAAACCTATACGCGCATGCACAAAGACAAATAATCCATATTTAAGTTCTATGCTCACCCCTATTTGGTAATTTTTATTCCTGTGATCACGACATACTGTCAAACAGCATTGTCAGCTTCAGGAAGGAAAATCGTTTTGCTTCTTTTTTTTTTTTTTGTTAAATTAATTTTTTACTTAATTATTAATTGCGTTAAAATTGATTTTTAATTGTGTTCATTTGCTTTTTATTATTGTTAATTATTTCTTACTGTAATGTAAGATTTTAGATTTTTTTAAAATTGTTTTCATTTTAATTTCTGGAGAATATCATATGGAAGTGTTCTACATATTATATTGAGGTAAACTTCTCTTATTCTTTTACAAATACATATATATATATATATATATATACACACACACATATATATATATATATATATATATATATATATATATATATCCAATATTTTTAATTAAATAAAATAAAACATATGCCAGTAGTATGGCAAAAACTGTAGAGCGAAAATTAACATAAAAATAACCCAAATAAACAATCGAACGAAAAAAAAGAATAGATATAAATAGTAGCCCAGAAACCCTTGTATAATTTCGATCTTTAAATCCAATTAACAAAAACTATACAAAATTTAGGATAATGCCAATTATTTATTAATTTAGCGGTACCCCCCCCGAGAGGTACCAGTTCCGAAAGACGTGAAATATCACCAAAAGAGGGTTAAAGGAACTACCAAACGATAACAAAATCAAAATAAATTAAAATAAAATAGACTGACCATCATGCCCCATCTCGACAGAGGACCACGAGGCCAATAATGGTCATGGAATCGCTGCATTTCAATCGCTGTACAAATCGTCGCCATGGTGAAAAGATCGAAGTACCAATTCACCCTCCCTCCTCCGATCGATCCACCAATGCAGAGGATTTGCATGGCGGTGGTCCTTATGCAGCGAAAAATAAAATATAGAACAGACAGCACTCTAGAGCAGAGCCACACCACTGACATACTGTAAGCTGAATCAGCTTATATAGAAGAAAAAAGAAAAATAGATGGCGGCACAGGCGATGCTAAATTAGCATATCGACACGTTACTATTGAATTATATTAAATGTTAACGAAAGTTAAATTATAATAAAATAAATATTTAATTAAGCATTCATTAGAGGCAGCAACTTGCAATTCCTCCATATGAAGCCGAAATATATACTATCATTGAATTATATTAATTAAAATTAAATTATAATGAAATGAATAAATAAATCCTTAAGCATTCATTAGAGGCAGCGACATGCAATTCCTCCATATGAAGCTGAAATACATCCAATATTTTTAATTAAATAAAATAAAACATAAGCCAGTAGTACGGCAAAAAAACTGTAGAGCGAAAATTAACATAAAAATAACCCAAATAAACAATCGAACGAAAAAAAAGAATAGATATAAATAGTAGCCCAGAAACCCTTGTATAATTTCGATCTTTAAATCCAATTAACAAAAACTATACAAAATTTAGGATAATGCCAATTATTTATTAATTTAGCGGTACCCCCCCCGAGAGGTACCAGTTCCGAAAGACGTGAAATATCACCGCCATGCAAATCCTCTGCATTGGTGGATCGATCGGAGGAGGGAGGGTGAATTGGTACTTCGATCTTTTCACCATGGCGACGATTTGTACAGCGATTGAAATGCAGCGATTCCATGACCATTCTTGGCCTCGTGGTCCTCTGTCGAGATGGGGCATGATGGTCAGTCTATTTTATTTTAATTTATTTTGATTTTGTTATCGTTTGGTAGTTCCTTTAACCCTCTTTTGGTGATATTTCACGTCTTTTGGAACTGGTACCTCTCGGGGGGGGGGGGGGGTACCGCTAAATTAATAAATAATTGGCATTATCCTAAATTTTGTGTAGTTTTTGTTAATTGGATTTAAAGATCGAAATTATACAAGGGTTTCTGGGCTACTATTTATATCTATTCTTTTTTTTTTTCGTTCGATTGTTTATTTGGGTTATTTTTATGTTAATTTTCGCTCTACAGTTTTTGCCGTACTACTGGCTTATGTTTTATTTTATTTAATTAAAAATATTGGATGTATTTCAGCTTCATATGGAGGAATTGCATGTCGCTGCCTCTAATGAATGCTTAAAGATTTATTTATTCATTTCATTATAATTTAATTTTAATTAATATAATTCAATGATAGTATATATATACAGTATATATATATATATATATATATAGATATTGCAAAAGTGTAGGAGAAAGTTGATATTATTTAATTTACGGTACACACGAGGAAGTTAAAAAAGATATAAGATAACACTGCTATAAAGAACAAGCAGGAAAGGAAATTGGGTAAAATAATATAAAATAAAATGAGATAACACATTGCCTTATTACTCACAATGTATCCACATATTCACTTTTGGCCTTAACCTCATTTTATAAACATTTAATTCTAAATTCACTAATTTCTTATTCCTTTGTTTTATTGTTATTTTTTGACTTGTGCTTTACATCAGAAACAGCAGCTCTTTATATTGTCGTCTTTTTTTTTTTGCAGTTTGGTGATTGTCTCTTGATAATGACATTGAGGTTGTGCATCTTATAACAATAACCTTATCTATTTTTGTTTTATTATTTTATAATGTATTTTTATTTGTATTCTTTTATATGTTTTTAATCTGTCTTTACATATTCTTCTATATGGCATTACTCTTTTATTTATATCTTATATTGTTTTTATTTACTTTCATTTCCTAACTTATATTCATTCTGATTGTTGGATTCTTTCTGACTATCAGTGGCCCTAGTACATGAAACTCTTTTCTCATTGTCATTTTCTCCCTTCCTCTTCTTTTATCCTGTTTATAATGCTAAGCACTGCCTTGGTTTTGCTCAGGCTGCCTTAGATTGCTTTTTTCCCATTGTAATTTTCTTTTCCCTTCTCATTATTTTTATGTGTACTCTACTTAATACTATGTTACTCTTAAAAATTTTTTTTTTTTTTTTTTTTAACCAATTGTGGACTGACAACATATCATGGATAACATACTACATGGGCAGATAGTATAAATTTGACCTCAGGGTCTGTTGCTCTGGATAGTTCCCTGACACACATCTAATACTTTACATGTACAACACACATTACAAAGAGCAAATCGGCATCTAGTGCTTCCAACCTGAACTCCTGTGATATTAATTCTGCTACGTCTTTTAATAATATTGTCACCTCTTGTCCTAAATTCAATACACGTAATAGTAAATTTTGCCTTACTTGTCCATACATGCACCCATAGCACTACACTGATAATTTAGCAGCTCTTATTTTTTGCAGATTACATAATGCTATTTACCTCATTACTTTCTGCACTTGTAATATTAAATATGTTGGAAACACTAGTAATAAACTACACTTGAGATTTAACTTGCACAGATCAGATATCAGTATTTACTGTAAAAATAAAAATAAGATTGATATTGAGCGTGAAATAGAACGTACACTTTCAAATGCATAGTTGTACCAATATATGTATATATTTCAGTACTTCCAGAAATTCATGATACTGATGATGAGTCAGGAGGAACTTTATATATTAAAGCTTAAACTCTTATACCCTTAACAACAAATTTAATTATATAAGTTTATTATTAAATGGTTAAATTTCTTATCAAACCAAAAACAAATACCAGTATATCAATATTAATAAATCTGTTAATTCACACAATAATCTACTGCTTATCACTACCCAAAATGCCCATATTATAATTCAATATAAATATTCTAAACCCTTTTGCTTAATAGCTAACAATTATAAAACTAGAGTGACTAATTTATATGCTGACACCTTTGATTTGAGCAATTGTGTTTGCAAACAACAAAATTGACAATCTTACAGGAACTTGAGCATTATGGTACAGATAGACCCACTAATGTTCACTTTATTTGCTGTAAAATTTATAGTCTCACATCTGTCTTCGAAGGTTAGCTGTTCCTCTTTAGCCATAATTGGTAGGGTCTATGGTTCTGATAGGTCTTCCTTCTCTTGGGTTGTGCACACCGCTTCATCCACACCATTGATTGATCCCAATTATGGTGATTTTATTTCTGGAGATTTGAGTATTGTGGCACATACTGAACTTCTTTGAAAGAAATTCTTTTATTTGTGTATAAATTTAGGTTAATTCCAATTCTATTGAAAAACAACTCAATCATGACCTATTAGAATATTGTATACTTTTGACCAATAAAGCAGAATGCACCTATTTGATGCCTATCAAATGTGGATAAATATTGTATTCTCTGAATTAATCAAAAATATTTAACATTAACTGGTAAGGTATCAATTTGTAATGTGAGTAGTAATGTGTGGATCACAATAACTCAAATTTATTTGTGTATTTACAGGAACGAAAAAAAATTCATGTATCAACAATTTTGTATTCCTTTTCTAAGATATTATAAATGTTTTTTTTTTCTTTGTTTGTTAGTAATAATTTTTATTTAGACATAAATAATGGATTTTTAAAAATATTGCAAAATAAGGCACACATATTTCAAGTGAAAAAAAAAAAAGCAATTTTTTGATTGATAATCAAGCGATAAATTTTATAAACAGACTAAACATATTGATGCAATAAATATAATAAAAAAAAGTCGATAGAAAAAACAAACTGTGGAAAATGAAGTAGTTTATTCTTGTTTCCAGTTCTGTATAGTGTGGACAAAATTGGATAGCACATTCATTTTTGATAAAGCTGATTCGTTTTTCTATTCTTTTTAGATATGCAGATATAACATCTCTTTCTAGTTTGTAATACATTTCTCTCTTCTTCAGTAATGCACTTTGGTGATACATCTTTTTTTATAATGTGACCAGTGGTACTTCGGAGCTCTATAGGTAATTGGCCGTTATATAGGCAGCTCATAAGTTGAGGCCCAAAAAGTTGCATGGCCAAGTTTTTTAGAAACATAAGTCTATCTATTTTATTATTACATTGCTTTGAGTAGTAAAGTACATCCATGTTTACCACCACTGATATTCAAAATTGCTCCAAATAAAGCCATTAGCCTCCTCCAAGTTTGTTGTGTAACAGAGTGTTTGGCGCATTTTTAATCTTAGAGCATCTACACATTTTGTTACATTATATGTAAAAATAATTTCTGGCTTTCCCGATGCATGATCTGTACCGATAGAATAATGCATGTTTGATAATAATAAGACACGTGTATTTTTCTCAATATTAACAATTTTAAATAATTATGATATGATTATATTTATACAAATCAGATTCCAGCTATCCTTCATTAATTTTGAATGGTGTCTAACTGTACATATATACAGGGTGTCTCAAAAATATTGGTACAAACGTTTAGGGGAGGTAGGTAATATCTAAAGGAATGTGAATCACATAGGAACCCCTAACTGGAAATGTCATCGTAAGTCGGTACACTGCGCTGTTCATCAGTTTGTGAGAGGGAAAATTTCTGGTTTACTCATTCAAGCAGTAGTCGCCGCACGAAGAGCATGCATCGATATACAAACTGTGAGCTGGCAGACATGCACCTAGTGTATGGATTAACAGAGGGCCCACACTGTGTGTGCCCCATGCGGCACAACATCGCTTCGCAATAAATGTGTGGGTAGGTATGATCAGTGACTGCTTAGTCAGCCCATACCTGTTACCATCCCGCATGAACTCCGCTAAATATCGGATCTTTCTTGAACAAATTCTACCAGGTTACTTGACAATGTTCCAGCAAATGTGAGACACAACATTTTGTTTCAACATGACGGGGCGCCTGACCATTATGGAAGGTGTGTTCATGACCATTTGAACAGGAGTTTTGGATGTCGATGGATTGGCCGTGGTGGACTTGTTGCCTGGCTCCCATACACACCTGATTTATCGAGCCTTGATTTCTTTCTGTGGGGGCCCTCAAATCTATCGTGTATGAACCGCCTGTGGAGACGGAAATGGATCTCGTGGTGAGACTCGTCTGTGCTGCTGCTACTGTCAAAGAAACTCCAGGTGTGTTCGACCCTGTCCGCCAATCCATGCTGCGTCGGTGTCATGCATGCATCGCATCTCATAGTGGAACCTTCGAGCATCTGTTGTAGCATCATGATATGCATCCATCTCATACTCCATTGTTAATATTATGTCAAATAAATATTTGCCACTAATTACTGTCTTGTGTCATTTCTGCTTCTTGTGCCTCTGCTGCTATTTTCTCGTGACGGTTCCGATTATGGGTTTCTATGCGATTCACATTCCTTTAGCTGTTACCTACCTCACCTAAATGTTTGTACCAATATTTTTGAGACACCCTGTATATGCTTTTATCCTCTTTTTCTTTTTTTTTTTTTTTTTATGTATACCCCAAATGCGAGAGGTATTAGAACCTATAGTACTTAGTACCTTGATTGGGTTGGAGGTTGAGAAGACGAAAGAAGATATTTGTTGACATTGGACTTGAACTTCTGTAGACTGTAATTTTCAGGATATACGTATGAAGGAAATTTGTTTCCAGAAAACGGCAGTTGAATGAATAAACGAGGAAGGTGAAAAGTTGATTCTGTGAGTTTGAATTTGGACAGTAAATGGATGTTGGCTGGTGGCGGCATGTGTTCGGACTGTTTTGAAAGAGAGAGCGGGAATTATAGAAACCAATTCAGAAGAACAGTGCATATACAAATATCTGTAGAAGAGGTATGCAGCAGAAACTACGTCTATAAGACAGCGAGTGGAGAGACTCTGTTAGAGATGAATCATTAATTAACCTAACTGCCCTCTTCTGAATGGAATCAAGAAGCCTGAGAGAGGTTTTGGGGGCACCACCCCAGATGTGGGAACAATATTCCATGGTAGGGCAGATTTGCGATTTATACAAAGTGAGCAACTGTTTGGAAGAAAAGTAACGCTGAGAGTGAAAGAGAAAACCAAGTTTTTTAGATATAGAGGAAGCAATATTTGTAATGTGCTGGTGCCAAGAGAGATGAGAAGTCAGGGTAATTCTCAAGAGAGATGTATCATTTTGCCTAGAAATCGGAGTGACACCAAAGATAAGCATAAGAGCAGAAGAATCCTTTTTGCGAGATATAAGACAAGACTAAGTTTTAGAAGGATTGAAATCAACTAAGTTGTCTTTGCCCCACTGGAAAATTACCTGAAGATCGGCATTTAAGGAATTGGTAGCAGATTTTTGAGAAGTTGAAGCTGATTGAGCAGGGCAAGATTTCTCAAAATGGAAAGTGGAATGCAATATGCTATCATCGGCAAAAGTATAGATAGGATTTCCAATCAATGGAAGAAGGTCATTAATATACAAGAGGAAAAGAGTGGGAGAAAGAACTGAACCTTGTGGGACACCGACATTAGTGGAGAAGTTAGAAGACACAGAGCCATCTATCATCACCCTCGGTGAGTGATCAGAGAGAAAACTGGATAACCAATTACAAAAAACAGTTGGCAAACCATAAGATGGAAGCTTGTTTAGAAGACCTTTATGCCAAACACGATCGAAAGCCTTTGAGATGTCAAGAGCAACTACTTGTGTTTCACCGAACCTTTCCATTGAATTATTTCATAAATGGGTAACATAAGCCAGAATATCACCAGGGATCGACACTGACGGAATCCGTACTGGCGATCGTTGATCAGACGGAAGGTGTCTAGGTAGTTTAAGAGTTGGTGGTTAATTGATTTCTCCATTATTTTAGAAAGAGTAGAAGTAATTGCAATGGGACGATAATTGGATGGGAGGAATTTGTCACCCTTTTTAGGGACTGGCTGGATATGAGCAAATTTCCAAGTAGAAGAAAAAAACACCTTTGGAATTAGAAAGTGAAAAAAGGCGGCAAAGAATAGGAGAAGTTCAGGAGCACAGGTTTTGAGAACAAGTGGAGAAATACCTTCGGGACCTGGAGCTTTCTTAGCATCAAGATTCGTCAAAATCCTTCTGACATCCTTTTGATGGAAGACCACAGGAGGCATTGTGAATGGAGTGTGTTGGGAATGGTGGGAGGTGTTTTACCAAGATCATTAATACATGAGTTTGAAGAAAAATGGGATGCTAGCAAGTCAGCTTTATCCTTGGCTGAAGTGATTACAGAACCATCTGGTTTGGACAGAGGTGGGAGCCGAGATGGGCAAAAGTTGAGGCCAATAGCTTTGGCAAGAGATCAGAATGCTCGGCTACCATTAGGGCAAGAAGCAAGTTTTCTACTCTTAGCCTGTTCAAACTCTAGTTTGGACTGATTAATAACTGCTTTACAATTGTTGTGAGGTTTGGTGTAGGCAGAAAATGAAACTGAAGAATTAAAACAAGCCAATTACAATATGCATCGTTCTTCTCGTGAACAGCCTTAGCACATTTATTGGAAAACCAAGGTTTAGATAAGGGATGAGATTTTAAAGTGGAGTGCGAGATAAAGGATTCCATTCCTGCAACAATAATTTCACTGACATGATCTGAGCAAACGTTGACATCAGAAGTTTTGAAGCAGTAATCTGATCAAGGAAAAGAAGAAAAGAAATCTCGCAGGTCATCCCATTTTGCAATCTTGTAATGCTAAACAACACGAGGTTGGGAATAGCCATGAGATAAAGGCTCCATTGGAGAAGAGACAGTCACCAAGTTGTGATCTGAAGTGCCTAAAAGACCTCTCACTTTGACCGTGTACTTCGAAGGGTTGTTTGTGAGAAAAAGATCAAGCATGTTGGTTGTATGATTAGCATCGTCCGGTATTCTTGTAGGTAAATGAACAATCTGTGCGAGGTCATTAGTAATTGCAAAAGCCTCAGCGTCTCGACCAGCTGGGTTGGTGTGACTAGAAAACGGAAGCCAGCTGGAGTTGTGAACATTAAAATCACCAAGGAAAATTACCTCACTGTTAGGAAAGTTGTACTGCAGAAAGTCAAGTTGCAAAGAGAGGAAGTCAAAGAGCTCCAAGTGATTAGTGGAGTTGGGATAACAGTAAAGACAAGAAATGAATTTGACACAATGAGGTAGAGAGATTTTAAGCCAGAGAAGATTGAAGAGAGGAGATTCCAAATTACCAAGTCTCTGACAGGGAATATCAGAGCGGACATATGAACAAGTACCACTTTTGAGGCGAAAGGAATTATACAGTGAATAATTTGGGCATCTGAGATGAGCAGTAGTTGAATCAACCGATAACTGAAATTCTGTAAGAAAAAGTGCTTGGGGTTTGGCAGACTGCAAGTGGAAATGTACATCGTTGATATTCAGACCATGTATATTTGTGAAATAAATTAGGAAGTGTTTGAGAGGTTTAGATCTTTTCACAGATAAGCTTGCTCTATTAGTTTGACAATTCATGGTGTATTCAATAGTAAGAAAAAGTGGTTGGGATATGCTGTATGAAGTAATGAAATTTTTGGATATGGCGTACACTTGGTAAAAATATACCCAGATCCTTGACATAACATGGCCTCGACAATGCCCCCCCCCCAATACACACTACTGAGGCTCCCTCCACTCACTATCTGTCAGAGTAGACGTAGCAAGATTATACACTAGCTGATCCAGAAGCCTCCTAGAGAGTTTCCTGTGTGGTCCTGTGTACTAACTAGCAGCCGGCCTGTGAACACCATTTTAGAGCTGTAATGTAAGAAATAATGGATCTCGCCACGATGTTCATCATAACCTCAAAAGTCATCGATCATACTGCATGATGGAAGAGATGGGGAAGGATTTGCACAAACCAGCACAGTTATACACTCTTTATTTTGCTTAAACCCATGAGCTACCTTCTCATTACCACCAGACAAAGTAAGTAAAATTAGGGAGACACTTCCACATTAGTCCTGTCTCATCTGCATTATAAATCTGTTTTGGGGTCAAGTCATTTTTTTTCCACTATGTCACTAAACACTCACGAAATGAAGCTGCAGTCTGAAAATCAGCCATTTCTGCTCCCCTGACAAATCCAGCTTATGGATGCCGTGACAAACCTTGAATCGATAAGCCAGCCACTTGAAAATGAACACTTACTTTCAATTTTCATTTTCTAGTGAAATTCTTTCGCTTTTGCTTGCAACAGGGGTCCAGAAATGCAACCACCCTCGGATCTTTTCAGCGAAAACCAATTGTTCCCCCTGTACAATTGGTTTTCAGCAAAAACCAATTGTACAGGGCCTGATCAAGCGCTTCCATTCTTGGTATATGAGGAGTATGATGCTTCTCTAAAAACTCTCTCTCCAACTTGGCATAAAACTCCTTTATTTTCTGAGACTGACCCTTAATGTCATAGATCGTTGATGAGCCAACATTAAATTCTTCCATGAGCACTGCACAACTTTCACCTTTCTCAAGCTTCTTGCATATTTCCATCTTCTGCTTGAGGGTAAGCACTACACATTTATGCTTACTTGCTACCTGTTTCGGCATACTAGGGGTTGAAAGAGAACACAGAATTTGAAGAACAATAAATCAACCGGTATATTTACACCGTGAATTGTCGGGAGTGAGAGACAAACATGTGATGAGGGACGCACATGTGCGTACTCACAGCTCAAAGCGGCGTGCCAAGTTTGAATAATTTTATCTAGAAATTAATATGTATCGTTTTAATTTTTCAGCTACCTACTATTTCCAAGATTTTTTACCGGTTGCTTGAATTCCGGTTAACAGAGATTCTACTGTATATAACAGGGGTGGGCAACCCGCGGCTTTTGTCACACAAAGATGAAATAAAATTAAATAATCCTACTACTTTTAAACTAATATTTTTTAAAATTAAATATTCAAAACATTTTAATAATAAAAAGCTTTATATTTTTTTTCACAATATAGAAACATTATTCAGATAATTAAAAAAGGAAAATACAAATTTTTTGATCTAAAAAGTAAAATATATCATGTTTAACTTTTTCTATTTATTTAAAAATTGTTTTTATGTACCACAAATGATAAAAAACGAAAGCTATTTAAGAAAAGAAAAATTCTAATCCTCTGTTAAGTTTGTTAAAATAAAAAAATATTTTAACAGAGTTAATAATTTGACGAAAATAGTTTTTTATTTTAAAATTTAAATTGTGACATCGTGATTTTTTATCTGTTGCTTTTATGTGCATATTTGTAACTGTGAATATTTTGACAACCGTATCTATTCTTGTCTTGAATTTTGTAATCCTGTAATTTCTTATGTTTGATTTCACAATTGCTTAATTTTTAGATTGCCCATCATGTCCAAAAAAGTTAAAAGGAAGTTGAATGAATAAAACAGAACATTTAAAGAAGATTGAGAGATGCAGTATTTTCTTATTTCTGTGAAAGACAAAATGGTTTGTTTGATATGTAATACAGCACTAACAACATTAAAAAAATACAATGCAAATCAACATTATCTCTCTCACAAGGACCATAAATATGTAAAATTAGAAGAAGCTCGTAAATCTGCACTTGCACAAAAATGAAGAAAGAAAAACAGCACTAGGAAAAGGCTTTTGGTGCTTTTATTAAGCAAGGAACTTCTGTAACCGATGTTACATACAAAATAGTGCATGTACTTGGAAAAAAAGGCAAACCATTTAGTGACATCGAAATGATAAAAGAATGTATTGTTGAAGCAGTAGGATGTTTAGATCCGGAAGAAGTTGACAAATACAAACAATTACCTCTCTCAAGAAAAACTATAACCAATAGACAACATTGAATTACTCAGAATGTAGGAGAACAACTTCAGGTAATAATTTACTCTAAAGATGTATATTTTTCAATAGCGTTAGATGAAACCACTGATAGAAATGACTCTGCTCAAATATTATATTTTATTCGTGCTATAACTGAAGATTTTCATTGTTACGAGGAACTACTGGCTTTGGGTACGTTCACTGGAAGGACTCGTGGAATTGGTATTTTTAACAACTTTAAAGAAATGTGTCTTGAGAGAGGACTAAACCTTGGTAACCTGGTGAGTGTATGCACAGACGGTGCACCTTCTATGAGAGGAAAGCAAGAAGGATTCGTTTCACTGTTAAAAAAAGAAAAGCCCAATTTAGAAAAGTTAATTTCGTTCCACTGCATATTACACCAACAAAATTTTTGTGCTAAATCCTCCACATTGAGCAATACTTTGGACAAAATTATTGCAATTGTTAACTTTATACGAGTAAATGCTTTAAGACATCGCCAATTTCGAAGCATGCTTATATTGGATGATGAGACATATAATGTCAACTTGCCATATTATTGTAAAGTGCGCTGGTCATCAAAAGGATAACCAGCAAATTTTGATAACCTTTTGATAAAAGGTTATCAAAATTTTAGTAAAAGTTTTGGCTTTGCGAGAACAAATTAAAAAATTTTACGAGGAACAACAAGAATGTGATTTATTAGATGAAGAATTTTGTAGAAATGCTGCGTTTTTGTGTGATATTGTGGAAAGGCAAAATGAATTAAATGTTTATTTGCAGGGAAAAACAATACATATATATGACGTGGCAAAAAATTCAGGTATTTCGAAAAAAATTAATTTTTTACAAAACTCTTTTCTCTAAATCAGAAATATCTGGGGAACATTTCCCTCATTTAAAAAATAATGTTAAATATGTTAAAGGAGCAGAAATATGTTTTATGTGACACTTTCAAAGACTACATAACCGAATTGGACACGCTAATTGATGAATACATTGATAGATTTTCTGATTTCATGCTCGTCAACTACTGTCTTGCTTTGCAACTACGTATTGTTGCGAATCAACTTTTTCATACCTTACACAAATTAAAAGTCATTTAAGGACTCTGATATTCATTTAGAAGACCAACTCAAGTTGTGTACAACTAAGATGGAGCCTAATATCCAGTTGTTATCTAATAAAAAAACAAACCCAAAAATCTCATTAGTTAATTATCAAAAAAGATGTTTCAGCTGAAACCAATGCATTCTGATGAGTTTAACTCATTAAAAATGTGCAATCGAAGTGGTTTCAGCTGAGACATCTTTTTTGGTAAACAACTCAACCACCAAAGCATCAAACCTTCAACTCATTAGTGAACTCATTAAATTATTTTTTACAATAGTACAGTTTTTTCTAATTATTCTTGTATAATACACAGAGAGAATGTTAAATAATTGCTATAAATTTTCATTTGAATAACAATTTAGAAAATAATTTATCTTTATAATTATATATTTTTAAATTTTGTGTTCATATAAAATGTAGTTGGATGTATTATGATGAGAATATTGTAAATATGTATGTTTTATTGAAATTTATTTGCCTTTTCTATAGTTATATGTAATAAAATTTAACACTGATAATTAAGTATGTTTTACTTCGTAAGTAGTGGTTCGAAGGATCGGTGTGGCCTTTCCACTATTTCCGAAAATGAATATGGCCTTTTATTCAAAAAAGGTTGCCCACCCCTGGTATATAATATCAAATCCCCTAATTCAGATATTTATAGGTGACGGTAAATACTTATTGACTGACCATCATATATTGTAATACACTAAGTGGGTTTTTACAATTTTCATATTAAGTAAAATCCTTAATACTTTTAATTCATTGAACAACTCTGTGGAAGAAATTACTTTGTCTTGGTCAACAGAAAGAGCATTTTCCAAATCATTGCAGCATTTTCTTAAAGTACAGTTGTGCCCCTGTATCTGCTGATTCAGTTACCCGCAGTAAACAATGGAAAAAAATGAAAAAACTTAACACGTACTACTCACGTGTCCAATATGATGCTACCCTTTATTTTTTATAATGTCAATTTTAAATCGAATAGCTTACCTTTATTTTTTTACAATGTCGCGTATGGTTTGGTCACCAACATTATAATGTTTCATTAGAGATTTAACGGATGCAACGTTTTCAAACTTTTGAATTAATTTCAAGTTTTTATTTAATTTGAAAGCACAACTCTTGCATTTGCCCATCATTTTTGCGATTTCTAAACAGGTAAAAAAAAAAATTGCGACATTCCTGACATAAATAATGAAACAAAATTTGTCCTTTTGCAGTGTGACGGAACACAACAATTGATGCAATGCACTAAACATTTGGTTTTTTTTTTTTTTTTTTTGAGCAGTAGGTGTGAGTGGGGGTTGCAAGATAATGGGTACACTAATCTCCCAATGATGACTTATAACACCGGTTCTTGTCGCTTATTTAGAACTCACAAAATATCTGTTTATACCTATTCTGGTTATTACTTGAATAGGTATAAACAGAAAAAAATATATATATATTTTATGATTTTGTGATTTCTGGTTGATTTTTTCTTTTTTTTAATTTGGAGTCTTGAAGTGTCCCGGTAAATCGAGAGTCTGCTGTACTTTATTATTACCATATTTAATATTGGTAATGTCTTATTGCGCATTTAATTTATCAATTAAACTTTGTTATACATATGTATGTACAAGATAATCACGTTATATATGTGGTCAGCAGGTGTTCGCTTATATCCGTGGTTTCAGCCATCCATGGTAGGTCTTGGAACATATCCTCTGCGATCTTACTGTATCTTGGTCAATTTTTTTGCATTCCTTGAAAATCATTAAAAAATTGAGAATAATCACTGTGATTTTTTAATAAATGAATTCTTTCTTATAAATAATTATTTGCTGTGTCCAGTATTATATTAAAAGCTATTCAAACTCAGTTTATTTACATTTGAATGATGTTCAAATCTAAATAAAGCACAAAATCAAAATGACTACTTAAGTATTGCGTGAAGTATTTTAATTATTGAACAGTTTTAATATAACGGCCTCCACATTATAAAGAATGTGGGGGTTATTGTATTAAAACAAACATCAGAAAAGTAAACCTACACAAAGTCACAGTACTGTTTAGTATTTCACTGGGATGCAGAGGCCCCCCCCATTACCCCTTCCTAAATATTCTTTTAAAAAGTACTGGCATGGATGCATTTGACACATGCCCATGAATCATTCACAGTTGTTAACATTTTGTGGGAATGCTATGTTTGATAGTATGAACCAGAGCTGTAATGCTCAATACATTCTACGTTGATATCAATATTTGTAAAAGAATAAGAGAAGTTTATCTCAATATGATACGTAAAATACTTCCGTATGATACTCTCCAGAAATTAAAACGAAAACAATTTTTAAAAAAATCGAAAATTTACATTACAGTAAGAAATAATTAACAATAATTAAAAATCAAATGAACACAATTAAAAATTAATTTAACGAAAAAATGCAAAACAGTTTTCCTTCTTGAAGCTCTCAATGCCTTTCGACCATATGTAGTGATCACAGGAATGAAAATTACCGAATAACAGTGAGCATGGAACTTAAGTTTTTTTTTTAACTTTTGCTGTTTTATTGACTTAAATTGGCATGTTAATTTATTTTCTAGAGTAGCTTTATATTCCTAATTACGATACTTAGTTTAATTTTTAACTTCGTTAGAGATTTTGTAAGTTATTACTTAGTATCGGTAAGGGTATCCAATCCACGTGTTGTACAAGTTTTGCAGCTCCGGCGAACGCCAATTTTTAGCTATATTTAGCTGCTTTATTGACTTAATTGTTATATTAAATTATTTTCTATAAGTAGCTTATAGATCTAGTCAAGATCGTTGGTTTATTTGAATTTAGATAGAGTTTGGAAGTTCATTAATACTTAGTGTCTGTAGATTTACCGTTTGTAATTTGCCGCCATTGTTATACAATACAGCGTTATATCCCATACTAGATAGCGTTAGCTTAGTATAGTATATAGTATTATCGATTAATCAGTAAAATTTATTAATGTGATTAAACTTCATTATCAATTAAATTGTACTTTTTTAACTAAATAATGACTTAGATTTTACAAACGTAACATTATTAATTAATACATAACTCGATATAACAAAACTTGGAGAAAATACTCAATACTGAAAAAAAAAAAAAAAACATATATATATATATAGTGTTATAACTGCATTAGGCGCCTCCGTAGCCGGGTGGGAAGGAGTAGAAGTGCGTAGCACACGCTTCTTGATTAGACTGGGGTTCGAGCCCATCACCACCAAATACGGAGGATGCGGAAAGGTTAGGGAATGACCACCGCATATCCCGGAGCAATATGTCCTTAGTTGCTAATGCTCCTAAAAAAAAAAAAAAACTGCATTGGGATATAAGTTTAGGGTTATAATTTTATACAGAAATTGATTATTTCGTTGAACTGCACCGGGGCAGTAGCCCTCTGAATCACAGCCTTTTAAAATGCACTGCTTGCTTGATGTTTGTGGAGCAGTCAAGTACGGGACATGATATTGCCAGGGGGAATGTCTGTGTGTGTGTGTGTGTGCGCGCGTGATATAAGGAGTGTGCCTAAATCAGGCGACAACTCAGCATAGTTATGGACCAATATGAGAGCTTGAAGGACAGAGTGGATGCCCTTGAAGGATCTGCATTGAGGGGCCCATCAAGCTGTCAGCTGCCCACATCAACGCCAGAGCTTGCACTTGAATATCACGGAACACAGTGGCAACCCCCAAGGCAGATTGTGCCGGTCCCACAGGAACTAGTAGTTGTCAGGGAAACAGGGAACATATTGTGAAAAAAGAATAGGTGGACCAGGGTATGTCTTCCAGGGGGCAAAGGTTGATGATGATGTAGAGTAGATATCATCTTTTAAGGGCACAAAAGACAATATTGTTGTACAAGTTGGCACTAATGATATTAAGAGTAGGAGACCAGCGAAATTACTAAACAAGTACAGGTCACTGTTGAAAAAAAGCCGTGAATTAGGGTTGAATTTGAAACTGTCTGCAATTATGCACAAACACAATAGGAGGGAGTATATTTTGCGAGCCTTGTTGTTTAATTCGGCCCTGGAGGCATTTTGAAAGGCTCAAGGGGTAGAATTTTTCCCAGCCTGGTCTGTGCTTGCTAACAGAAGAGACTGCTTCTACAGGGATGGGATACACTTAAATAGAAAGGGTGCAAGGATGTTTGCTGATGCTATCGAGGCAATGTTAGGTGGGCCGGAAAACTGCTAGCTTGGGGGGATACAAAGACTAACAGATTTACAGTAGCCACTGGCAGAGGTGAAAGTGATTCTTGCACTGCTTCTATTGGTATGAGCCGCAACCTGGAAAATAAGATGCAGGATATTTCAGAGACTGCTGGGAATCATTGGGGTACAAGTAAACGCATGGGTTGTGTTAGGGTAGCTAAGAAAAACAGGTGCATGTATACTTGCATGTACACCAATGCTAGGAGTTTAGTAAATAAATTTGATGAATTTGAGGTATTGCTCAAAACATCAAAGGCAGATATTCTGGGGATTTCTGAGATGTGGTGTCACATGGATATAAGGAATGCAGAACTGGAATTTGGGGAGTACAATGTCCACAGAAAGGATAGACAGGATAGGAAGGGAGGAGAGGTAATTCTATTAGTTAAGAAATACAAAATCCAAGGAAGTGAAGCCAGTCGACATTGCTGGACAGTGCAGTGTCGAGTCAGTTTGGTGTGACATAAGCATTGGGAGTTCAAAATTGGCAGTAGGAGTGTGCTATAGGCCTAATGACTATAATGAGAAACTGTACAGGGAAATAGTGGGCCAGTAAATCAGAGAGTCTTATAATCGGCGATTTTAATTTCCCAGATATTGACTGGAATTTGGGGGCTGGTCACACACACTAGCAAGGCTTTTGTGGATTTATTGGATGATTGTTTTCTACATCAGCATGTTCGGGAGGCAACTAGAGGGAGTAATACTCTTGATTTGATTATCAGTAGTGATTCTTAATGCATTACGAATCTGCAGATAAAGGTACCACTAGGTGGCAGTGATCACAGTGTGCTGAAGTGGGATTTACTCAAAGAGGTAACTATCAGGGGTAAAGGGAAGGGTTATTGCTTTCGTAAGGCGACTACGATGGACTGAGACAGTATTTAAAAATTCTATACAGTGGGACCAACTGATGATGTTACCAACTGCAAATTCAAAATGGGAAGCATTCAAAGAACTTATCTTGGAAGCTACCAGGCTTTACATACCAACTAAGAAATATTGTTCAAGGTTTAGGTCTAAGATGTCAGATGAACTAATAAGACATATGGCAGGGAAGAAAATGCATGGGATCCATACAAATTAACACGTGACACAGAAGCCTATGATAGATACAAGTTGATCTGTAACCAAGTTACAAAGGAGGTTAGGCAGGCGAAGGCAGATTACGAGAAATCTGTGGGAAGGGATGCAAATAAAAAGAGCAAAGAGTTCTTTACATATGTAAACTCTAGAAGGAAGGGGTTGAATCAGATTGGTTCACTCGATATCGATGGGTCAACTGTTGATGATCCTGCTCAGGTAGCTAACAAACTAAATGAATATTTTGCATCGACATTCACACATGAGGAGTTATTCAGCGAGGGGAATGCCAGAGGTGTATTCAGCTCTGGCAGTAAGCTGGAGAATCTTGTAATAACAGTAAAGTGGAGGAGAAATTGTTGAAGATAAATACAAGAAAGGCACCTGGGGTGGATGGGATCTATCCAGTAATATTAAAGGAGGCAGCAAAGGAAGTAAGCAAACCCTTAGCCATAATTATGAGAGCTTCCTTGGATTCAGGGGAGGTACCCATGGACTGTAGATGTGAAAATGCGACCCCAATTCACAAAGGAGGATCAAAGGGCGGCACAAGTAATTATAGACCTTAGTTTAACTTCTGTTCCTGGAAAATTTATGAAGGCACTGGTTAAAGAAGCACTGCAGGATCATCTAGAGAAGACTTCAGTTATAGCGCGGGCACAGCATGGTTTTGTTAAGGGGAAGTCTTGCCTGACCAATTTGATTGGATACTATGATGCAGTCACAAAAGAACTGGATGCAGGGAATAACTTTGGTATTATATACTTGGATCTTAGAAAGGCTTTTGATACTGTTGCACGTGGAAGACTGCTGCACAAATTGGAGCAGTGTGGCATTGGAGGCAAATTGCTGCTATGGATAAAGGGGTGGTTGAGGGGGAGAAGACAGAGTGGTAATCAATGGACACTGCTCATCGTAGACTAATGTTATATGTGGAGTCCCTCGGTTCAGTATTGGGTCCATTATTGTTTTCTGTATTTATAAATGATATTGATGATGGTATATCAAGCTTAATGTCCAAGTTTGCAGACGATACGAATGTTGGCAGTGTTGCCAAGGACACTACTGACACTATGCTACTGCAACAGGAACTGGAAAATTTGAGCAGATGGGCTGAGAGGTGGCAAATGAAGTTTAACATTATCAAATGTAAAGTACTACATATGGGAAACAGCAACCCCAGAGCAACGTATCAACTCTGTGGTACTACACTGACAGTGGTAGAGAGTAAAAGGGACCTGGAGGTGGTTGTGCAGGCAGATATGAAGTTTTCTGAGTAGTGCAGACGGGCTGCAAGTGTAGCTCATGGTGTATTGTCGATATATAGGAATTTTTCTAGCAGGGATAAGTAGGCGATTATCACCTTGTATAAGGCAATGGTCAGGCCACACCTAGAGTGTATACAGGTCTGGAGGCCTCATTTCAAAAAGGATGTAGAGATGCTGGAACGAGTACAGAGAAGGGCAATAAGATTAGTGAATGGAACAAAGGGGTGCTCTTATGAAGGAAGGCTTAAGTTTTGCAAATTACAGTGTCTGGAGACTAGGCACCAGCGAGGTGATTTGATAGAGGTGTATAAAGCCTTGAGTGGTTTGAGCATACTCAATGCTGATGGGATTCTTCCTCTTGCTCAGAATAATCACCTGAGAGGGCATAAATTCAAATTGAGGAAATACGGATGGAAATCTAGGATAGACGTGAGGAAATTTGCCTTTAGCCAGCAGGTGGTTGTTTGGTGAAACAGACTTCCATCCCTTGTCGTGGAAGTTGATAGCCTAAATAAGTTTAAGGCTCAGCTGGACAGGTATTTCAAACGAACAGAGGGGTGAAGTGGAAGTGGTTATTTTTTATTTATTTTTTTTATTTTTTGGCTGATGCTGCATAAGCTTGCTTTCTTGCATCAAATGCCTCTACTAATGCTAATGCTAATCACCGGAGAGGGCATTGAGAAAAGACAGATGTAGGATAGATGTGTGGAAATTTGCCTTTAGCCAGCTGGTGGTTGGTGAAACAGACTTCCATCCTTTGTTGTGGAAGTTGATAGCTTAAATAAATTTAAGGCTGAGCTGGACATTTATTTGGAACGAAAGGAGGGGTGAAATGGGAGTGGTTTTTTTTTTGACTGATGCTGCATAAGCTTGCTTTCTTGCATCATATGCCTCTACTAATGCTAATTTTTCATTTTTCTAGTTATTCATTTTTGTTGTATTTCTAATCCTTTGCAGACCAATAGGTCTGCAAAGGATTAGAAATAAAAGAAACTGATCATTCGCCATAGATAGTTTGTGAAGCACCGGTCTAAATAATAATAACCGCGGCTTTGCCGCATTTCTATAATTAACGAACCTATCGCTGTCGTAATGTCTAGTTACCCACATTATCGTCACTCCTAGAACACTTGCGCGAGTCGACTTGAAAAGTTCTGGAGGAAAGGAAATAATAAACAGCACCCTGCAAGTAATTCTTGAACAGGGCCCCGAAATTTTGGGGCCGGCTTTGGTTGATATAATAGGCCTAACAGAAAAGTTTACTTCTTGGAAATTTGGGGTGATGAGTCCCACAATGGTATGTATAATATGTTTAGGAAAGATAGGATAGGTGGTGGTGGTGTCATTCTTGTGAAAAGCAACCTGAGTGCAAAAGGAGCTTTTTTTGAGTCTGAAGTTACATCTGCCAGCATATAATCTGTGTGGTGTGTGTTAGTTTGAAGCAAACGAGAGTGGGACTAATCTACAAACCAGAAGATTGTGAAAAATACGACAAGAGTCTTTAAATGCAAAATGGAAGGAGACTTCAGTCTGCCCCAAATTAATTGGTATAAGTAGGAGGGAAACTCACTTTGCACAAAAAAAATTTCTAAATAACCTAGATGATCATTATTTGTACCAACATGTCGGAGATGATACTAAGTAAGGGTAAGAATATTTTTAACCTCATCACTACCCACAAATTCAAAAAATTAAAGTTGATGGCTGGGCTTAAACTGCAGGAACCACTGACTGGTGGTGATCGTGCGGTCATCAGTTGGAAGATGAAGAAAGAAGTTGCAGTAGTTAAAGGTGAAGGCACGGATTTTAATTTCAGAAGAGGGGACTTTGATAGTCTAAGGCGCTATATGACATCTATTAATTGGGTGGATTGTAGAGTGAGGGCAAATACACTTGAATTATGGAAGACAATGCAAAAATTACAGAAGCCATGAATGCATAGGCACAATTAAGAAAATATTTCGGGAAGAGGACGCCAAAATTGATGTATGCAGAGCTAGCTGGGAAGATAGAGCAGAAAAAAATAGCATGGGACAGTTACTGAATGATGAAAAGTACTGAAGACTACTACAACTACAAGTTGATTTGTAATAGTACCACAGATAAGGTTTGAGAGGCCAAAGCTGCGCTTGAGAAAGCACTGTCTCCAAGAGCAAAGAATGAAGACAAGGAGTTTTCATTTATGTGAATTCAAGGAAGAAAAAAGCAAATCAGATGGGACCCTTGTGCACTGGGAGTGAGAAAGTCTCAGACAGTATAAGGCAGTTGTAAGACCATATTTGGATTACTGTGTCAAACTATGGTGACCTCATCTGAAAAATGACATTGAGCTTGAAAGGGTCTCCAAAGATGGGCAACTCACATGGTGAGGTTGGAAAAGGCGCAACCATATAAGGAAAGATTCCGAATATGTGGGTTACAGAGCGTGGCATCCAGACAGCTCAGAGGTGGCCTGACTGAGATTTATAAGGCTCTGAGAGGGGTTAGTAAAATGAAGGCAGAAGTTTCACTGTTACAGAGAATTTCAGAACTCAGTGACATAAATTCAATTTATATGTGAAGAGGTTTAGACTAGATTGTAGGAAGCTATCATTTAGTTAGAGAGTTGTTCATTTCTGGAACAGGTTGCCTTCACAGGCGGTTGAAGCTGACAATTTACTTAAATTCAAAGATTTGTAAGATTTGAAATCTTACAAAAATAAATTTTTTTTTATAAAGACTTTGGAAGTTAGTTTTCCTTTTGGATCCTGCCGCTAGTAGGATAAGATGGTAATATCATCAATTTCAGTAATAAGAATTATTCAGTAAGAATTATAAAATTAATGGGTAGTAAAAATGAGGGCAGAGTCGGGGTTTCAACTTCCGTTATACTCTGGAACAACAAAGAGAAAACTACGGCAAAGTAGCATGGGTCCAAACAACAACAACAGGCAAATTAAGGTTTATGCAGGGTCAAAATAGTAGGGACAGTTTACTTCAAACAGTCGCAAACAGGAAGCGGGTTCTTAAAGAGCACACAAGTTTCCAAAGATAGATGCTGTGGTCACTAATGTCATTTTTTGTAGTTTTGGAAAGCTATGGAGACAAGCCGTTATATGAGAGGAGAAGAGTTGTTTTCTGGATGTTCGGCAAACATCAAAGGGCACACCGGATGGCAGCAGATCCAGCAGGCTGTTAAAAGGGGAGTATTGATCACGTGCTACTGGGCCGGCGGAATAAGAGTTTTCCAACAAATGGAATGAAAAAAAATCCGAAAGTAGATATCAGATTGGAAGAAATCACTGGGAATAGGCATGGCGGACTCCGGAGCAGATGTGGGAGGAGATAAACAAAAAGTGGAGAAAAGGGGTTGAGAAGGAGAGTTTTTTCTTGAGTGAAGGAGTGGGTAGAGAGGGAGAGGGATGATTTTAAGAAAGTAAGTCGGGCAGTCCAGATGTGTAAAGAAGTGTACAAAAGTATAGGACAGTGTAGTACTGTAGCGTAGTGTAGTGTACTGGGAATCGAGTAGTAAGAAAAAAATGAAGGGGAAAGGAAATGTCGATAGCAAGTGCCTGTGACAAGTAAGTGGACGAGGAGAAAGTGGAACATAGTCAATATTAGCTCTTTGGAAAGTCTAGGAGTTGGGAAGAAAGAGTGAAAGACAAAACGAGTCTCTCACAAGAAAAAGGTAAATCAAATCTGCCGTTAAAGATCAAGATTCCTGAAATCTTGGAAGGCAAAGTGCTGAACCGGATGGAATCGGAACACCGACCGACATGAGAGTAGCCATTCTGGAACAGAAGAAGTGCATCAAGCGGGCTGAATAAATGAAGCCGAAATCTACCTGGCAGCTCTACTACACGTGCCGAATTCTTCGAAGATAGTAAGACGCCGCCCCAGACAGTGAATATAAGCAGTACCTAACCGGAAAGACGAAAGGTGACGCCCCACAGAGTTCTACAAGTAAGTGGCTAGATTGTAGTAGTACATTCACACACATAAAGAACTGTATGAACCCCGAAATTTGATTAGCAGGACTTTTAAAAAAATACTGTGAGATATGTACTAGAAATACCTAATTGTAAAGATAGTTTAGAGAAGAATCAGGAAGGAAAGACATTAACAAAAGGGGAAATTTATTATATATATATATATATATATATATATATATATATATATGATATTTTGGAAGGGAATAGTAAAGGATCGATATTTGTAATTTTGGTTTTAATATACTAGGAGTAAACATATGTAGAAAGGGATAGAATGGAATTGATATTTCTTGTTAATGGTATTTAATTGACGCGGTATTAAATATATGTAGGAAGGAATAGAATGGAATTGATGTTTCTTATTAATGTATTTAGATGACGCAGTATTAAACATGTAGAAAGGGATAGAATGGAATTGATATTTCTTACTAATGGTATTTAAATGATGCAGGATTAAAAATACCTAGAAAGGAAGGGATTGATATCAGCTAGTAATGATTTTAACTGATGTGTGATTATGATATATATATATATATACATGTAGGTGAGACTAAATCATGTTGTCTTATGTATGAGTTAATTATTTTGTTTTAATACACTCATGTAAATATGTATAATAAACTGAATTTTATATACAATATTGTGTGTTTTTTTGTTGTTCTGAGCACAAGCCTACCCGAAGGGAATTAAATACACCTAAGAGCTTGAACTTAGAATTGTTCTGTGAAGTAATAGTCAGATGCGCAAGTGGGGAGTTATTCTAAAGGGGATCTAAGCATTAGGGGATAGATAAAAATAAATAAATAAAAGGATATACAAATATAATTAAATAAATAATAATCGTAAATCCCCACCCCCACAGATTAACTGGATAGTTACCTATGTGAGGAAGGAAGCAAATAATTTGTATTTTCTTATCTGCTCTTTTTTTTTTTTTTTGGCCAGTGCAGCAAATACCTGTGGCTTCCTTTCACTAAACACAACTTTGATATTTCTGCTTTCATTTGATAGCATTTTTGTCAAAGAACAGTTTATAGGACAGGGATATATCTGTCAGAGGCTAGAGTTTGTGTAAAGCAGATATCTTTTGAGGGTGCTAAAGGTGATATTTGGCACTATTGGCATTAAGAGTAAGAGATCTGCGAATTTACTTAAAAAGTACAAGGCACCATTGAAAAAATCGTGAGTTAGGGTTAAAATTGAAAGTGTCTACAATCCTGCCCAGACATGATAGAAGAGAGAATACATGATGAGAGCCTTGTCTATGAGTTTTTCCACGGTTCAAGGGGTAGAATTTTATTCAGTGTGGTTTGTTATTGTTAACAGGAGAGACTGCTTGTATATACTTAATAGAAAGAGTACAAAAATACAATAAATCTCTGATTATTGTACAGATGTTCAGGACCGCAGCTTTATGGAGTATTACATGTTCTCTATGAGGCCTATTGCTGCAAGTTCTATGGAGGTAATTTGGCACCATGCCTCTGGTTGACACGTTGATTTGGATGGTTATTACTTGTTCCACATGCTATATATATTTCCTTAACTTCTTGTCTTAGATAGGAAGTCAAGGAAATGTATGTGACATAGGGGTTTGTGTGCACTTCATGATCTTTTCCTTGTTTTTTTGAAGGTTGCTGTGTTGGGCTCCTCTTTGTCGATCATGTAGGTAACCTTTTCCTTCTATTCGATAAGAATTAGTTGTCCATATATCCGTTCTGATATTCCCTGTCAGAGACTTGGCAATTTGAAGTCTCCTCTCTTTGATCTTCTCTGGCTTAAAATCTCTCTACCTCATTGTGTCAAATTCATCTGTTGTCTCTACCGTTCTCCCAACTCCACTAATCACTTGGAGCTCTTTGACTTCCTCTCTTTGCAACTTGACTTTCTCCAGTCCAACTTTCCTAACAGTGAGGTAATTTTCCCTGGTGATTTTAATGTTCAAAGCTCCAGCTGGCTTCCGTTTTCTAGTCACACCAACCTAGCAGGTCGAGATGCTGAGGCTTTTGCAATTACTAATGACCTATCACAGATTGTTCATTTACCTACAAGAATACCGGACGATCCTAATCGTACAGCCAATACGCTTGATCGTTTTCTCACAAACAACCCTTCTAAGTACACTGTCGAAGCATAGGTCCTTTAGGCACTTCAGATCACAACTTGGTGATCTAAAGTGCCTAAAGGATGTTAATTTTCAAATCTGTTTTCATCTCCTTGGCTCACGAAGTGGCAACTAATATCAGCCACAAGTGCAGAGCACCCTGTCTCATGGTGTGGGCTGGGCAGGTTCGCCTGGCAGAAGTGGTGCACGCTATTTCTCCTGTTGGGCTTCCCACCTCTGTCAGGTCACATCTAGTCGTGTGTCGAAATGTAAAAGAAAGGAGGAAGTTCAGCAGCCACCCGCTGCTGACAACTCGATGTCACCATATCTAATAGTGCAAACCTCTAGGAGGGCTGAAGATTCTCCGGCTCCATCAGTTCCTGACACTTGGAATTGTTCAGCGTGTTCCAGGTCTTTCACCACTAAAACAGGTCACGGCGTTCATTTCAGAAGAGCCCACCCTATAGAAGCAAAGGGGAAGATTGACACATAAAAGCAAAAGGCGCACAACAACTAAAGATCCACTATGGGGACTCTTCCTAAAAGATACAACACAAGCTGCATTAAATTTCTCCAGCTAAATGCGCAGCGGGCCATTGCCGTCGCGGGACAGGTTAGGCAAAAGGCAGAGGAAGAAAATCTTGACATCATACTGCTACAAGAACCTTACACCTGCGCCGGGGCTGTACGGGGATACCCGCTCAAATACAAGATTGTCCAGGTGGGTGGAGTGACCCCCTGGGCGGCTATAGTGGTGAGAAACCCTAATATAACGGTGACAAAGATCACCCATCTGTGTTCTGAGTGGGCATCCTGTGCACACATAATATCATCACTGGGAGAATTGTATGTGATATCCTTGTACTGTCGTCCGGGCGTTGATATTCTCCCTGCAACACAGTACTTGCAACATGTACTCACCGAGCTGCATGGAGCCAGGATACTTGTCTCCGCTGACTTGAACTGCCGCTCACCTCTGTGGCACAGTGAGACCCCGGAACGCAGAGGGTCCAGAAATGGACAACACATGGAAGAGTTTTTGACTAACAGTGGCTTTGTCGTCCTAAACCGTCCCAATAATCTACCCACCTTCAGTTCAACCCTTTGGGAAGCCACCTTGGATGCTACCATAGCTACCAGATCCCTTGCCAGTCATATTGCAGCCTGGAAGGTTCAAGAGAACTGGACCACTTCCGACCACCGAGCTATCACATTTGACATGCAAAGATCACTCCACCGAGCCCCAGTCATTAGTCTCAAACAAAACAGGTATGCAGTAGATAAAGCGAATTGGGAACGATTCAAAGAGGCTGTCATCTGCAAAGCCAACAACCTACAAACCGACCAACTACTGGGCTGCACACCGGATCATCACCAACGTGCAATAACAAATGCCATAACAAGTGCTGCAAACCAGACGATCAGGACAAGGACCCCACAGCCGGGAGCAGTCCCGTGGTGGTCACGAGAACTTGAAGTACTGAGACGGGAAATGAACCAAAAGAGACGAGCCTTTCAGAGAGCTAGACGGACCTGGCCCCCACCTGAGGTGGAGTTTCTCAGGCAGCAGTACAGGGATGCCAGGAATACATATACCGCGATGATCAGGCAGCGAAAGAAGCTGTCCTGGGAGCACCTGGTGTCTACTGTAGGCAACTCGAGCCCATGGAGCATAATATATCGCATAACCATGAACAAACTGCCCAGAGGGGAGGTGACATCCTCCACGATTACCCCGCAAGGCACTATGACAAAAAATTGGCAAGATTCAATCAACAACATCCTAAATACCACCTTCAAACCACTAAACGGAAATGATACTCCTGAACAACAACTACTTTGTCTAGCCAACGAAGCTTACCAAACCACCCGAATAGAAGAGCCTTTCACTCACCATGAATTACAAACAGCCATAAGCAAATTAAAAAGCAAAAGAACTCCAGGTCCGGACATGCTGGAGCCGGAAATAGTAAAGAAAGTTGCCGAATATACCCCTGACCTCCTCCTAGACTTGTACAACCACTGCCTTAGCTCTGGCTGGTTCCCCTCAGACTGGAAGGTGGCCAGCGTGAAACTTATACTTAAAAACCCATCCAAACAGCCACAGATGCCAGAATCATATCGACCAATAGCCCTACTTTCGGTGTTAAGCAAAGTATTTGAACAACTGCTCAAACAGAGGATAGTAGAACACTACAACACAACAAATTTAACTGCAAACAACCAATTCGGCTTTAAACCTGGAAGATCTACCGTTGACGCTCTGGAATGTATCCTGGACTTAGCAGAGAGTTGCGACCGAAAATATTTCCTCCTCATCTCGATTGATTTTGCCGGGGCGTTCGATGCTCTATGGTGGCCGAGCATCCTTGCAAGACTCAGAGCAGCCCAATTACCAATGAATCTCTATGGCTGTATGCGGAGCTACTTAAGTAACAGAAGAATCTTAGTAGATGCTCCCTATTGTAGGGTGGAGCGCCGGATCTGTCGGGGATGCCCCCAGGGCTCGGTACTGGGTCCCCTCCTATGGAACTGTGTACTTGATGAGTTCCTCTGCAAGGATCTAGGGAACGTCAAATCATTGGCGTTTGCTGATGATCTCTCCTTGGTACTGGCCGCTAACTCTAGGGCTCAGATGGAGATCATCGCAAACGAAGCACTAACCACCCTCCGAGACTGGGCGGAGGGACATCACCTGACCATTTCGTCAACCAAGACGAAATCTATACTCCTAAAAGGCTTCCTGACCCCAACCAGACCGCCCCAAATTAGAATCAATGATAGAACCGTTAAGCTTGTCACTGAACTTAAATACCTTGGAATTATACTAGACAGAAACCGATCGTTTACCCCCCACCTCAACTATATACAGACAAAGATCAAAAATTACGTAGCCATGCTTGCCAGGGTCACCCGCCGAGACTGGGGGCTGAAGAGGCGCACCCTTGCGCTCCTCTACAAGGCAGCCATCATCCCAGCAATTACATATGCCTCCGGCGTCTGGTATAAAAAGGCCTCAACAGTGGTTAATCGTCGACGATTGGAAATAATACACAGACCGATCCTCCTAACCATCACCCGAGCATGCAATACAGTATCAACACATGCACTGCAAGTTATCACGGGAACCTTGCCTCTCGACTTGGAAGTAATCCGCACAGGAATGCAGCAGCAACTCAGGCGTGGAAAAGCCACAACGTATCAAGACCTTACCACAGATCCGATAAATAACATACAGGCAGAGAAGAAAAGACTGGAAACATACCTACAAACAATCTGGCAGCAACGTTGGACTGACTCAACCAAAGGTGAAATAACTCGAAAGTTTCTACCTAATCTCCAACAGGTCTACCCACAATATCCGCAATGGTTCAACCCCGGACGCTACACCACTTACCTCCTCACAGGACACGGAGCGATTCGCAACAAACTGAACCTCCTTGGCATCACAGATAATCCCATGTGCGCGTGTGGCTCTCTGGAGACATGGGACCACATAATGTATGAATGTGAGCACTATGAAGATCTACGTGGACACCTGATCACACAGATGCAATTCAACCCCAAAAACCAGGAGCATTATCTACTGGAGAATGAAGCAAATTACAAGCAATTCTCTAAATTTGCCCAGAGCCTCTACGCCAGACGGCAAACCCTCCCGCCACCAGCAAACCCTGAGCAACCAGAACCAACATAGCTCACTGCTTGAACGACCACACCAAGCCGCACTGACCTGCGGAATAACCAGCACAACAAAAACAGGAGTCTCCAATCCCTATTTTCCCATTGTGACTGAATCCAAACAACCCAACCTGGATGGTAGGCCACTGATGATAGACGACCACTTCGCAGCCACAAGCCTTCACGCCCTATTGGCGATCTGGGTCAGCTCCCTTGTCTGGCCCACTATTACTCCCCTTCCCCGGTGGGGGAGGGAGACGGCTTGCCATCTCCTTAACCTCCACCACCCTTCTCTTCTTTCTGGTGGGGCATGGGCATGCCCCACTGCAAGCTGGAGCTACCTTCCCTATCGGCTCCTTCTCTGACTATATCCCCCCCAATCTTCAACTTCCCTTCCCCCTCTCTAACTATACGCAAGCGACAGTCCCACACAATCCAAATTTAACCATCCAAATAAATTTCGCCCAAAACTCTCGGCTTCTCATTCTAGCGCCTTCACCACGCGAACTAACTTATACCAATTGATGTGTATGCATATGCATTTTTGTATGTCGTATATGTGCATTTTTTTTTTTTTTTTTTATTTTTTTTTTTAGGTCCTAGCCACTGAAATCTAAGGAAATTAGTTGGCAGGACCTGCCAGAGTAAATAATTATAATACTGGTGTACCTGGTCTGCCTCCACGGGGCTAAAGTGGGGCAACGTTGGGCCTCAGTAGGGGTCCAGCGGCTAAATGACCAGATGAACAACGGTACACGACACTACACATGTACAATATCCATACACTTTTAAATCTCTGGCATTTCCAGCAAACTGGTACACCCATCACAATGTAAACAACGCGGAGATGGGGGAAACCCCTGGTGCCGTATGACCCTAAATACACTTTACCTCCAGATCCGAAGCTCGCTGGTCCGAGGAAGCGATTCTTTTTGTTTATGCCGAGGTAGAACTGAGAGACTATTGTGACAAGAATATAAATGAACTGCTACATCAAGTTCTCTCATCGATCCATCGAGGCGATAAAAGTAAGAATAAAGATGGCGACTTACTTTGTAATTGTTCAGCGTCTTCTCTGGGAGATTTCTGGTTCGGCCGGGAACCTGGATATTCCGGGACCTCAAGCAGCACAAGTCCATATCCATCTTCGTCTAGACTCTTTCCTATTACACTTTCATCTGTGCCTTCTCTTCTTGAGGAAGAGGTCTGGGAGATTGGTGAGGCACAATCTGCTAAGGAAGCTCTCTGGTGTTATCGTCTTATCTTTGACAGTTGCCTGAATGGATTTAGACATCGTATGCTAAAGAAGCTGGATGAGGCTCTCGACAACAGAATGGATTTTGAGGAGGTTGATCGATACTGTTTTAATGGGGACGGATGTTACTATTAAATGACCTATGAGACGTCCGAAAGGTACTGATTATTTGGTCCATAATCAGCTACTTTCTCTTTCTCAAAAAACTGGAGATGTGCCTTTGAAATATTGGATGATAATAAACAAGGAAACTTTGACATAAATTCGGAGGAATTCTGTATGTTCGGACTCTTTTGTGCTGATATGTCTATAGAAATCGTGCTGCTATGTTTCTGATGACATTGAATTAAATCTTGTAGAAACCAATTTCTCCATCACAATTTAAATCTTCCTTTCCAGGGTTGCAATCAGCACCGGCACCTGATGTTTAATGTCCTTATGGAATATTCCAGCACAGATTCTGATTGATCTGTTTCATATCTTTTTATGGTCAGAGAGACTATCAGATTTTTTATATTCAGCAAATACCATCTTTATTCCGAAGGAGAATTCGCCAATCTGTCCATCTACCAAAATCTATTATATTTAGGCCACCCGAATGATTAAATTCATCTGCTTTGCTGTGTCTTATGTCTGTTAATTGCATGTGTTCTATGGTCGATTAGTCTGTTTGCTGGACGAAAATCCCCAGTTTCTGGGAAAAAAACCTTGCTTTCTACGCATGAGACCGACTAACTCAGCCACGGAGTGAAAAAAGTCCATTAAAGTTCCTCGTGTCATCGACGGGATTCGAATCCGGGCCTTTTCCATCCGGTGTGGGGAGGACGAGACGATACATTGTGCTACCGCACAGACAACCCGTCCATCTGAATTCCGTCTTATTTCCATCTTAACACGAACTGATTATAAGGTACTAGCAAATCGAATATCATTTGCAATAGTATTAGACCCACTCCAGAAGCCATTTATCCCAGCGGCAGCACGGCAGAAAACATTGGTTTGCTTCAAGATCTATTGTGCCATACACGAAAAAAAATTTAAAGTGTTTTCATATTACTTCTCTTGATATAATGAAGGCGTTTGACGCTTTCTTATCCTGTGGTGCTTGAAGTTCTTCAGAGACACCGTTTTCCTATATCATTTCTACACTATGTACGTCTACGATATGCTCTTTCATTGCTACTATGCGATTGCTAGGCATATCCTGCTGTGTTAACCCTAAAAGAGGAGGTCGAAAAGGGATCCCTTGTTCCCATTATTTTTTCAATTTGACATATTGATATGCTGAAAGATTTACCAAGCTATGTACGGTACCCTTTAATGGTGTCAAAGTTAACACATTAGCATTTGCTGATGACTTCGTTCTAGCAGCCAGTACTGCAACAGGTCTCCAATGCCTATTAGAAAGGACCAGTTCGTTTTTGAGGAAGAGAGGGTTTCTCATTAATTTGTCAAAATCTTAGAGAATTTCTTTGGTCCCTTCAGGGCAAGAGAAGAAGATCAAGGTGTAACCAGGAAGATCCTATTAGGCGTGCAGGTGCTATCATCTTTACAAGTGCTGAATAGGTGGACATTGGTATAGAGTTTTCCGCTTCTGGTAAAACTTCATATGGTGCCAGCATGGACCTGTAGTTGGGAAGACTATCTAACTCCTCAATAGTGGCTGTTCATTCTGAAACATTTTATAATTCCAGGTTTTATCATATTCTAGGAAGAGTTGAAGAAAATAGTTGGCTAGTTGAATAAATTGGACTTGCAGGTCAGTTTGGCTCTAAAACAATGGTTACGCCTGCCCAAGGACTTAGTTTCACCCTATTTTTATGCAGATGTCTCTGTTGGGAGATAGGAAGTTACTTCCTTCCTTCTTTCCGATGGCCTATCGCGATTCTAAAACAAAGACGTCTGGAAAAACTCCAGTACTCAGCATCTCTAATTAGAGCTATTGCTGCTTCTTCTCCCCTGAAGGATGAGATAAGTAATGCCAAGGGAATACAACATGATGGTCTAACAGTTGTTGACATTATTCCAAGATGAAAGAACGATGGCTCAATTCCTTCATTGTACGTTTGATGGTCGTTTGATGGACTTGGAAGAGTCAGCCAAAGTCCCTACCCAGTTTCAGTGGGTTGGAAATGGGACCCAGCTCTTATCTAGTCATTCTTACACTGACTTGAAAAAGATCCAAATTAATGCCCTCCAGAACATCTAGAGGGCTATGGGCGATCTTCGGATCGGAATTCTAGGGTTGGGTGTTTTCCCTCAAGATTCTCCCACATTGCTCCCAGTGCTATTGGTCCCATGGCGCCAGGATTCATAGGGATGATACCGTGGTGAGCTTGGTTAACAATAGAGCATTAGTAAAGCCACATGATGGAAGAAAGCAAGTTTATATAGCACCAGTCAAAAAAAAAATCTTCTAATTTCGCCCATCCACTCGCTCCAAATGTTTGTCTAGTTCTGCCTTGAATCTATTTAAGCTAACAACTTCTACAACAACAGATGGAAGTTTGTTCCAGCAATTAATCACACGCTGGCAAAGTTTGCCTTTAGCCACACGCTGGCTAAAGGCAAACTTCCGCACATCTGCCCTACAACTGTCTTTCCTCAATTTAAATTTATTTCCTCTCAGACGATTATTCTGAACAAGAGGAAGAATTCCACCAGCATTGGGCATGCTCAAACCATTCAAGGCTTTATACACCTCAACCAGATCACTTCGCAGGTACCTAGTCTCCAGACAATGTAATTTGCAAAACTTAAGCCTTTCTTCGTAAGAGCAACCCTTTGTCCCATTCACTAATCTTGTTGTCCTTCTCTGTACTCGTTCCAGCAGCTCTACATCCTTCTTGAAATGAGGCCTCCAGACCTGTATACAGTACTCTAGGTGTGGCCTGACCATTGCCTTATACAAGGGGATAATTACCTCCTTTTCCCTGCTAGAAAAATTGCTGTATATCATTGACAAGACACCATGAGCTACTCTTGCAGCCCGTCTGCACTGCTCAGAGAACTTCATATCTGCCTGCACAATTACCCCCAGATCCTTTTCATTCCCTACCACTGTCAGTGCAGTACCACACAGTTGATACTTAACTCTGGGGTTACTGCTTCCTATATGCAGTATTTTACATTTGTCAATGTTAAACTTCAGTTGCCACCTCTCAGCCCATGTGCTCAACTTTGTTAGATTCTGTTGCAGCAGCATACTGTCATTAGTGTCATTTTCAACCCTGCCAACCTTCGTATCATGTGCAAACTTGGACATTAATCTTGATATACCATCATCAATATCATTAATAAATACAGAAAACAACAATGGACCCAACACTGAACCCTGAGGGACTCCACTTATAATATTATTCCACAAAGAGCAGTGGCCATTGATTACCACTCTCTGTCTTCTCACACTGAACCATCCCTTTATCCATAGCAGCAATTTGCCTCCAAAGCCACCCTGCGCCAATTTGTGCAGCAGTCTTCCATGTGCAACAGTATCAAAAGCCTTTCTAAGATCCAAATATATGATATGAAAGTTATTCCCTACGTCCAGTTCCTTTGTGACCACATCATAGTATCCAATCAAATTTGTCAGACAAGACTTCCCCTTAACAAACCCATGCTGTGTCCGAGCTATAACTGAATTCTTATCTAGATGATCCTGCAGTGCTTCTTTAACCAGTGCCTGCATTAATTTCCCTGGAAAAGAAGTTAAACTAACAGGTCCGTAATTACTTCTGTCACCCTTTGATCCTCCTTTGTGAATTGGGGTCACATTTGCACATCTCCAGTCCATGGATACCTCCCCTGAGTCCAAGAAAGCTCTCATAATTATGGCTAAGGGTTTGCTACCTTCCTTTGCTGCCTCCTTTAATATAACTGGATAGATCCCATCCACCCCAGGTGCCTTTCATGTGTTTATCTTCAACAGTTTCTCCTCCACTTTGCTTTCTTCCTTCTTTATTCCTTCTAGAGTTTACATAAGTAAAGAACTCTTTTCTGTTTTTCTTCGCATTCTCTGTCAAAAATTTCTCATAATCTGCCTTTGCCTCAACTCTTTTGTGACTTTGTTACAGACCAGCTTATACAGGGTGATTCACTACCAGTGCAACAAACTTGCAGGAGGTGTAGGAGACACAAAGACTTATCGGAATCACATTGCATTGCAGGCTCCGAAATGCCTTCGTCATGCGGTAGAGGACGTTGAACGGGAGAACAGCGATCCCGCTGGAAGTCAGCATTTGCGAACCGTTTCTGTTGAAAAAAATAAGTAGCAAAAGTCCTCCGGAGTGGATAATCCACAGGCTCCAATGATTGGACGCGTTGCAGATGGTATGAACTCATTTGGTTTGTTGACAGTATCCTCCATACAGTGGATTGGGACATACCCAATCGTTGGCCTATCACTCGAGTACTTGTACTCGGATTGCCTTCTGCAAGACGTAGGACATTCTCCTTGTTGTCTGGCGTCCTCGTTGTTCGCTCTCGATTCCTGGTACCTCTCGTGAAACAACCAGTCTCACGTAACCTTCTGTGCACACGTGCGAAAATCGTATGATGAGGAGCACGCCTGTGCGGGAAACGTTCCTGGTACAAGCGCAGAGCGGCGCGCCTGTTACCGTCCGCAGCTCCATACGCGAGGTGCATGTCGGCCAGTTCAACGTTTGAATACTCGTCCATCCTACTGCCTCGGGAACCGGTTCGCAAATGCTGACTTCCAGCGGGATCGCTGTTCACGCGACCTCCCGTTCAACGTCCTCTACCTCATGACGAAGGCATTTCGGACCCTGCAATGCTATGTGATTCCGATTCGTCTTTGTGCCCCCTACACCTCCTGCAAGTTTGTCGCACTGATAGTGAATCACCCTGTATATATCATAGGCTTCCGTGTCACCCATTAATTTATATATATCCCATGCATTTTTCTTCTCTGCCACATGTCTCATTAGTTCATTTGACATCCATTTAGGCCTAAACCTTGAACAATATTTTTTAGTTGGTATGAAAAGCCTAGTAGCTGCCAAGATTAATTCTTTGAATACTTCCCATTTTGAATTCGCTGTTGGCAACATCATCAGCTGGTCCCACTGTATCGATTTTAAATACTGTCTCAGAACTCCGTATTCGCCTTTACGAAAGCAAAAACCATTCCATTTACTCCTGATGGTAATTACCTCTTTGAGTAAATCCCACTTCAGCACACTGTGATCACTGCCACCTAGTGGTTCCTTTATCTGCAGATTCTTAATGCATGAAGAATCACTACTGATAATCAGATCAAGAGTATTACTCCCTCTAGTTGCCTCCCGAACATGCTGCTGTAGAAAACAATTATCCAATAAATCCCCAAAAGCCTTGATAGTGTGTAAGTGACCAACCCACAAATTCCGGTCGATATCTGGGAAATTAAGTTTATTTTGAGACATATTTCGAATATTGCTTTTAAGATTTTGTGTAATTTCTGTATGCTTTATCATTTATGTATGTAATGACTAAAAAAAAAACTTGTACTAATACTTGTTTCTCTTTTATGTTGCATTGATTGTTTATTATATGAACTCGACGACAGTGAAAGAGGGATGTGTTTGTGTTTGAAGAAACTATGATCCAGATAATGGGAAACTGTATCCAAAGAGGTGCAAACCCCAAAAGGTATTGGAGAACCAGAACTGTAGTAAACAAGCGAAATAATGAACGTGAGGAAAATGGAAGAAAAGTTTTGTAAAAAAAGAAAACAGTGCACAGCAAATGGAAAAAAAGACAGTTTATCTTTGTGTCATGATTTTTCATTATAACATTAATACCTTTTTATATGCGCTGGTGATGACAATGAATCAATTCATCTTCGGGATGGTATCACTCTCTCAAAGAAGGGCTGTGGCGGACTGCAAATTCCTGATGCATCTCGTGGCTGGAAAGCTGGATGCCCCGAGCTGCTCTACCTCATCAATTTTAGCTGTCCTCCAAGAGCCTTTAGAAGACACAATCTACTGGCACTAGAGCCATTCAGAACTGATCAATTTAAATTCCACTATTTCAACAGAACTGCAAAATTTCTAAACGTATCTTCAAATAGGCCTATGAGATTGGGAGAATTCATATTCACAAGCAATTAAATTGATACACCAACCGTGTTGTTTTAAAATAATAATTTAATACTGCAAAATAAATCTACATAACATAGATATTTATAATTAAAACTATTTACAATAAAATAATACAAATAAAATAAAATAAGAGCGATAAAAGTATATGTTAAAATACGTTAAAATAAAATACGTTAAAAGACTTAAAGTACCGCTTTCAGAGGCATCCGCCTCCTTTCTCAATAGTACATTTTTAATTGTAACACATCCTTAAATAGCAGGTTCACGGCTCACGTGGTTCCGCAGGCGCATGGGCGGTATTCCCCTCATGCTGTTATTTGTTATTATTTGGTTTTTAGGAGCATTAGCAACTAAGGCCATATTGCTCCGGTGCGGTGGTCATTCCCTGACCTTTCCACATGCTCCGTATTTGGTGGTGACGGGCTCGAATCCCGGTCTAATCAAGAAGCATGTGCTACGCACTGCTTCTCCTTCCCACCTGGCTACGGAGGCGCCTTCCCCTCATGCGTACTAGAACCGGAAATGGCTCGGGAGCGTGCTAAGCGGAATCGATCATCCCGTCCGAGTACTACAGCCTCAAGGAGGGGATGCATACGAACTTCCCTGTCTCTGTTAATGGTATTATTCTCGGATGCACAAATTCGTAAGCTCCCAAGCCATTTGCGGTCCCAAAATCTATGAGCACGGTCGACGATGACAGACTCGTCTGGGGAGGTCTGATGATGCTTCTCCCAAAAATGTTCTGCAACAGCGGCTTTCCCATAATCCGCGGTCTTTATAGCATTCATGTTCCCTCAGACTGTTCTTGAACAGGCGCCTTGTTTCACCAACATATACTCCCCACAATCCGGGCACTTAATCTCATACACTACCCCACTACTACAATCTTTTGTTATGAGGTCCTTTACCTGGGACACCACTGTGTGTAGCCTCCGTCCCAGAAGCTGCACACAGCGAGTCTGGCAATCCCGTAATACTCGTGCTAAGCGCTCAGTAAGTAGGGAATGTAGGCCGTGGCAACTGGTGTGAAAGGCTCGCTATGATACTCCACACCTCTAGTGTATCTGTCCATGACCTTCTGGGGGTAGCCGTATTTCTTGAGGTCTGCTGTGACTCGTCTAATTTAGAAATGCGGCTACCCCCAGAAGGTCATGGACAGATACACTAGAGGTGTGGAGTATCATAGAGAGCCTTTCACACCAGTTGCCACGGCCTACATTCCCTACTATCCAGGCCTTACTGAGTGCTTAGCACGAGTATTACGGGATTGCCAGACTCGCTGTGTGCAGCTTCTGGGACGGAGGCTACACACAGTGGTGTCCCAGGTTAAGGACCTCATAACAAAAGATTGTAGTAGTGGGGTAATGTATGAGATTAAGTGCCCGGATTGTGGGGAGTGTTACGTTGGTGAAACAAGGCGCCGGTTCAAGAACCGTCTGGGGGAACATATGAATGCTATAAAGACCGCGGATTATGGGAAGTCTGCTGTGGCAGAACATTTTTGGGAGAAGCATCATCAGACCTCCCCAGACGACGAGGCTGTCATCGTCGACCGTGCTCATAGATTTTGGGACCGCAAATGGCTTGAGAGCTTACGAATTTGTGCATCCGAGAATAATACCATTAACAGAGACAGGGGAGTTCGTAAGCATTCCCTCCTTGAGGCTGTAGTACTCGGATGGGATGATCGATTCCGCCTAGCACGCTCCCGAGCCATTTCCGGTTCTAGTACGCATGAGGGGAATACCGCCCATGCGCCTGCGGAACCACGTGAGCCGTGAACCTGCTATTTAAGGATGTGTTACAATTAAAAATGTAGTGTTGAGAAAGGAGGCATCCGCCTCCTTTCTCAACCTTTGAAAAACGAGAAACAACGGATGCCTTTGAAAGCTTCGGTATCCGGTATTTTAAGTCTTTTAACGTATTTTATTTTAACATATACTTTTATAGCTCTTATTTTATTTTATTTGTATTATTTTATAGTAAATAGTTTTAATTGTTTTAATTATAAATATCTATGTTATGTACGTTTATTTTGCAGTATTAAATTATTCTTTTAATACAACACGGTTGGTGTATCAATCGAATTGCTCGTGAAATTGCTAAACGAATCCAACATTGATATTTTAGCTGAAGACATCAATATCAAAAAAGAATTTTAAAAGTTCTACAATCAAGTAATTAGAAAATGAGAATAAATGATTAATTGAATAATAATAAAAATCAAATAAAAAATAGGTATATATTAACTATAAATATTTCAATAAACAAAAAAATAATAATAAACACATATAATAATAAGAAATAATAACTATAATAACTACACTGGATAACTGGATTATTATTAATTTGTATTAATAATAATAATACAAATTAATCAATGTAACTATTAATTGTGAGCAAACAAGAAAATTTAACAACAAAGGTGTTAGAAATACAAAAATCTTTGTAATCCCAGCTTTGCTTAAATCCAAATCGCCTGTAACAAAAATCTCTCCTTTAATGCCCACTATTTATATGTTGCTCAAAAAATTCAAAAAGCAAAATGGTTAATCAAACAAGAAACAGCAGCGATTCAAGACAGAAAAACAGTCATTAAGCATGTTCAAAGATGCATCTTTCCCATTCTGTCCTATGCTTCCGAAATTTGGTCTGGTGCTCCCCAAGTAACCGTCAAGAAATTCCTTGCCCTAGAATATTGGGTTCTTAGATGGCTCAATAGGAAGCTTCGCTTTCCCCATACAATATCCAGGCAACAGCTTTATAAAAACCTAAAAACAAAGCCTCTGCAACAGATGATCAACGAGTCTGCAGTCATGCTTCTTGCAAAGATAATCACCTCTGCATGCGATTCACCAAATTTAGGCAATATAATAGCTGCCCCCAACAGGGAAAATACAAGAAACCAGCGATTCAAATCCAACCTCTCCAGGCTCAAACAAATGGACAGAATGTTCCCCAATGCATCTCTTCACCTCATAAATCATTACAACATTGATTGCAACAGGTTAATCAACTCTGAAGCCTACAGGAGTCAGATCTCCGATGAAATGAAGAAAAATAATCCAACCCAGTAATGGCAGCTGAAAGCTCAATGCCCTGTTCTGCAATTTTTTAAATTCATAACTAAAATTCCTAGCCATTGTTAATATCTATATAAAATTTGCTATGTACATATACTTTATATCATTTCCTCTGTATTCTTATCTGCCCCTAGCCATGTGCTGTGATGGGCTTGCTGTATTTGCAATAAATGAATATTTATTTATTTATTTATTTATATTCCATAGTATATGCTGTATATTGACCTTGTATATTGTTATTTGACATTTTATATTGAAATTTGACATTGTATATTGACTGTAAATAGAATTATTACTGTATTGCTACTGTTTTATTTCTCCTCTGTAAGGCTTCGGCTGTTCTGGAGTAATAATAAAAAAAAAAAAATGATGATTATTTCTGTTTTTATTATAGTATTTTTTTAGTATTGTGTGGAACATTAATCTCTATTCTCTTTTAACATTATTATTTGCATTTTTGTGATGTTTTAATATTTGTAGTGTTATTACATAAGAGAGTTATTAAAGTTAATTGTCTGTAAAGGAAGAAATCGTTTGACTAGAATATACCTTTCTCTTTTCATTGCATGGAGGAAGAAAGGAACAGGACTTCGCCTCGTCCTTTTTTCTAGCCGGCACAGTGAGGAGTGTTACAATGGAAGTGATTTTTCTTGCTTTTAACGAAGTAACCCTATTTGTTTAAGCATTTTCCTTTTCCTTATTAAGGATTTATGCAGATTTATGTAGGATTTATGGACTTATTAATAATTTATGCAGAACTTTTTTTTTTAACTTGTATTGTTCCAACACTTGTATTGTTTTAACTTGTATTGTTCCAACACTTTTTTAGCTTGTACTGTTCCTAACGAAAATCTGGTATTTTGAGTAATGGTTAATTTAGGCGGATAAAGAGGCATAAAACATGGGAAAGTCAAATCAATTGTAACGAAGTATAGAAGCAAAAAAAACTCACAAAGTTCTACTAAGCTGCTTCTTAAAATAACTTATATTATAAACAGAGAAGCCGTACGCTCGTAGCTTGGACATAAGTGACATGCCTTTAGTGAATATTCACGCGTATAGGTATCAGCAGTTATGCCAAATATGGAAATGCGCTTGGTACTTTGGGTAGCCATCGGACACATGTTGAGTGAGATGAGGGACATTGTGATCATTCCTATTCCATCACATGCCGTTCAGGTGTACGAGATCTCAGGTTTGTGTAAACTCTGGAGGATCTTCTCCCCTTAAACACTGGGTCCTGGGAGACCCAAGGGAGGAGAGTAGAGGGGATGGAGCAGCAGGAAAGAGTCGGGAGTTGTCGTCGAAGCAGTTATTGAACCTAGTGCGCGAAACATGTCTGGCAGTATTTCTTTGTGGTATGTTGTCTGTGTCGTCATAGAGGTGAAGGTCACTGCCTAATTCCTCCAGATGAAGTTGCCCATTAAAGGACAGCAAAGCCGCGAAGAGCAGGATGGGGTAAGTGAGAATCCCTTTTCATAGGAGTGAAAGGATTTTGAGGAAATGATAACTGAACAGAAAATATTCATGTTAATTCTTACCCATAAGGAACGATGATTTCTTCCTAAGAATATATATTACTTCTTAATGTTTTATCCCTAGTATATCTTGTGTTTCTTAGTGTTCTTGTAACTTAATAGATATGGCTAATGAATTGATATTTCCAATAACACGTTTTCTATGTACTAAGGTTAAACAATAACAATGGCTACTTATGCGAAATTACTATATGGGTTCAAGCGAGTAACCATTATAACTAATTACTATGTTGTCTTATTCTTATAAATGTCGCATATGTTATATTAGAATGCTCATGTATTTAATCTGTTTAGTCTTATTAGATGGAAAGTGTGATGTATCTTTGTTTTATTAATCTATTATAATAAATGTTTTGTTTGAAATGATTGTCTCTCTCTCTCTTCATTTACACCAGAGAAAAACCAGTTGTAGAATCAAGAAAGGTTTTTGTGGCATTAGAGATTTTAAGCTAATTTGCATAATTGAAGTCTCTAATGTAAACACAACGTAATCCAAATCGCGATATTTTATTGGGAACGATTCCCCTTTTTAAAATATTCAGGATATACGTGATTATTGTCCTATTTTGCCACTAGACGGATATATTAAGCCAGACGAATGTTTAGAACAGTGGTTTTCAACGGGGTGTCGCGTAATTTGGGTTTAAGTTACTTAACCTTATTGTTTTTTTTTTTTTAAATTTATATGTTTATTTCATTATAAAAAGGTGTACAGTATCTTTTTAATTTTGTGGTGATCTATAATTGATGTTTACTTAGTACCTCGATATAAAGAATAAAATTATTATATAAGTATATATATAATTTGTATTATGAAATGCAATTTTTATAATTATATTATTGTAATAACTATCATATAATATATATATTTTTTATATTAGATATATACGAGTATGTATAGTGTGCTGACACTTTATTAGGTACACCCGTGCTGTGCACACAAATGGTTTGTCCCACGACGTTGCAAGTCACATGACCACAGTTGTGGATGTAAATGCAGCAGAACAAACCTTTCTAGTATCAGTTAAATGTACAAAACCATAGCAAGAATGGGGAAAAGGAGTGATATAACGGACTTCGAATGTGGCATGGTAGTAGGTGCAAGACGTGCTGGACAAAGTATCTCTGAAACTGCAGTTCTCCTGTACTTTTCACGCACATAGTTTAAAGGGTGTATCGAGAATGGTGCAATGAACAGAAAACATCCTCTCAACGGCACTCCTGTGGAAGAAAATCGCTTGTTGATGAGAGCGGTCAGAGGAGGATGGCTAGAATTGTGCAAGCAAACAGACAGGCCACAATGTCGCACATCACGTCAGAATACAACCTTGGTGCGCAAAACAAAATATCGCAACGGACCACTAGTCGCACTTTGTCGCGAATGGGCTACAACAGCCGACGGCCGCATCGCGTACCTTTGTTATCAATTAAGAACAAAAGAGCACGCCTCCTGTGGACACAGCACTGGACTATCGAGGATTGGGAAACAATTGCTTGGTCTGACGAGTCGAAGTTCCTGCCTGATGCATCATGTTGATGGATGGCTCAAACTTTGGCGAAAACAACATGAATCCATGGACCCGTCATGTCTGACGACTACTGTGCAAGGTGGCCGGGGCAGTGTTATGGTGTGGGGAATGTTTTCTTGGCACACGTTGGGTCTATTGATACCCATAGATTCACGTCTGAATTTCACATCGTACCTAAACAGCGTTGCTGACCAAGTACATCCGTTCATGTTGACAGTTTAGTCAAATGGTTACTTCCAGCAGGATAATGCGTCGGTGCACAAAGCCTGAATCACTATGGAGTGGTTCCAGGAACATGACAATGACTTTTCTTAGCTGCAGTGGCTGATTCAGTCCCTTGGATCTCAATACTATTGAACATTTTTGGGTTGAGCTGGAAAGGGCTGTTCGCTGCAGGCATACAGTTCGAATCTCAAGGAACTGCTTGACACACTCATGTCTGCATGGTACTCCATTCCTGTACAACGTTTTCAGAATCTTGTTCAATCCATGCCTAGACGAATTCAGGCTGTTTTGTAGGCTAAAGAAGGCTAAACACGCCACTGGGTAGGTGTACCTAATAAAGTTCCTATGCGATATATATAGGTAGATGTTCCTATGCGATATATACAGGGTGTCTCAAAAATATTGGTAGAAACGTTTAGGGGAGGTAGGTAACATCTAAAGGAATGTGAATCGCATAGGAACCCATAACCGGAAACGTCACGGGAAAGTAGTAGCAGAGGCACAAGAAGCAGAAATGACACAAGACAGTAATTAGTGGCAAACATTTATTTGACATAATATTAACAATGGAGTACGAGATGGATGCATTTCATGATGTTACAACAGGTGCTCGAAGGTTCCACCATGAGACGCGATGCATGCGTGACACCGATGCAGCATGGATTGGCGGACATGGTCAAACACACCTGGAGTTTCTTTGACAGTATTAGCAGTGCAGACAAGTCTCGCCACGAGATACATTTCCGTCTCCACAGGCGATCCATACACGATAGATTTGAGGGTCCCCCCACAGAAAGAAATCAAGGCTCGATAAATCAGGTGAGCGTGGGAGCCAGGCAACGGGTTCACCACGGCCAATCCATCGACGCCCAAAACGCCTGTTTAAATGGTCACGAACACACCTTCCATAATGGGCAGGGGCCCCGTCATGTTGAAACCAAATGTTGCATCTCACATTTGCTGACACATCGTCAAGTAACCCTGGTAGAACTTGTTCAAGAAAGATCCGATATTTAGCGGAGTTCATGCGGGATGGTAACAGGTACAAAAAAAAAAACAATTAACATGTATTTAATTTTCTGTTTATACTCCGGCACGAAAACCAAAAAATCAATAGAGTTTACAATAATTCGTCAATTCAAATATTCGTCGTATTTAGTAGATTTGAACGCCAGCCCACTCAAGGAATGCTCTCGCCCCTGACCACTCCGCTACGTCAAGCTAATCGACTTTCCTTTGTATTTAATGAAAAAAATGTTATGTTTTACCCGACTTCGGTATGGATTCAAGCAAAAATCGGTCGTTGGAGAGAAAAAAAATACAATTAAGAGGGATCATGTGTTTAATCGACTTTCATTAATGTTCAGTGAAAAAAGGTTACGTTTTTAAGCGACTTCAGAAGGGATTCAAGCAAAAACTGGTCGCTGGCCGCACGTGGTTTTACGTTTTGTTTCTTGTTTTCAAAAAACAATTTTCTGTTTTGGTGTTAATTTTTCTTCATTTTAACCCTTCATGTTATGTTACGTGACGTTTTGTCTTCCCCGAATAAATTGCATTTCTGTTACTTGCTGCTCTCTCTCTCTATCTCTCTCTCTCTCTGGGTAATTCAGAATTTTTTTTGGCTGGTGCTGCATAAGCCTCAGGCTTCCTTGCACCATATAGCTAATAATAATAATAATAATAATAATAATAATAATAATATAAAAATTACTGTGACCATGTAAACACACAGAGGAGAAATTTACTGAAAGTCATGGATCACTCCCTTCTCCAAAAAACATACGCCCGTTTGTCGGAGTAAACGGGAACCACAACACAGCTTGACCAGATGCTATTATCCATGTCGGGAATCTTCTTAATCCTCTGACTGGCTATGGAAAGCATATTGACTAGCGCGATTTCTCGGTATGTGATTGCATAGGTTTTACGGACACCACTAACATTGTGAAACGGTAACCCTTTCGCCCTTAATTTGCACTTTCTAATTACCTAAATTGAGGTGAGAACAATGCATACAAAGTTGCCTCTCCTAATCTGTTCGTTACATGGAAATTTCTTCGTTCAACGGAAACTATTTTAAATGTAAATACCAAGGGGAATCAAAAAAATTCTCTATAAAGAAGTTCGTTAAACACAGGTCCGACTGTAATTAAATCAAAAATGAAGCAATTTTAAAATACATAACCGATCGATTTCGCCATTAAAATGCTGGAATTGGGGCCCCCGCTCGCCCCACCGTAGTTTCCGCTCTGGATACTCAATAAATGCATTCAGGATTTCATTTGTAAAATAAATGATCGTCTCAACAATGGGCTCGCAAATTTTCAAAAAAAAAAAAAATAAATAAATAACAATGGGCTCTCGCGTGCCCATGCGAACCCACTATAGCTCACCACTGATAGGACAGTTTTTTTTTGGACACAATTCTGGACTGTACGGTGGCTGGGATATATTTTCTCTTCAATTCTAGTCATCAATCGATAGCTAATAGCAAACTGGCAAAAAGAGTGAAAAGTTTAGTGAATCTGCTTCACATCAAGCTACAAGGACAGCTATTACTGCTAAAAAAGAACAGAAGGAGCCTTCGGACGATGTTCTTGAACTTCCAGCTATATTGGCCACAGAAACAACAAACAAATATACCGAGAAGAAATGTCCTAAAGTGATTATTACCCATTGTGACCACAGTATCTCCCCTGAGGAAAAAACAGTAATTATCTCAGATACCAGTGGATCTAGCTCGCAAAAAGCAGCAAATAAAAACACTGATGATTCTCAATCATCTTCTACTGCTAAACAAAATAACTCGTTTACTGAGGGTCTTGCTTTATCTGAGCCTCTTGACATCACAACTTTATTTAACACAGTTTCGAAGACAAAAAATGCATTGGGGGAATCTTGCTGCGGACAGCAGCAACGTTACCAAGATGGCCTCGAATTACATTCAGGGTCTGTGGTCAGACCTTGAGGCGGTCACGACAGCTCTGTTTATCGAAAATGAACGTCTGAAAGCGAAATCAGCAGAGCTCCAGATTAGAGCCAATCATTTCGATAATATTTTTCGGAACCAGTCCAAACGTCCCTCGTTTGCGGATATTGTTAGAGGTGCTGCTGACACAGACAGTGGTCATCAGCTTCCTCAAACCCCTACAATGGAGATTACTTCTCAAGAAGATAGAACTCAATTTGCTCCTCCTACGCAATCAACAATACTAGGAGATTCACGAATAGACTCTACAAGAGTTAGTGACCCTCATAATATAATTATTATGAGACCCTTACCTGACAGCAATATTGCTTCGCGTCAAGTCATTCGAAACACTGTGGCAGAGAATATCAGAAAGGAACATCGGCATATCAAGATAAAAAACATAAGATTACTGAGAAATAAGGGCTTATTGGTGGAGCAATGGACAAACCAAGGCTCCAAAGTCCAACGGTTCTAATATACAGTGTACTAAAAGATTACTCCAAGGAAGATATCTTAGAAGACCTCTACATTAAAAATTTCAAAGATTAACCACATTTCGGCTTTGCCTCTAAATTAATGAAATAGCTTAGTATAAGTATAGTGCAAAAGCATCAATAATACATAGCCAAATCTGAATGAACAGAATATTAGCAAAGCGACATCGTTTTAAGTTATATCTTATATTGTGAATACACCTTCACAACGAGTTGCCATGATATTGCACTTCAACGAGTTGCCATGATATTGCATTTCACTTCATGATATTGCACTCCAAGTGCAATATCATGGCAACTCATTGTGAAGGTATTCACAATATGAAATATAACTTAAAACGATGCCGCTTTGCTAATATTCTGTTCATTCAGATTTGGTCTTATTTCATCTTATACATAGTCTAGACTTTTCCAACGCTTGAGGCTTACGCCCTAAACGCTTTATAGCTGAAATACCTTATGCAAAGCAGCCGCATTTATTTAGGCTTCACGTCACACAAATTCCGCCGTTTCACGGTGGTTACTAAGTGCTTTCGTTGTTTGGGCTTTGGCCACTCGGCCCAAAACTTCACCCACAAAACAGTTTCTTGTGGCCACTGTGCTAACTGTGGCCATGTGTATGCAGACTGTCCGCATAAGGAGGACACTCCCAAGTACGTCAACTGCAAACGAAGAAATACGGATTACCAACATTCAATCCAAGACAACCAATGTCCGGAATACATAAAGGCAGTCGAAATAGTAAACAAGAGAACCCAATGTGAATAGTACGGCCTGTTCAAACCTGTTATTAGGTAATTACAATTTCAAAGAAATAAAATTCTTGCAAATTAATGGACAGAGGTGCAGAGCAGTCATGGACGAAATCAGAGCAACAGCAATAGAGCACAAAATTGACATCATTTGTCTTCAAGAACCGTACAACTCTACGCAGGTAGGAAGAGCAATTAATAAAGAGATGGGTTTTCCCACTTCAGCCAGATTAGTAAATTCGCAGGAAATTCCTCCCAAGGCAGCCATCATAGTTTTACATAATGACTTGGTTGTCACCGCGATTTCAGGAGACTGCTCTAACACCATGATTTGTTTGATGATATCTGCACCGTTCACATCCTCTTATTTAGCTTCGATGTACTGCCCACCATCTGAGGACATTCAGTTGTCACTCGTCTTGATAAAATATTCTCAAAATTCTCTTCTAAAAATTTAATCATTTCGGTAGACATAAACGTGAAGTCTAACTTTTAGCACAGTAGGATTATTGATCCAAGAGGTTTGGCCTTAGAAGATTTCATATTATCATTCAGTCTCTGCGTTCAAAATATTTCTGGTAAAACTTTCACTTTCTCCACATCGAACGGAGAATCTAACATAGATGTAACTTTAACATCTGCTAAAATGGATGAAACGATCACGGACTGGGATGTAATTCCAGGACTAATAAATAGCGATCATCAAGCTATTATTTTTGGTGTATCACCTAAACAGTATCGTATTGAAGTACAAACAAACGTTTTGCTATGAAGACAATAAAGTGGAAAAAATTCAAGGAGTACCTTAATACCATTAAGGAGTACTTTAGGAAGTTCAAAATAGCTTAAATTCTATGACGGCACTTGAATATGTTAATTTTATACAGACTTTTCCTTGCAATGCAAGTCTGCCAAAAGAAAACAACCGAAAAAAGTTTAGTTCCGTGGTGGACTCCCCCGAGCTGTCCTGTTTGAGGACACAAGTTTTCCAAGCGAGAAGGAACTATCAAAGGAACAGACACTTATCAAATGAGGATGTACAGAACTATAAAGAAACATATAGTAATCTTAGGAAAAGATACCACAAGGAAATTGCCAACTCTAAATGTAATTGTTGGCAGAACTTGGTGAAAGAAATAGGAAACACGGAACTGTGGGGTTTAATATACTGTTTAACAAGAAACAAAATTATTGTTGGAGATGTGTATAACACTGTCTTGGTACAAGGTCAGGAAACTCATGACTGGGAGTCGACAATTGAATCTATTGTCTCTAATCTATTTCCTAAAGATATCCCTGAACTTGACACACCAGAACAACAGGAGATAAGGCAAAATAATGAAATATATCATGGTCCTACGGACATTGAACCGTTCACTCTGTTGGATCTTGGAGCTGCTATTGGTAAACTAAATAGTAAGAAATGTCCCAGCACAGATCTGATTGAGAACCTTATACAATCAAATTTTTTGATCTTTACCCACAGATCTTATGAATAAATGCCTCCTAGAGAAACTTTTTCCTAGGCAGTGGAAATTGGCTCTGTTAAAAATCCTTCATAAGCCAGGGAAACCAATATTGGATCCTTGTGCTTATAGACTTATCTCGCTGCTGGCGAACTTAGGAAAACTATTTGACAGACTTTTAGCCACGACTTCAAAAAATGCTAGAAGGAAAAACAACTCTGTTCTAAATTTCAGTTTGGTTTTAAAAAGGGGAAATCAACTGAGGAAGCAATAACAACTCTGACTTCTTTTGCACAAAACTCTGCATCCAAATATGTCCTGGCCGTGTTTGTGGATTTGAGGTTGCTTTCAACTCGTTGTGGTGGGTGAGTGCCCTCAGGTCCTTGAGGCCTGCAAATTGCGACGATTATGTTTACAAAGTCTTACGGTCTTATTTTTGTGAACGTTCAGTCAAGGTTAGTGCTAAGCATCTTATTTATAATTCTTAGGTTTCTAGAGGATGCCCCGAGGAGTCGGTATTGGGGCCTCTCCTCTGGAATGCAGTCCTGGATCAATGGCACTTGAGAATGCATCACAATGTAGTCAAAATTGCTTACGCTGATGATCTGGTGGTGGCTGTTGAAGGAAGGTCAAGAAAAATCCTTGAAAGATGCAACTTATTATCGATGATTTGTTATCCTGGGCCAATACTAACAAACTGAAAATTTCTCAAAGAAAGACAAACTTTATGACTTTCAGCAAACATTTTAATTATAACAGACCTCCTAGGATAGACAGATAATAGACAGACTCAATAATAGACAGATACTTTATGAACCTGAGACCAAATATCTAGGTGTTCTATTAGATGATAGGATGAGTTTCCAGCCACATATCTCAAATTTAAAGAACAAAATTCGTAATTTTGCTGCATCGGTGGTCAGGATCTCCAGGAAAGATTGGGGCCTGACTAAGAAAACTTTATTATTATACTATAAAACAAATTCCCTGCCTGTGTTATCCTATGCAGCTAGTGTCTGGCACCAAAACGTTATCAAAGTAAAGATGAAAACTAAGTTAATTTCTTTGCAGAGATCCGTATTACTGACGATACTTAATATTCCTAGAACCACTTCAAACAATGCCCTACAAATCTTCGGAGGACTGATGCCCTTAGATCTATACATTACATATCGTGGAATGCTCTACAAACTAAAGAAGGGCCTTTCGATTACTGTGTATGGCATAACATCTGATCCTGCAAATGATATAAAACAGGAAAAGGTTAGAATTTGGAGGGAGCTAACAGGAATATGGCAACAAAGATGGAATGAGAGTCAACAGGGCCTAACCACAAAGAGTTATATTGAACAAGCTGATTACTTAGCATCTCCAGGTATAAATTTATGGTTCACGCCTGAAGTGTATACCTCCTATTTGTTAACGAGGTGGCTACTTGAGGGCTAAGCTTTTTGAGCATGGTTTAGAGCCGGACCTGTTTTGTACTTGTCACGGTTTTGACACCTGGGAACATGTTCTCCTGTATTGCCCAGAGTACGTACAATTCAAGACACACTATTGAGTCTGGTTCCAGAATTATCGGAAGAGAATGTCAGTGTTCTTATGGATAATGCTGGCAATTTCAGAGCCTTGCAAGACTTCGCTTCCAATGCCTTTAAAAAGCGGCTTCAACTGAGGGCCTCAGCTGCTCAGGGAACTTGAAAAAGTGGGGGGAAAGGAAAAGAAAAAATGATCCCATATGATTCTTTTTTTAAAAATTATTTATTATTTTTATTATTTTTTTAAATTATTTATTATTTTTATTTGTATTTAATTATTTATTATTATTATTTTTTATTTTTTTTTTGCTGGCTCCCAGATATGGGCAACCTGGGAGCGGGATTGCTGGCACCCATCGGTATTGCACTACTTCTGGTGGGTGTGGGAGCTGTGCAAAAAAAGCACATACAGATGATAACAACAGAACTCACTACTCCTAACACCAAATACCAACACTTTTTCAGACTCACTATACAGAGTTTCTGCACGAAAAGGACAAGGTGGGGATGGGCATCTGCCTAGGAGCCACCCCGATACCGGAATACACACACACACACACATGTACACCCTTAGGATGGATATATTGAGAATGTATATAAACTTGTATATAAATCTTGTATAAATCATGTATATAAACTTGTATATAAATCTTGTATTAATCATGTATATAAATTAATTGTATATTTATCTTGGAATTGTACATAAAATTTGTGTGTGTGTGTAAATAAATGAAAATGAAATGAAGTTCAATTTGTTTAGAACAGTCACTAAAAAGTTATTCATCAGTCATCTCCTTTTATAGTAATTTTACGTATCATTTCCATGATTGTGTTCTCTTTTCAGACCGGAGAAATATTCCACAAAGCCCGTCTTCTCTTAGGGATAGTTATGAGGCTTTCAGGAGGAGGAGATGGAATTTCCCTCCAGGAAACTCGGGTTTTTCCTTTCGTGTACACGTGAACGCAATAACTTACACGCATAACCGGATATATTGGATCTCAGTTGCTTTTGCATTTTGAGTTTCTTCCTCTGAAATTTCATGAAATATATATTTAAAATAAAATAAAATAATTTAAAGTAAAAATAGTCTTAATGACTTATTCCCAGGTCAGTTATTGACTCTGAGTTAAAGAATGTTTTGTTATCCCCTTGATGTATCAATGAAGTAAAATAAATAAATAAAAATGCTCCAGCACGACTACCAAGTCAGAGGAACTTACAATAAATCATGAATACAATCGTTAATCGTATTTAGCAGTTACAGGCTTGGACCATAGTTCACTCAAAATTGCTTGGGCTACTACATTCTTGCCCCTTGACCACTCGGCTCCGTCACGCCTAAATTAAATGTAGCTCATTTTAGCAATTTCAGATTACGGGTCATGAAATAAACGGCTCAAGAAAACAGCGGTACTATAGAAAAGAGGTCGGGAGTCATACATAAGATTGAGGGAAAACCTCCCTCCCCTTCCGTTTCTTCCCGCGTTCTTGCTGATATTTATTCACCTTTCTTTATAACCTATGAGAAACAGATCGAGGAGTCGATGACCTCCTTCAAGTCGTCAGTATAAAAGCAGGTTTCTAGGGCAAGAGCCAGGATGCCTTAGAAGCAATGCAGCGTTATCTTAGTTAAGAAGTGCTTCGGAAAGTCAGTCAGCGTGTTTGCGTATCAGAATTCCAACGGCGGCCAAGTTGAAGGTAAGCAGGTTTAACTCTACTATGTTTCTGTATATGTTAGAAATACCAGGTTGCAACGGAATTTTGACACATTTCGATAGCTAAATGTTTGGAGTCACTTCGAATTGTAAGAGAAGTGATAATGAATAAGCAGCATGCCATTATTATAAATGTTCCATGGAAAGCGAGGGTTAAAGTACACACAATAAAATTTTACTTATATACAGTTGTATGAATTGAGTAAAAGTAACATATATGGAGATATTGGCTAATTATGATATAAAAGTTATATGGCAAATGCACCTAACTGCGCAAAGCAGCAGCAAACTTAAATATACTTTAACTTAAATTTAACCTTTTTACTTAAATCTATATATATATATATATTATTTTTGATTTTATTGTTGAATGCCTTTCTAATAACTATGAAATGCGTGCTCTTAACGGACTATTCGGCTAAAGACAAACTTCCACACGTCTATTCTGCAACCGTCCTTCCTCATTTGAATTTGTGTCCCCTCACGTGTTAGTCTGAGCAAGAGGAGGAAAATCCCATCAGCATCGAGCTTGCTAAATCCATTCAAAGCCTTTAATACCTCAGTCGGATTACCTTGCGGGTGCCTGGTCTCCAGACACTGCAATTTGCAGCACTGAAGCCTTTTTTGGTGTTTAATGGAATATTTGAAAATCAGCTGTAATTCAGAACATGAACTGACCTAACATGTTATTTGTAATAACTTTAGGTTAAACATTATTTGCAATATATTAAAGAAAAAATATATTTTAATTAAGATAGAAACGTATATAAAATAAGAATGTAGAGAAGAGAAATTCATGTTAAACATTGCAAGAAAAAAAAAAGTGATCTGGTAAGAGTAATTACAGTTACATTTCATCTATAGTGCATACTGTTTGGTGGTATCCTGCATATAAAAAAAAAAAAAACAGTTTGGTTTTTTGTTTAGAATATAATAGGGAAAACTGTGGCTTGCCTACCACATTTTCCACACAATCTTAAAAATAATAAATATTAAAAAAATAGTTTTTAATCAAGATGGAAATGTGAAATAAAAAAGCTGAGAAGAGAAATCTAGGTCAAACACTAAATCCAAATAATGTAATCTGGTAGCAATCATGGTCCTAGAAATTTGTGACTCCAGAAATTTCATATATACCTCGATGAGCCAAAACATTTTGACCACCTACCTAATATGATGTTGGTCCTCCACGTGCAGCCAAAACAGCTCGTACCCGGCGAGGCATTGACGCTACAAGATTTCTAAATGTCTTGTGGTATCTGGTACCAACACGTAACCAGCAGTTATTTAATTCCTGAAAGGTCCGTGATTGAGACGCCGCAGATCGGAGTTGCTGTTCCAACACGAACCACAGATGATTGATGTCTGAGAATTTGGAGGCCAGGGCAATACCTGGAAGTCTTCTGCATGTTCCGCGAACTAGTCTCGAACAATCCGGGCGGTGTGGTATGGCGCATTATACTGCTGGAAAACAGCACCGCCAGAGGGGTAGACTGTTGCCATGAAAGGGTGTACCTGGTCAGCAATGATGTTTAGGTAGGTGGTAGACATCAGAGTGCCCGGCACATGGACGTCTGGACGCAGGGTATCCTACCAGAACATCGCCCAAAGCATGACACCTCCACCACCGGCTTGTTTTCGTCCCACGGTGCATCCAAGCGCCATCACTTCCCCAGGTAACCAAATACGGAGATAACCAAACAATGCGGAAAGGTCAGGGAATGACCACCCGATATCCCCGGAGCAATATGCTCCTAAAAAAAAAAAAAAACAAATAACAAAATTCCCCAGGTAAACGACGCAGACGTACCCGGTCGTCCACGTGGTGGAACAGGAAACGTGATTCATCGGACCAGACGACCTTCTTCCAATCACTCAAGGTTCAGTCTCGAAGCTCGTGTGCCTATTGTAGTCGCTGTCGCCGGTGAACCGTGGTTAGCATGGGTACTCGGAGCGGCCTGCAGCCACACAGCCCCATTTTCAGCAGGGTTCGATGTACTGTGTGTTGTGACACATTACTCCCGTTACCAGCATTCCAATTACCGGCGAGTTGCGCCACAATCGCAAAGGGTAGTTTTTCAAAAGTTTTAGCCAATTTTGGCACGTATCCTTAAAAAGGTTCCCCACAACTGCGCTACCTATACCTGGCGGCCAGTTTTGAACGGATAAAGGTTATACGTATATTAAGTAGTAATCTACAAAATCTCTAACTAACCTCAAAATAAACTAGGAGGTGACTAGGACTATAAAGCTATTTATAGAAAATAAATTAATGTGACAATTAAGTCAATAAAACGGCAAAAATTTATCAAAAACTTATCCGTTTTCTGAAGCTATAAGGAAGACAGAGGGGTGTCATTAATGTTCACTCTTCAGGGTGGACGATGAAATTAGTGGGATCCCTTAAGGATCGGTGTTAGGTCCCACTCTTTCAAATTATCATAAGTGATATATACGAGGGTATCCAAGTTAAGTTTGTTGATGATTTGAAGGAGGAAAGAGTAATTAACAATCCAAACCGGACCATGTTGCTTCTAAAAGGACTTTTAGAAGCAACTTGGATTAATTGTATGTATGGTTCGAAATAAAGTTTAATACCTCAAAACTAACATTATGCATTTGGGGAACAAAAATTCTAGAATTACACATAGGCGAGGTTCTGAAACTACCAAGTCGGTAGTTGTTGTTGGCGCATCGGCTTCTGTGGCCATAATGCACTTGCCAAGGTTTTTGCAGTACTTTGATCCAAGCCCGAGGCGGGATTCGAACTTGCGACCTTTGGGTTGCTAGGCAAGCACTTTACCCACCCGGCTATCCCGGTCGGCCTACCAAGTCCGAGAGGATTTAAAGACGAAAAACACTTAGATGTTATGATGTAAACAGGCAGTTAGGAAAGAATATAGTGTCCTGTCTATGATTTATATGGTTAGTAGGGAGAAAGGTATCATTATCTCTCTTCAGAAGGCGAATTAGACCCATTTGAACATTCAGGACAGGAGATCGTACCCCCTCCCCCCAAAAAAACAAACAAACAAACAAAACCCTTTCTGGAGAGGGTTCACAGAAGATTAACCAAAAATTGGTCAGCGACGATAGAAAGGTAGGCGTTTCCATCGCGTCCTTGATTAAAGATGATCAGAGAACCCAGGGCATGCCACGAAAATAGTCCCCAAACCAATCACTACTTCCAGCCTCCTGGACACCAACAGTGCATAAATGTGCCATGGCCTCTCGTGTTGCTTTCTCCAAATGTGGATACGCTTATCAGCATGTTAGAGTTGGAAACGGTGTTCATCAGACCAGGCCACCAATTTCCAAATATTGGTGATAAAGTGTTGGAATACATGCAAGGCAAAGTTTCGTTTGTGTTTTGCAGTGAGCATGGGAACCCCTCACAATGTGGATATTGGTCTTGCTATTAGTGCGTTGTACCGAGTAGTTAGCTGGGCTGTCGCTGTGTTGTAAGAGCCAGTCTATCTTGACTGGTTCAACCGCTGTTGAGTCTTTCACTGTAGACTGGTGACACCATAGCATGGCGGCACCTTAGCCATGTTGGCTATTATCGAGATACTGCCACCTACGTCTTTTCCCCGCGCAATCGTTCCACGTTCGAAGTCGGAAAAATCTAGGAGACACTCCAAAATTAATCGCTAAGGTCGCCGTAGCCTAGTGGTCAGGCACGCGGGTGCATAAGTACACATGCCTTGAGTGACCGGGGTTCAAGCCCGTGACAGCTGAATACGGTGCTGTTTCTTGTATTCTCTCTATCTTGTGAATTCCTCTGACCGTTTGGTCGTCCCCGAGTATAAACAGAAAATTTATTATCTATTCCCATCAACCATTCCCGGCGTCATGGATTAGTCCATTCCTATACAAGCGGGTGTCGCTCATGCAACGCGAACTCAGTGTACATCGAAATGTATATTTCGTACATCGAAATGTATATTTCGATCTACACAGAGTTCGAAATGTATATTTCGATGTACACTGAGTATGTATATTAACCATATGAGTATGTATATTAACAATACGGTTAACTTAATATAATTTCCTTATTTTCCAGAAATTACACTGGTCTGCACGAATTTTGTTCATAAAATTTATGTTTCTGGTGTAATTTTAGTGTTAATTCTAAAAATTTCAATTGCTTTTACCTATCACGTTTAGCAATGGTAAGAATTCTTTTCTAAGGTATACATTTCACGTATACGCTCTATGTACGCACTGCTTCCTTTTTGACTGACAGCTCTAAACGTGTTTTGACATATCGAGACTAGCATGTCATTCATTTAGCTGTATAAAACCTGCGAAGTGTTTCCTTTTCAGAATTCAGTAGTTTTCTGGATCAGTCGTGCTGACTAGTATCTGCTTTTAACGTGGTTTCCATATTCTGCGTTTTTGGCAGTGCAACCTGTGGTTGTGTGACCAGTAAAAATATTTGCTACATTTGTAACTACGAGTGTGGTGGCGTAACAAAGGCAGAATACAATATTTTTTAAAAATGTATACATTTTTCAAAAATATATTTTAGAACTAAACGTATTTAGTTCTAATATATATATATATATATTTTTTTTTTTAGATATTTATATAAATCCTCTGGATCATATTGATGACTGCTACATTTTGTTACGTAAATGTAGCGGGTTATAACGTGAAGAAGCAGCAAAGCATTTTGTATCTTAACAACATTGCTTCAGCTGTGAGGCCACTACTCCATGAATCCGAACTACTGGTACGACCACCACCTTCTTGAACATACCTTCAGATCCCGAATATGACATTTTTGATTTAGACAATGATATAAACTCTGAAGAAATTCGAAACTGTGGACCACAAAGTAAACTTGACAATCTCGTAAGAGATTTAAGCCGACCCAAACGGTCTGCAGAACTTTTAGGGTTGGTACCGAAATCCAAGAATTTTCTGGCCCCACTAACATGATATAGTCTTTTCATGATATAGAATAAAAATAAATAGTTCTTCATTTAGCCGAAGAAGGCTGAATGATATATTGCAACAACATTCCTGCAGGTATGAACTTCTTGAAATTTTCTTATCACTAACAGAGTCGAAGCTACTTAGCTAAGTGTGCGACTATTCCTAGAATCCATTCAGCACATTTAAAACTTATTAAGGTGTATTGGAGTTTTTTTTTTTTTTTTTTTAAATTATCAGTACAATGATCATGGTCAGCTAGTGTATGGAAATTTTAAAAGTTATTGATCTACTACTCAGTCCACTTACAGAGTTGCATTTTACAAAAAGAAGAGGAAAAAAAACTTATTTCTGTGGGAGGAATATAGTCGAGCAAAAAGTGAAATTTAGGGAAGGAAAATGTGGCCAACCTTTGTTGGCCACATTTTCCTTCCCCAAATTTCGATCTCTGACACCTGGTGTCACACAATATATGCCACTATGTTCAAAAGAAAATTCAAGATGAGCCAAATAATAAAACTATTATTTTATTAATTGGCCTACGGCTACGCAGCCCTGCTGATAATGGGCCTGCGTAGCCGGAGGCCGCTCCCAGCGCAACCAGTAAAAAGTAAAACGGCAGAATAGTGGTGGTGTTGTTTTTTTTTTTTTTTTGTTTTTTTTTTGTCGTTGTCATGGTGCAGTGTGTAAGTTGGAAGCTGAAAAAAATTTTTTTTTTTTTTTATGTTTGTTTGTTTTGTTGGTTTTTAGGAGCATTAGCAACTAAGGCCATATTGCTCCGGGATATGCGGTGGTCATTCCTTGACCTTTCCGCATCCTCCGTATTTGGTGGTGACGGGCTCGAACCCCGGTCTAATCAAGAAGCGTGTGCTGCGCACTGCTGCTCCTTCCCACCTGGCTACGGAGGCGCCATTTTTTTTTTTTTTTTTTATGTAAACCCCAAACACGAGAGGTATTAGAACCTATAGTACTTAGTACCGTGCTTGGATTGGAGGTTGAGAAGACGAAAGAAGATATTTGTTGACATTGGACTTGAACTTCTGTAGATTGTAATTTTCAGCAAATACGTATGAAGGAAGGTTGTTCCAGAAAACGGCAGTTGAATGAATAAACGAGGAAGATGAAAAGTTGGTTCTGTGAGTTTGAAGTTGGACAATAAATGGATGTTGGCTGGTGGCGACACGTGTTCGGACTGTTTTGAAAGAGAGAGTAGGAATTATAGAAGCCAATTCAGAAGAGCAGTGCCCATGGAAGTATCTGTAGAAGAGGCATGCAGCAGAAACAGTACGTCTATGAGACGGCGAGTCGAGAGACTCTGTTAGAGATGAATCATTAATTAACCTAACTGCCCTCTTCTGAATGGAATCAAGAAGCCTGAGAGAGGTTTTGGGGGCACCACCCCAGTTGTGGGAACAATCCGCCCATGGCTGGAGGGATTTGCGATTTATACAGAGTGAGCAGCTGTTTGGAAGAAAAGTAACGCCGAGAGCGAAAGAAAAAACCAAGTTTTTTAGATGCAGAGGAAGCAATATTTGTAATGTGCTTGCTACTGCTTGTGCCAAGAGAGATTAGGAGTCAGGGTAATCCCCGAAAGAGATCATTTTGGGAGATATAAGACAAGACTGAGTTTTAGAAGGGTTGAAATCAACTAAGTTGCCTTTGCCCCACAGGAGAATTACCTGAAGATCTGCATTTAAGGAATTGGTAGCAGAGTTTCGAGAAATTGAAGCTCATTGAGCAGGACAAGGCTTTCTGAAAGTGGAATGCAATGTGCTATCATGGGCAACACTATGGATAGGATTTCCAGTCAATGGAAGAAGGTCATTAATATACAAGAGGAAAAGAGTGGAGGAAAGAACTGAACCTTGGGGACACTGGCATCAGTGGGGAAGTTAGAAGACAGAGGGCCATCTATCATCACCCTCAGTGAGTGGTCAGAGAGAATAACTGAATAACCAACTACTAAAAACAGTTGGCAAACCATAAGATGGAAGCTTGTTTAGAAGACATTTATGCCAAACACGATCGAAAGCCTTTGAGATGTCAAGAGCAACTACTTGTGTTTCACCGAACCTTTCCATTGAATTATTTCATAAATGGGTAACATAAGCCAGAATATCACCAGGGATCGACACTGACGGAATCCGTACTGGCGATCGTTGATCAGACGGAAGGTGTCTAGGTAGTTTAAGAGTTGGCGGTTAATTGATTTCTCCATTACTTTAGAAAGAGTAGAAGTAATTGCAATGGGACGATAATTGGATGGGAGGGATTTGTAACCCTTTTTAGGAACTGGCTGGATATGAGAAAATTTCCAAGCAGAAGGAAAAACACATTTGGAATAAGAAAGTGAAAAAAGGCGTCAAAGAATAGGAGTAAGTTCAGGAGCACATGTTTTGAGAACAAGTGGAGAAATACCATCGGGACCTGGAGCTTTCTTAGTATCGATTCGTCAAAATCCTTTTGACGGAAGACCACAGGAGGCATTGAATGGAACGTGTTGGGAATAGTGGGAGGTGTTTTACCAAGATCATTAATACATGATTTGGAAGAAAAATGGGATGCTAGCAGGTCAGCTTTATCCTTGGCTGAAGTGACAACAGAACCATCTGGTTTGGACAGAGGTGGGAGCAGAGATGGGCAAAAGTTTTGGCCAATAGCTTTGGCAAGAGACTAGAATGGTCGGCTACCATTAGGGCAAGGGGCAAGAAGCAAGTTTTCTACTTTTAGCCAGTTCAATCTCTAGTTTGGGCTGATTAATAACTGCTTTACAATTGATGCGAGCTTTGGTGTAGGCAGAAAATGAAACTGAGAATTAGAAACAAGCCAATTAGGATATGCAACGTTTTTCTCTTGAACAGCCTTAGCACATTTATTGGAAAACCAAGGTTTAGATAAGGGATGAGATTTTAAAGTGGAGTTTGAGATAAAGGATTCCATTCCTGCAAGAATAATTTCACTGACATGATCTGAGCAAACGTTGACATCAGAAGTTTGGAAGCAGTAATCCGACCAAGGAAAAGAAGAAAAGAAATCTCACAGGTACTCCCATGTTGCATTCTTGTAATGCCAAACAACACGAGGTTGGGAATAGCCATGAGATAAAGGCTCCATTGGAGAAGAGGCAATTCCCAAGTTGTGATCTGAAGTGCCTAAAGGACCTTTCACTTCGACCGTGTACTTCGAAGGGTTGTTTGTGAGAAAAAGATCAAGCTTGTTGGCTGTATGATTAGGATTGTCCTGTATTCTTGTAGTTAAATGACAATCTCTGCAAGGTTCTTCAGTAATTGCAAAAGCCTCAGCAGCTTGGTCGGTGTGACTAGAAAACGGAAGCCAGCTGGAGTTATGAACCTCAAAATCACCAAGAAAAATTACCTCACTGTTAGAAAAGTTGAACTGGAGAAAGTTAAATTGCAAAGAGAGGAAGTCAAAGAGCTCCAAGTGATTACTGGAGTTGGGAGAATGGTAGAGACAACAAATGAATTTGACACAATGAGGTAGAGATTTTAAGCCAGAGAAGATGAAAGAGAGAAGATATCATAGACCGTCCGGACACTCGGCCGAGTCCGGACGGTCTGTTACATATTCGCCACGATTTAGAGTGATATGAGAAAATGTCAAGTTTTTGAACAGTTGATTTATGAACAAATTTCTGAAGCAACCACTTTGGAAGTCGAACTTCTGGTAGTTATTCGATTACATAACAGTTTCACTTAATGAGTGTTTGCACTACAGTATGAGGTTTTTTTCATCTACAGTATGTAAGTACAACTCCCATACTGTAGAGCAGTGGTTCTCAAAGTGGGTGCCGCGACGTCAAATTTAGCATCGTCTTACATCGTGGCCGTCGCTACCTTTTTTGTAAACGAATCGTTGATTTTCATGCAACTGTGTAAATTAGAAGTCGTCATGAAATAATTGCTGACGCATCGCAGTGTTTATGTACATACATATACGGAAGAGCCGAGCCGTCCGTCGCGTATACTGTATTTGAAACAGCACCACATTACCAAATATTCTGCCAGCACCCGGTGCTGGGGGTGCCGGGAATTTTTCATAACGGATTTAGGGTGTCTTCACATTAAAAAGTTTGAGAACCACTGCTGTAGTGGATAAATGGGAAAACAACCCCAGTAACCTGATTTCGCATTTTGAAAAATGTCAAGAGTAAAAATTCTTTAATTTTGCAACTGAAAGATGCTGTAGATTTTCATGATTACTGTTTTTTAGGCGTTCACTTGTGCCTCTATACTATATACACCTATGAGCCAAAACATGACTAGAGTCGTTATGAAAATCGAAGCAACTGCAGGTGAACTACGGCGCGTGCGCGGGTCGGGACACGGTATAAAAAACACCTGATACTGTGCTCCGTTAATCAGTGTTACTCTTGTTCTTCAAATGGGGAAGGCAGCGGACTTAAGAGTTTTGATAAAGGCTAAATTGAAATGGCTAGACGACTGGGTCAGAGCGTATCCCAAACGGCACGGCTGGGGGGATACTCACGGTCAGCCGTGGTTAGCACCTACCGAAAGTGGTCATAGGAGAGGAAACCCACGAACAGCCGACGAGGCGTTGGACGACCACGGCTCATCGATTCCTGAGTGAGCTAAGGCTCTCACAGATGTCACGTGGCAACAGAAGGGCCACTGTGACGCAACTCGCCGGTAATTAGAATGCTGATGACGGGAGTAATGTGTCATCACACACAGTACATCGAACCCTGCTGAAAATGAGGCTGCGTAGCCGTAGGCCGCTCCGAGTGCCCATGCTAACAACAGTTCACCGGCGACAGCGCCTGAAATGGGCACGCGAGCATCGAAACTGGACCTTGAGTGATTGGAAGAAGGTCGTCTGGTTCGATGAATCACGTTTCCTGTTGCACTATGTGGACGGCCGGGTACGTGTGCGTCGTTTAACTGGGAAAGTGATGGCGCTTGGATGCATCGTGGGACGAAAACAAGGCGGTGTCATGCTTTGGGCTATGTTCTGCTGGGATTCTATCTACTTAAAAATCATTGCTGACCAGGTACACCCTTTCATGGCAACGGTCTTCCCCTGTGGCGGTGTCGTCTTTCAGCAGGATAATGCTCCATGCTACCTTCCCCCACCCCCGGGATTGTTCGAGAGTGGTTCGCGGAACATGAGGAAGACTTCCAGGTATTGCCCTGGCCTCCAAATTCCCCAGACATCAATCCTATCGAGCATATGTGGTTTGTGTTGGAACAGTAACTCCGATCTGGGGCGTCTCAACCAGTGACCTTAGAGGAGTTAAAGGATCTGCTGGTTACGTGTTGATACCACAAGACACAATTAGAAATCTTGTAGCGTCCATGCCTCGCCGCGTACGAGCTATTTTGGCAGCACGTGGAGAACGAGCATCATATTAGGTAGGTAGTCATAATATTTTGGCTCATCGGTGTAAACATGAGGTAAGATTAATATTACCTCATGTTTACTAACACCAGAACCTCCCGGGCTAGCTAATTTTAATGTGAAGAAAATGACTGATTCCAATGCTTGCCACATAAACAGCTAAAACCCTCCTGTGCACTTTATAAAGAAGCTTGAAATCACAACTTTTATTTTCGCATTGGACTTTTTTTAATAACCTCCCCACCTTGCGTAAATTCGTGGAATAAAGTCGTACTGTCTGTATTGTTCGACGATTGCTATAGGCTTATTCATCGATAGGAAAGACATTGATCACAGACATGATTTATTTCTCACAAATCGTTAGAGAACTCTTAAAAGTTAAGTGTTTGCTTGCCGGTTGCAAAAATCATGTTATGGATTAGAACAGTACCTTACTTCGTGCACAAACAGTCCACAGCAGTGATTCTCAAGAGGTTTTTCCTGGCGGCCGCAAAAATGACCACGAGATTTAGCAGGTGGTCGCACAATTCCTTTTTTATTAAGACATTGATTACACTGGTAACAATGATAGATGGAATTTATATGTATATAACATAGGAAATAATAATAAAATTCCTAAAGTGATTGTAAAAACTGTAACTAATAATAACTAATGTAATTTAAGATTCTATCCTGAAGTTAGCTGAGAAAACTATATATATTTGAGTTTTGTAGAATTGTTCATGTAAAATTTTTCTACATTTAAAAAAAAAAAAAAAAAAAAAAAACTTTTTTTTTTTTTTACTTTGAAATTTAATAAATAAAAAAATTTTTGATATTTATTAAAATTGTCTGGTTGCCGCACTTTGGAACCGCTGCTCTACAGCCTGGAACAAAAGCAACCAACCTGAAGTCATTCTAAGCCTTACTTTGCTTTGGCGTTACAGATTGAAAAGCCAGGTGTGTGACCTTGAGCCGTCTGTTTTTCCAAACCCAACTTTTAAAAGGGTTCTTGTTTATGCTACAGCCCTACCACCATTTTGATAATAAATGCAATCATTAACCGTGTTTAGCATTTGAGTGAGCTTGAACCATGGTTCACACAAACGCAATTTTGGAGGGTCAATTTCAAGTTCAATGAAATATTTTATGGTGTTCGCTGGAAACATACTGTTAAGGAAGGCTGTCGCTCATCCTTAAGGGAAAGTGAGAATTCTGTGACGAGATCTGTAACAAAGAGGGAAGCAAAAGTTGTTCGGAGCTGCCGGGTACAATTACAGTTAATCTGCCCCTGTGTTTACCGCATCTCTCCATCTAGAATCGAGTGGTGGGCATAATCGAGAGGCCTAAATTCGATTATATGTGTATCATTTTGATTGTTTCATCCGATATGCTCATCACTAAGAAAATTTGAGTTTTGGGCTGCTAGCGGTCAGAGTTCCATTACATATATAGAAATGCGGCCCAAAAACCTCTTTTATAACAAAAAACCCCAACGATCGATTGGCGAGGTTCAAGACGCACTAATTCAAGACGCATCTAGCAGCATGATTCGTTGCGGAGCAACGAATCATGCTGCTAGATGTTCAGTATGGTGGATTCCCGGAGAACGCTTCCTATTCGATATGTTTTTTTTCTCCAACTGGAGAGAAATCTGTAATCTATCCAATTTCATTGAATTAGAGAGATAACGGTCTGTGGGTATTTATTCGCTTTTTTTGGAATAGATCTACTCCTCGCAGTGCATGAAGCAATGGTGCAGCCTACGTTGATGTTTTGGAGGATTTTCTGTGCTCTCCATTGTGATAGTTTTATGGAAGCGGCTTTAACCTCCATCTTTGGGATTAATTGGGATACGCAATAATAGGACAAGGCAGAGATGGCCCTTTCTGTTGGAGTTGATGAATGCTTTCCAGGAGGAGGAGTAGAGTACAAAACCAAGAGTTTTCTGTCAGAAATTAGTGGAAAGTCTTTCACGGCTCATTAAAGTGAGCATTATGCCAAAGTTTGGCCAGTACGTTTCGAACTGCTTAAAAATTCATAACTAAACTTCTGAGTGGTAGCGAATACGTTGAG